>NC_067482.1:4794354-5113520 GCF_947179515.1 Apodemus sylvaticus
TCTGGTTCCCCCCTCCCTGAAAGTCCCATAAGCTCTCTCCCCTCCCTCTGTTCCCCAATCAATCCCCTCCCGCTTCCCTGTCCTGGTATTCCCCTACACTGCTGCATCAAGCCTTTGCAGGACTACAGGCCTCTCCTTCCTTCTTCTTGGACATCACTTGATATGTGAATTGTATCTTGGGTATTCCGAGCTTCTGGGCTAATATCCACTTATTAGTGAGTATATACCATGTGCATTCTTTTGTGATAGGGTTACCTCACTTAGTATGATATTTTCCAGTTCTACCCATTTGTCTAAGAATTTCATGAATTCATTGTTTTTAATAGCTGAGTAGTATTCCATTGTGTAAATAGACCACATTTTCTGTATCCATTCCTCTGTTGAGGGATATCTGGGTTCTTTCCAGCTTCTGGCCATTATAAATAAGGCTACTATGAACATAGTGGAGCATGTGTCTTATTACATGCTGTTCACCCAGTTCACTACGTTCCCACTGGTGGATCGCTACCACACCAGCTCCATACTTCAAAACCTCCACAGCCTTTTGTGGTGCACATTTGGCAAACCCACGCTTGGTGCAGTACCTTTCTCTCTGGAACCCAGTGAAACTGCCTCATGAGGGAAAACACTACATGAACTTAGTTCAGAAACAGTGGAAACTCAATCTCCGAGTGCAACAACTAGAATGCTAATCTTGTAAGCCATATAAATCTAAATCTGCAGCGGGGGGGGGGGGGGTGGCTAATCCTGTTGGATCCACCATTGAAACTGGGAGACACTGTGAGCTGGAGACGTTTGGATTGTGAGGTGAGAAGAGGCACAGGTGCTGAGTGGGTCTGGAAGCCAGGGCACACTGTCTGCTAATAGGCACCACAGTTAGCCAAGTGAATATCTTTCGGACCTGACACTTTCTGCATTCTTTCTTTGACATACAATTTAAAGAGAGATGTTAGATGCCTCGCACTTCAACTAGGACAACCTGAGAATCAACATCTCCTAAATGAGGCCACACTCTGCATACCAGGAGTCACCCATTGTACTTAATAAATCCCGTAGACAGCAGGGCTGGCTCCAAGTGGGCCTGTAGGGCAGACCCTTCACTCTGAACAGATTCTTGGGTCCATTTCCCAGCGCTCAGCTTCTTGCTCACAGGCTTCCGGCTTGCGTGCTGTCCCTGATACCACCACTCTCCTCCGTTCTCTAACCACTGTGAAGAACTGTCTCTGTTCTCTAACCACTGTACAGAGATGTCAAGTTGATGCTGGGTTCCATGACTTGCCATGTGTGCCTAGAGCACTCTCCTCTTCTTGGTCAGACTTCTCTACAAATTGTGACAGCGTGGCCATCTTAACATCCCCGGCCTGAAAGCAAGACACATTTACAGACCACCCCCCAACACCAGGCAGTTCTCAGTCTGGGGAACTATTGGTAAATACCCTGTTGTTGGTTTGTTTTCTTTAGCCAGGGGCTATTATATGCCTTTGGTTCTCTTCCTGCTCTGCTTCCAGAGCACTTAGACTAAAGGTGTATGCATCCACTCCCAGATCTGATTATTTTATTTACAAATGTTTTCTTGATGAATCTTCTCATGTTTTAGAAAACACACATTCAAAATACTCAAAGCTCTTCACAAAGGAAACCTTCAGGCATTTCCACTCAGGAAAAGATTCTTGTTATAGTGTTAACTCTCGGCCTGTGCATGGATTTCTACTTGTCTTGTGTGTCTAGGAAACTCTAACCTGATATGGGGATGTGCGAGGAAGACTCTTCAACAGGCAGGAAGGTTATGGAATCATCACACTGCGTTGTTAACAGCATTTAGATGATTTTGCTTCAATTTTGCTGCAGTGCATGATTTGGGGGCCCAATCAGTTTATATAAAAGGAGGGCAAAGAGCAGATGGAGGAGAATGAGCAAGAACAGGGATGAGAACCAGGCAGCTGAGAACTGCACTTGGACCTGCGGGACCACACATTCATTTAACAAGCAATTTAGACTTGATTTGATGCCCTAAGGTGACAGAGAGAAGAGTCACAGGGTGAAGAGCCTGGTTAAAAAAGAAAGCCTTTTAGACATGTAAAAATAGCTAAGTTCTAGGACTTCTACACCCAAGGCTGCACCTGAGAACCAGAACTTAGTGGCGTTTCTTGGCCCCGCCATATCTAATGGGGACAGCAAAAGTTATAAAGCCAGCACAGATGCTTGACAAAGATCCAGCCAAGCTGAGCCCAGGGATGCTGCTCTCCATCTCCATGTGTTGCGAGTTTGGGGGACAATATTCAGACCAATTGGAGATATTGGGCCGATGGGAAATTTATTAGGAATCATTTATGCCTTCTCCCAGGAGTACAGCTTCTGAGCTTCCCCAGGAAAGTCCTGAGTATATTACCATTCCTACTTTTAGGGGAGTAATCCTTCTCTGGCTCTACCTGAAGGTCTTCCTTGTGTCCTGAAGGTTGTGACTCAAAGACAGCAGAGGTCTCCTTTTGAGGCTGACTCCAAGATACTCTTGGACCCCTGTTCTTACTCAGGAACAAGATAATCAGAACAAAGTCAACTTACAAAGGTCAATAAGACGCAGTGGGTTAGAGGAGTAGGTAGCAGATTAAATAAAAAGTCTCTTCCCATTATATGATTGGGTGATTATGTGGCCTGTAAGATTGGGGGCTTTTATGGTATGCACCTCAAGGAAAATATATAGCAATAAAATTACATTGGCCAAAGTTATCTCTGCTCTGCAGAGGGGCTTATATTGATAGAGAAGGAATGGAGTGGATAATTGACAAAAGAATGAAGTATTAAGTCCTTCCCTTAGAAAAGTTAGGTTGTGAAGGCCCACTGCTGTGACATGTGACCAAGTATCAAAAGAATGGACAAAAGAATGAATTATTAAGTCCTTCCCTTAGAAAAGTTAGCTTGTGCAGGCCCACTGCTGTGACATATGACCAAGTATCAAAAGATTACCAAGATTCGACACAGGAAGAAATCCTACAAAGATATAAAAAAAAATGTTATGGCAGAAATTGAATAAGAACTGTGGCAGCTTTGGCCTGAACATTTTTCTTGGGTTCAATGACAATTAGCACTTTGACCACAAGAGTTAATAATATAGTACAATGCTTGCAAGTCTGCCCAGGTTGGCTTGGAGAGTTTCTTTCTGTGTAGTGCCCTTGGAAGTGCAAGATTCTTAAATGTTGGGTCATGGGTTTGATGAGGGAAAATGATTGTGAAAGATAATTCTGTTCTGTCATAGTTTACCAATGACGACTAAATTTATGACCAAGAGGAAGTAAAAATGTGTGTCCTGGGACAAAAATAATAAGATCCGTGTTTTGAAGCAACATGACTCTATCCCTGTCAACTGAGGTTTTTTAATAAATAAAGGAAGCATGCTGACTGCCAGTCAGTTGGGCTGCAGGCTTCCCCTGACCACCATGCCTGACTCACTCCTCCTTAGCCAAGTCCTTACCTCCTCTGCAGGGCCTTCCCAGGACCAGGGATGACCCCTCCCCCACACTCCCTCTCCCCCTCCCCCTCCCGCTCCCCCACACCCCTTCTGGCAATTCCTTACTGAAGGTAACCAGACAGAACCCCATGACTCCTACTGGTCAGTATATAAACAGAGACTGAAACAATGCTTTGCTTTGCACATTTGAAAAGATCCCTTTTTGATTTACCCTGCAACTTCGGAGATTTTATTTTTGTTTTTAATTTTCTTTTGTTTTGTTTTTGGATTTTAAACCTTAAAGTCTTTTGGTAAAAACTGTATTTGTCCTTTAGGTAAGATGTACTGCACAGATAGGCAAGCAGCCTTGAAGAGATAGACTTAGTTTTGTAGTTAAAAATTTAAAGTATAAAAACTGTAATAATTCTTACCATAATAAAATATATCTGGTTATACTAACTACGTGTATCTATCTTCTTGCAATGAGTGTAGAAAAACATGCCTTTTAGACATGTGAAAATAGCTTAGTCAGGATCCCTACTATACTCAAGGCTGCACCTGACAGCCAGAACTCAGTGATATCACACAGAACTGTTCCAGACACAGGCCTATCTAGAGCCCCATGACACATCTTCTCTGCACATCTGGAGAGACCCACACCTTGATCTTCCCTGTATCTGGAGAGTCTCCCCTGGATCCTACCCCTCAAACCAGACTGTGGTAAACACTGGACCTGAGCTTTAGCTAAAATATGTCATACAGGTGAGGAGTCTTGAGTAGCACAGGCACTCACTAGATCTTAGCAATGCACCTTAGCTAAAGGTCAAATCCAGTTTGTAACAAGTCTTTAATTTAAGGGTTAAAATCCTAAACAACAAAGAACAAAAAAGCAAAACCCACCAACCAACCAACCAAACAAAACAAAGACACAACAAAAACACTCTCCAGTTGCTGGGTAAATCAAGGTGGCAAATTTTCAAACGTACAAAACAAAGCATTATTTTTAGACTGTTTATACACTGTTTAGTAGCATCATGACTACAGGCTTAGGACTGTAGTTAGGAATTTCAAGTGTGAACATTGTGTAATAACCCTCAGAATATAAAATGTAGGTTTTTGTTTTTTTTTTGTTTTTTGTTTGTTTGTTTTTTGTTTTTTCAAGACAGGGTTTCTCTGTGTAGCCCTGGCCATCCTGGAACACACTCTGTAGACCAGGCTGGCCTCGAACTCAGAAATCTGCCTGTCTCTGCCTTCCAAGTGCTGGAATTACAGGCATGCACCACCATGCCAGGCTGCATTTTTTTAATAGTTGTTTTCTTCTTCCACACATTTGGAGGACTGAGGAAACATTTGGGAACTGGCTCTTTCCTCCCAGGCATAGGACTCAGGTGGTCAGGCTTGGTGACAAGGGACTTTATCCACTGAACCATCCCACCAATTGCTATGTGGCACTTTTGTTTGGAGCAAGTTTGATGTTTTTGCTGTTTATTGGGAGGGATTAAGTGTTGATGCTGAGATAAAGTGAGATGAGGAGGCAGGCTTGCACGCTGAGCCTTTGTGTGATCGGAGACACAATAAGGACTTTATTCTTACCACAACAGGAAATAAAACTTTTGTGCAGGAAAATGATTTAGATTGGTTTACCCTGTTGTTTGTAAAGCTAACTGCATTCAGAATGAATATAAATGATTCAAGGTGTTTCCTGGCTATCCCATCTGCCTTTGGATGTCTGTGGTGTGAGTCTGAATTTGTGCCTACCTGAAGGCTGTCATGTGAATCTGTTTGTCCCTGTGTCTGTCACTGTGTGTGCCGGTCTCTGTCTGCTCTCTGTTTCTGTTGTATGAGGTGTGTGTGTGTGTGTGTGTGTGTGTGTGTGTGTGGTTGTGTCTGTCTCTAGCAAAGGACTTTGCTTTGTCTTTATTGATATAACGTATCACCTAGAGGAATGAAAGAGTTAATTTAAAGAAAACTTGAACATCTTTTTTTTTTTCAGTCATCCAGTGTTTATTTCACAAGTATGAAGACATGAGTTCAAATCTCAGCATTGCAGCTAAACTTGAAATGGTAGTGAGAGTCTGGGACCCCAGAGTCAGGAAGGAAGAGACAGGAATATTGCTGGGCTTGTGAGTCAGCCAGTCTAGCCAAATTGGTGAGCTAGAATATCACTGTCCAAAAAAATAAGACAGTGATGGAGGGAGACACTTGACCTTATCTGCTGGCTTCCACACTTGTCCATCCAGACAAACATGCCATAAATGTATACACACATGCAAAAGAAAAGCAGAAGCCTGGAGTTTCTTTGGTTTATCAGGAGAGTTAAAACAACAACAACAACAACAACAACAACAACAACAAAAATAACCCAAGTGACTTCCCACCCACTTTTCTTACTTTCTGGGCTAATAATTCAGTGAGTGGTTATAGTGTTGCATCTTTGTAGTCTGTGCTTAATTCTTAGGTTTAAATTAAAACAATTTTTCATTCCTGTCTTCTTACTTAAAGGGATATTTCTTTTGGCAGCAATTAGAAGGCAGGACCTACCTTATTGCTACACGAGTACCTTATTGCATTCGCGTCTCTCTGCTTTTTAATTCAAAGCTTTCTTCATAGTCTCACACCGAAGCCATTTCTTGATACATGGGTAATCCTCAGGATTAGTATGCTGATGGCTTCATAATACCTGCATGATTTAGCAATTTCCCCATTTACCTTCTCATCCCTCTCTGCTCTGTTTTCTAAGGGGAAAAATTAAGATTTTAATACCAGTGAGTTGGCTTTAAAAACAAAATATTTCTGCTTGGCAAATTAAAAAAGAGATTTAAAAATCATTAAAGCATTAACATACTAGATACTAATTTTCAGAGCATTTAGGGGCAAATCAGCAAACATAACAATGCCAAGATGATTATGGTTGAATAATAGTGTGTGCTAAGTGTAAGGTACCATCCAAGCTATGCCTTCAAGGGTTCGTTCATGCCCAAACCAGGGCTGGAGAGGAGGCTGCAATGGGAATGGAGTAATTGGCTTCCTGAGAGGAAAACCAGAAACAGAAGCAATGTGAACAAATGAAGAGTTTGTCACTATGAAGTTGCAAGGATGGCTCTGCCTGCAAGAATGTGATCCATCCTTTAAGGCCAGCAACAGGGAGAGCCCTGCTGGACAGTCACTGAGATGTGATATTCTGGAGCCCACTGTACGCTTGCTGTGTTTCTCTTCATTTGCTGGATTTTTAGCTACGTCAATAGGGCAGATATTCTAGAAGGACTGCATTTTCAAGATTTATTTATTTATTTTATGTATGTGAGTACATTGTCGCTGTCTTCAGACACTTCAGAATAAGGCATCAGATCCCATTACAGATGATTGTGAGCCACCATGTAGTTGCTGGGAATTGAACTCAGGACCTCTGGAAGAATGTCAGTGCTCTTAAACACTGAGCCATATCTCCAGCCCATAGGATTTTGTTTTCATATGCAAGAAAATAGTCATGAAAAAAATTACCTTCAGGAACGTGATATCATCTTTAGTCATCTCTACAGGTTACTATACTGGGAAGAACTTATCTCTATCTCCTGGCTATGGTACAGCCTGCTTTCCATCTTTAAAAAGAAATATAGAGCATGGATTTCCCTGGTCCCCACTGTCCTTTTGAAGTTTCTCTATTGTGGCTGTCAGTGTGATCAATGATGGTTCAGGCCTTGCTGGCTCCATTAATTTTGTCTTTGTCACTATTTTATTTAGTTTTGTCTTATTTTCAGAAATCCTTCTTTCTTTTTTTTTTATTCGATATAATTTATTTACATTTCAAATGATTTCCCCTTTTCTAGCCCCCCCCACTTCCCGAAAGTCCAGTAAGTCCCCTTCTCTTCCCCTGTCCTCCCACCCACCCCTTCCCACTTCCCCATTCTGGTTTTGCCGAATACTGTTTCACTGAGTCTTTCCAGAACCAGGGGCCACTCCTCCTTTCTTCTTGTACCTCATTTGATGTGTGGATTATGTTTTGAAAACTTGAACATCTTTACAAGGGATTATTAGGTCACTGGCTCCACCTGACCCAGATAGCAAACATCACTGTTTATCAATCAGTATACATAAGTAGATGCTTTCAACCTTTATGGTAGGTTTTAGGAAGTTGCTTTCCACTTCTGTATTGGCTACTTTCAACAAGTGAGTCGTATGCATTCCTCTGGGTCAGGGGCATGGAAGAGCGAGGTAAGACTGCAGGTGTGTGTTAGGTTAGGTGGAGTTGATTCCATGGGAAATCCAAGGCAAGTTAGGCTGGTCGTTACACTGCTCTGTTAAAACACTGGTTTTATATCAATTTGATACAACTTGACACAAGATCCAAAGGAGGGAGCACCAAAAAAAAAAAAAAAATCTGTCTCCATAGGATTGGGCTGCAGGCAAGCCTGTAGGGTATTTTTTTTATTAGTGATTGATGGGGGAGAGCCCAGTTCATTGTGGGTGGTGCCCTCCCTGAGCTGGTGGTCCCTGGAACCACAAGAAAGGAGGTTGAGGAAGGCATGGTGAGCAAGTCAGTAAGCAGCGCCCCTCCATGACCTCTGCACCCACTCCTGCCTACAGGCTCCTGCCCTGTTAGAGTTCCTGTTCTGACTTCCTTCAGCAATGAATAGTGATGGGGAAGCAGAAGCCAAGTGAACTCTTTCCTCCCCACGTTGCTTTGGTCATATTGTTTCATCACAGTGACAGAACCCCTGACTGAGTTCACAGTAGGACAGCAGTATTAAGTGATGCCAGTGTATGTTATTAACTCTGGCTGTCAGAGATGTTTTCAGAATACTGTGTCAACCTAGATGATGACAGCAGTGACTGCAGCAGTGAGCCGGTGGTGACAGAATGAAGGCCTGGTGATGAAAACAAGCAGCAGTAAATGTGGCTGATGGGCACAGGGGAGTGCGTGTACACTGAGTGGACTCCTCTAGTCAGTAACTATAGGAATCAGCAGAGAGGTTCCTGAAAAACAGATAGCAAGACTATTGGATAGCAGCCAGCTGTTTTCTTAGGTATAAACCTCAAAGCTTTCTAAGCCACGACAACACAGAGATACCTTTTTATATGCTGGTTTGTGGAAGCAGCCTTTCTGTCTGTCTGTCTGTCTGTCTGTCTGCATATCTACATATCTATGTATGTATCTATCTCTATATCTGAGAATGACTTTTTCCACCATTGACTTGAGATGGCTGATTTGAATTTGATGTTGGGGCTCCTTGGGCCATTTCTTGAGAAGGGGTTACCTTGTCTGTCTCCTGTTGATCTACATTCACTAGTCCAGTGCCAGACTTTGTCACACCTGCATATTCTAGAAGGATGAGGCCTTCTTTTTTAGATTTTCTCTAGAAAAAACACTGTTTCTAGGAACGCCTTACCTACAGAGATCCACCTACCTCCCCAGTGCTGGGATTAGAGGCACGTGCAGTCACCATCCAGCTCCATTTTTTCTCTCTCTCTTTCTCTCTTTTTTTTAAATGTATTTATTATTGTGTGTCCACATGCCAGGACAACCATGTGGAGTTGGGGAGACAACTGTAGAGTCATTTGTATCCTCCACATTTGTGTGGGTTCAGGAGATGCAGCTGGGGGCCCAGGTTTGTGCACTTGGAGCCTCTAAAGCATCTCCCCACTGAGCTGCCTCACTGACCCCATGTCGGGAACAAGCAAAGGAAACTTATTCTAAGAAATACCATTTTGTTATCAGACCCCATTTCTTCAAAGAGAGAAACTAAACTCAAGGTCTCAAGCCCTAGGGTTAGCTGGGGAGTTAGAAGAAATGCTAACATTGATGGATCCTGTTTTAGAAAACAAGTATTTAACTGAACAACTTCTGTTGGAAACAGTTGTCTGAATCTAGCCATCTCAGAGACAGCTTCTCCATCTTGCTGGCAGGGTCAAACAGGTTCATGTTCCCAGGCCTAGGAACTTCTCCAAACGTTTTCTTAATTGTTTGTAACTGGTAAAGACTATAGAAATTTCCTATCTGAGCCAACACACATAAGCTGTAAAAACTATATAGCCAATTGTCTGTTATGCCCTAATTAACCACATGCAGCTGACCAGCTCCTTTGTCCCCTTATCATTCTGAGCTCAGGACCTAAGCTCTAGGAGAATGAATTAAAGGCCTTGAAGGCAGGTGCCTGGATATGGCCCAGTCTGCAGTGGGCACTCACTCCTGTGCTTAATCCTTCATGTCAAACACAGTGGATAACACTGCAGCTCCCCCCTCACTTTGTGTTTCGTCCTTTACAAATGTTGTTTAACCTCCCATGGGGGACAAAGTTCAGATCCCAAACTGGCCTTCCCGCTAAGCGCTCAGAAAATAAAGCTTTCATTTTTCAGCTTCCATATCTGAAGTGGGTTTTCTTAGCTTCCACTCTGAACGCAACTCCTACTTACTACTCTCTAATTACTTCTTTTAAAAACAGTTTTTAGATGGACTATTGTGTTTTATAAAATGAAAAAAGGAAGCCAGGGCTATGTTTGGTGGAGTTGTGGTGTGGTGAGGTGGAAGGGGCGCCTCTGTGGGTCCTGCTGAGGCCTCCTGTCTTCCTTAGGTCCCAGCCACACAATTGTATAGAGTTTATTTAAGACATGGGGAGGGGAGTTGAGGGGAGAGTAGAGACAGAGAAAGGGAGACAGAGAGACAGAGAGAGACGGGGGGGGGGGTGAGAGGGAGGAGGGACAGAGAAGAGAGAGGGCAAGAAAGGAAGAGAGAGAGAATCTCAGGAAGATAGAGGGAAAGAGGAGGGGCAAGCAGCCCCTTTTATATAGTGAGTGTGGCATACATGGCTGTTGCCAGGTAACTGTGTGGCAGTGTAGCTACCAAATCCGTCCAGCAGAATAAGGGAGACTACATGGGAGACTCTTCTCGACACAGTTTATTCAGGAACGTTACTTCTGGAAGCCTCCGATCCTAGCCTGTTGGCCCAGTTATATATCCCAGCCTGCACCAATCAGTGACCGCCACGTGGAGGCTCATGATAGGATCGAGACAATGGCTCAGGTGTGGCCTAATATCATGTCAAAGGGCACATGTGCCCTTCTCCAGTGTGTACATGACTCTTAAAGGGGAATGTGGGGGGGCGTTGCTAAGTGATGTGACTTGGCAACCAGCCCAGGCACCATTGTAGACTGGCTGCAGTGCCTGCTCCCCACAGGGCAGAGCCCAGAAGAAATGCTAGCACTGATGGTTCCTGTTTTAGAAAATACATATTTAAAACATTAAAGCTCATTGCTCAGGAAGTACCAGGAATTTCTCCTGAGAGAGCACACTTGTAATACTCTTGTAATTATAGGAATTCTTATAGGATAATCATTAAAACTTAAGTCATCTATTTGTCTACATAGCATCACTATAAGATAGTACATCTTCGTGGATCTGCAGAGATCTGCTCCAAAGGAGAGTGTTATTACTTATTGATTATTATATATGTTTAACAATAACAGGAAAGCATATTAATAGCAGGAATATTTCCTAAAATTATTCCCTCACAGCCTTGCCCAGGATCTAGCTTTCACAGTCTCTAGAGAGAAGTCTGCTGTGATTCTGAGAGGTTCTCTATATGTTACTTGATCATTTTCCCTTACTGCTTTTAAAATTTTATCTTTGTCTAGTGCATTTGGTGTTTTGATTGTTATGTGATGGGAGGAATTTCTGTGCTGGCCCATTCTATTTGGAGTTTTGTAGGCTTCTTGTATGTTCATGGACATCTCTTTCTTTAGGTTAAGGAAGTTTTCTTCTATAATTTTGTTGAAGATATTTACTGGCCCTTTAAGTTGGGAATCTTCACTCTCTTCTATACCTCTTATCCTTAGGTTTGGACTTCTCATTATGTCCTAGGTTTCCTGGGTGTTTTGAGTTAGGAGATTTTTGCTTTTTCTTTGACAGTGGGTCATTGTTTTCTATGGTATCTTCTGCACCTGAGATTCTCTCCTCTATCTCTTGTATTCTGTTGGTGATACTTGCCTCTGTGACTCCTGATCTCTTTCGTAGGTTTTCTAACACCCGGATTGTAACCCTTTGTGATTTCGTTATTGTTACTAGTTCCAATTTTAGATCTTGGATAGTTTTGTTCATTTCCTTCATCTGTTTGATTGTGTTTTCTTGTAATTCTTAAGGGGATTTTTGTGTTTCCTCTTTAAGGACTTCTAGATGTATACTTGTGTTCTCCTATATTTCTTTAAGGGAGTTATTTATGTCCTTCTTAAAGTCCTCTATCATCATCATGAGAAGTGATTTTTAGATATGAATCTTGCTTTTCCAGTGTGATGGTGTATCCATGACTTGCTATGGTGGGAGAATTGGTTTCTGATGATACTATATAACCTAGGTTTTTATTGCTTATGTTTTTATGCTTGACTCCTGCCATCTGGTTATCTCTAGTGCTTCCTGCCCTCACTCTATCTGACTGGACCCTGCCCTTCCTGTGATCCTGTTGGTGTCAGAACTCCACTCAGTTTCTGTGATCCTATGATCCTATGATCCTGTGATCCTGAGATCCAAGGTGTATCTGAGCTCCTGGGAATCTAGAACTGTGAGATCCTGGTGTGACCAAGCTCCTGGGATCCTGGGATCCTTTGACTCTGGGCATGTTAGAGCACCTGTGAGTGGGGCTTCTTCTGGATGTTGTGTGTCTGGCTGTGGAATTTGTGCCCAAGGTCTCCTCAGGGCACCGCCGCAGACAGGAAGGAATCCATGCCACTGGTCTGGTGGAGTTCCTGCCTGCCTGGTTCCTGCTGGTCTCAGTAACTCCCAGTGCTGGGACCGATGTTGTGTCCTCTTCACCTCTGATTCTGTGATCCTGGGTGTGTTTGAATCCTGGAAGTGGAGCTTCCTCTGGGTGTTGTGGGACTGGCTGCGGAGTTTGTGGCCAAGGTCTGCTCAGGGCACTGACCCATTTTAAAATCTCTTCATGGAGAGACCAAGGGCTTAGAGCCCACTAGTCTGCCATTTTGGTGGGTTGTTATGGCTTTGTAAACTTTCTTTTCTCATTTGCAGCATGGGTGCAATGATCTGTAACGTGTAAGTACTTCCAGATTTTTGAAGGTCATATACTAAAGATGTTCATCACAAGCCTTAGCATAGAGCATGTAGTGACCTTGATTAAGGTCAGTATATGAATTTTATTTCATTGAATTAAAACTTTATACATGAGAGCAGCTCATGTGCTAGCAAAGCTTCTTTAGAACTTTGAAGAATAATGAAGAGAAGGAGGCCCTCTATACTGTAGCTGCGAGGTTATACCCTGCCAGATGAGGCTACACACTGCCAACAGGAAACCTAGAAAGGTCACCGACCAGTCCTAGCCACTGAGCTGTTGGGTGTCTGTGAGGCAGAGAATGACTTCACACTCTTTCTCTTTTTGTAGATTCGCCTAGGTTGGCAGGTTGCAATGACCCAACCACAAACGGTTCCCATTTGTCTTGTGGAAAACCACAATGAACAGCTGACAGTGAACCAGAAAGCCATAGAGATTCTGGACAGGATTTCTCAGCCAGTGGTGGTTGTGGCTATTGTTGGATTGTACCGTACAGGGAAGTCCTATTTGATGAACTGTCTGGCGGGACAGAATTGTGGTGAGTGACACCTGGTTACCAGCCAAACATTTGACTGTATCTGTCACATTTCTTTAATTCTTATTCCCAATTATGACAAAGGACAATGAAACTCCTTTCAGCAAAGCTGCTCTCTCACGCTAAATTGCACCCCTTAATTACTGCTCTCCAATAATCTTTCCTGCGTTCTTCCCTTCCATTCTGTTAAGGAAAGTCTCCCATGAGTGCTCAAGATGGGGCCTTTTGTGATGCCCTAAGCAATGGAATCCTTGTGCCTCATTCCCCTGTCTCATATAGCAGGTTCTCTTTTCTCGATATATTTCTATCAGGATAGAAAAGACTTCGAATACTTAAAACTTTAAAAATCTGTGATAGGTAAAGCTAGAGAGACAGTCCAGTGGGTAAGAGTTCTGGTTGGTCATGCAGGCAAGGTTTTGGTCTGCACACCCACATGATGAGCGAAACTTTGTAGTAACTCAAGCCTGAGAGGATCTGATGCTCATATTTTGGCTTCAGTGGACACCAGGCATGCACACAGTGTGCTTACATCCATGCAGGCAGAATTCTCATATTCACAAAAAGAAATATGTAAATCAAGAATTGTTTATTTAGAAATAAATAAGTCTTGATAAAATTTAAAGAGGATGTTATATCCTTTTATATCTGCACACTTCTATCTTTAATCATTGTGATTTTAAAAAGTATCTTAACTATTTCGTTTTTCATTTTCTTGTTTTCATGTGTCTCTGTTTGGAGCCCATGCCATTCCCCACCATTTTGCAAAAAATGCCTTTGTGGTTGTTGTTGTTTGTTTGTTTGTGTGTGTGTTTTATTTTCTTTTTTTGTTACTGTTTTTTTGTATTGTTTGTTTGTTTGAGACTGTCTTGTTGGTTGGCCTGGTTCTAGCTATGGGGTCCTAGTGGCTCTCAAACTGGCAATCCTCCCGTGTGTGTCTGCTGCCTATAGTGGTTGCAAGTGTGCACAACCATGGCTGCTCCAAATGCTCTCAGTGCCATTCCAGAGAGCACTATGTTTTCTACCTTGTGGACGCCTCTTTGTTTCCATCTGGAGCCCTTGTGTGGGTTTGTTCTTGTATTAAATGTTCCCTAGAGCTTGAAATGGATGACCTATAAGAGAAGACCTTCTATGGGGAGATGGGCACCATTTCTGGTTTGCTGAGGGACTCACAACACTCTGTCCATTCCGCAGCTTACATCAGCTCTTAACCAGCATAGCCCCTCTCTGTACTTATCCAAGGCTATGACCAAAACACCCTAGAAGAAACCTTAATGAGGAAGAAGTTATCTTGACTTAGATTTTACTCCACAGTTCTGGGTTCATTGATCTTGGGACCGGCTGCATGGAAGAGGGATGCAGAGACTGAGGAAGGGACTGGAGGCCAAGTTATAACTTTCAAAACCCAACTCTATTTACCTGCATCCTCCACTAGGCTTCAACTCCCAAGGCCTTCAGAATCCCTCACAGTAATGCTGGCAGCTGGGCACTGAGGGTTGAGCACACAAGGCTACCTGAGCAAGACATTCACATCCTGACTTTAATCCTCTTCTCTTCCCTTCAGGCTTCCCTCTGGGCTCCACTGTGCAGTCTCAGACCAAGGGCATCAGGATGTGGTGTGTGCCACACCCCACCAAGCCAGAGCATACCCTGGTCCTCCTGGACACTGAGGGCCTGGGGGATGTGGAAAAGGTTGGATGAGGCTCAGGCTAGCCCTTCTGACGCCTTGTCATCTACCTATGATCCATCTGTGAATTCTCACTGAACTGCAACAGCTGAGATAAAGAGTGCTCTGTTTAGACTTCAGTCTGAGAAGGTTACATGTATCCTAATAGGCAAAACATTGGGGCCTCCTATTCTGCCCCATTAGTGTATAACCTTGTTTTTGTTGTGATCATACTTTAAGAATACTCATTGATACATGTTAATTGTATAAGTGAATGGGAGTCACCATGATATTCCAAGACAGACAGTGTCCACTGCAATCTCCATTTGCTCCTCTTGTATTACCTGTTAATAGCACTTTGAAAAAGGTTTTCATTTAAACCATGCTGTTCTGATTACTAGAGCCTGATTTATTTTATTATTTATTACTAATTTATTTTAAATCATGATGTGTGTAGCTGTACATGGTAAAGCTTAATTTTGCTAAATGTGGTGTGTGTTCTAGGGCACCAGCTTTGGTTCCACATCCTCCAATTGCTCCTTGTCCTCATGGTGTCCACACCTGCACACTAGACTGGAAAAATCAAGGGGAGTCAAGAATGGGTGGGGTTCTGCAGGACTCTGGTCTAACTGGGAGTGAGGGGGTGTGAAGTTCTCCAAGGATCTTAGTGTTACAGCTCTTTTGGGTGAAGGCCTTCTGTGATGATTTTGGATGAAATACCTCTTAGGCAATTTCAGCTTGAACACATACCTTTATTTGGAGTTGGGGATGGGTTTGAAAGCATACACTTTAGTCAGGATGAACCAGGCATATATATGGACCTTGGAGAGTGAGAAGGAGTTTTTAGAACAAATGAAAATCATTGGTTAGGGTTTAAAGTTCTTTGAGTACCCAATTTGCATGGAGATGCATCCCAGGAATCCAAGGTGCTTGCTGGGAGGGTTCTAATGGGAGTTTGGGGGAGAAATTTAGTACGTCTTCTAAGGTCTACTTAGCCTTCCTCAGGTAGAGGGTGTGGGGAGTAGGGATCACCAGACAATATGAGAGAAGAGGAAGCCCTGCTGGAAAAAGAAGTCCTCCATTTTGCACCAGGCTCCAATGATCTATTCTAAGGAAATTCCCCTGTTACTAAGTCCTAACTAGTGGAATAACTTGGGCATGTGAGGTAGAGACGTGATGGGGCAAGTCTGTCTCTGGGGGCAGGTTCTGAGTGGTTGTGGTCCTCCCCACTTGCTGTTCCCTCCCTGCTTTGTGAATTCAAGAGAACCTGTGAGCATCCAGCTTCCTGACCACACATCCATGCCTGCTGCCTGCTGACATGACCCCTGCCAAGATGGACTCATCACTCTGGAACCTGAAGGCTGAACAAACTCTCTCTTCTACAAGTTACCTTGGCCATGGCGCTATATGAGCATCTGAGAAGTAGCTGCTACCTGTTGTGTTTCACTCACTAGTCCTCCCATCCTACCTCAAGTTTTGCTTCACTTTTTATAAGCACACTGGATGTCTTAGACTGTTTGCCTGTGCCTGTGTATAGGGTCATATCCTGGAGCAAAGGCTGGCTTTCAGAGGCTCCATCCTTAAAGAAACCCAGTGCCACATTCCCAGCAGCTGCCAATAGCACCTCAGCTAAGGGTGGGACTTCAGCTCCACCTCTCTCCTCCATGCTGACATGTGTATGACTTAATCTTGTTCAAGTGTTTCTCATGTTGTCACACTGTTTTACATTCATATCTGTCACTGTAAAATTGTGACTGGGTGACACTGCTTCACTGTAGTTACCCACTGCTTCTGGCTTTTACACATTTTTCTAACCTGTTTCATCACAATCCTTGAGCCTTGCAGGGAGAGGTGTAATACAGACTTTGTTCAGGGCTGGATCCTTTGCAGTCTCTTCTCTCTGAATGTTGTGGGTCTTTGTCATTCACCATCTACTGAGGTTGTGGGTCTCTGTCAATTACCATCTTCTGATGTTATGGATCACTGACAGTCACCACCACTGAAGTTGTGTGTCTCTGTCAATCACCATCTACTGACATTGTGGGTCTCTGTCAATCACCATCTACTGAAGTTGTGGGTCTCTGTTAACCACCATCTACTGAAGTTTTGGGTCTCTGTCAATCACCATCTACTGACATTGTGGTCTTTTTCATTCACCATCTACTGAGGTCATAGATCTCTATCACCATCAGCTGCAAAAATAAACTGCTCTGAATTAATCTCTGAGATGTACTAATCTATGGGTAACTCATTAGAAGTCAGTTTAATACCATATCCATTTAAAAGAATAATAGCAGAGTCTCCCCTGATAATTATGGCCTCACTTTCCACAGTGTCACTGATTTTGTATCTTGTAGAACAGGCCATAATGCAATCAGACAATGAGTGCTTGGTTACTGCCATTGTAGTAGTCTGTCCACTGTCCCCCATGTGTTTTCTTTTCATCCAAGGGAAAGAGAAGCAGAAAAGAGGCAGGCAGAAGGGTCACTGTCCTTGAGCGTACTTCCAATTTCACCAGATGTCTCCTGGAACCCCCCCCCCCCCCCCCCAGATTTCAGCACTTTTGGATCACTGCTCATAATTTACATCACCCAATCAAAATGTTAAGTCACCACACACAGGAGAGAAAGACAAAGTAATGAAACATTCTTCCCATTAATTACATCAGGACTTGGACTCACAGTACTCTGCCTACCTAGCCTGCTGGCCTGCCAATCAACAAGTGTCTATAAAGGAGCCTTGGCATTTTGGTTCTTAGAGCTAAAAGCCTGTAACATACTTGTGTGCTCCTGTTGGGAGCACACCACCAGAAGTTTTTTGGTGTGTTTCTCTCTGTGGAGTCCTGACAAATGCAGCTCAACTACTCATTGTAAGGCAGACCAATATGTGCATGTGGTCAGCAAAGCATCCTTCATCACATGTCCTTCACTTGCTTGCTTTAGCAGAATATCCTCTGTGCTGTAACCCCCCTTTAACAAATCATTCCTTCACGGGTGTGCCTTAGTCCTTCACCTGTGTCCACTTGAGGAAAACGCTCCCTCATGTGCTTGCCCCAGCAAAACACTTTCCAACACAACTGACTTTCCAAAGAACCTTTATGTTTCCACTCTACCCCTAACATGTTTCAGATGTGAACAAATATGGACACCCTGCTGAAGCTGACAGGCTTTTTACTAGGATAGTGAAACTCAGCTGTAGATTTCAACAGCAACAACAAAGACAAACTTTAAAATACCATATTGTTATTGTTTTCAATGATTGTGTTTTACTCTTCTGTATACTGATGAAAAATATATAGTTGCTTTTTAAATGTATAGTGTAGACAGTCAAACACCCATGTCCCATGGATTTTTTTTAAACGTCAGTTTACAAAATGTAATAAGAACGTAAAAATGATTCTTTTATGTTGGAACATGCCTTTAATCCAAGCACTTGGGAAGCAGAGGCAGGTAAATCTTTGTGAGTCTGAGGAGCAGCCTAGTCTATAGAATGGATTCAGGGCAGCAGGCTAAACAGAAAGACTCTGTCTCAAAAGAATGAAAAACAAACAAATAAAAAGAAGAAGGGTGGAAGAGGAGGAAGCGGTAAAGGTAGATTTTTAATAAAGAACAATTTATGTATGAAGATTAAACTAAATATTTCTAGAACAGAAAGAAAAAGTTTATGTAGGTTGCTACCAAACAAGTTAGTTATTTACGATATGTAAGCAATAAACCTTAGAGATGATAGACAGGGTATTTCAATTTGTAAGTGAATGGTAAGTACATTGATGTCAAAACCTTTACTTAGATCAACAGAGTTGATATAAGTGTTACCAACCCATGGTAACAGTTATAAAAACTGACTTCTAAAGCTTTACACAACCAATTTCAATTATCACAGATACAAAACAAAATTACATGTAATCAACATGGTTACTTGTGACTTAACTACTTGACAAGATAAAACCAAATTCATTTTCAACTGTCTGAGATTTAGCTACATGGTGCACAGAGTTAAAGTGACAAGGCTGGGAAATCTGTTCTATTTTCAACAAATCTTGAAAGCTACCGCCAAGGAAATAATGGTGGTCAGACAGGACATGCAGTATTTTGGTGATTGTCTTCTTAGGTCAGACAGGATGCAGGACAATGAGACCCCTCTGGTAAATGGTCTGTTTCAGAGAGGCCATGGAGTGCTGAGAAACCAAACTCTAACTAGCCTACATCTTACAATAAATCTACCGGGGACCCCAAGCTATGAGTGATGCGATACAGGGGTTCCAATGTGTGGGGGGTTTGCTGATTGGTTCTTTTGTCAACTTAAAAGAAGCTCTGGTCATTTTGAAGAGGAAACATTGTCAAAAAGTTGTGGGGCTTGCCCAAGTTTTACATAGTAAGTTCTGAACAATCAGGGACACACAAAGGAAAGAGAGAGAGAGAGAGAGAGAGAGAGAGAGAGAGAGAGAGATATGACCCGTCCAGCAGGTCCAGTTATTCCAGGGTCCCGAAGTGGCACTACCTGAGGGTCAAAAATGGGGGGAAGAGAGAAAGGAGGCCAAGCATGCTAAGAAAGACAAAGTCAGTCTGGGTTGTGTCAAGGTTTTATTTAATGTCCGGGAGGGAAACAGTTTTAAGGCTTCCAGAGAAGGAAGTGACCTTTACACAGTCAAGAAAAGGGGAAGGGTAGGGAAATTTTTGACGACTGCTGGCAGGAAGCGAAAAGGTCATCTGGCAGAGACACCTGCTGGCAGGGCCATTCTGTGGTTTTTCTCATAATCTGGCACCCACAGCTCAAGGGGAAGGCTGTAGTTAATTGTTCTCATATTTTAGCAGCCACCACCTTAGGGATGTGAGTAAGTATAAGTCCAAATAGCTCGGGACGGTTCCCCAGAGAGAGAGAGACAGAGAGAGAGAGAGAGAGAGAGAAAGAGAGAGAGAGAGAGAGAGAGAGAGAGAGAGAGAGAACCAGCCTCAGTACCAGCATTGAGAAAATGATTCCACCAGATTTACTTATAGACAAACCTTTGAAGGTAGTTTCCCGATTAATTGATGTGGGACGGCCCAGCCCACTGTGGACAGTACCATTCTGGGAAGGTCATCCTGGGTTATATAAAAAGTAGACTGAGGAAGTCCTGGGTGTTTGCCAGTGACCAGCATCCTTCATGGTCTCTGCTTCAGCTCCTGCCTCCAAGTTCCTTCCTCCTGTGAGTTTCTATCTTAGCTGCTGTTAATGATAGAATATGGTCAGAATGGTCAGCTAAATAAACCTCTTTTCCACATAATTTTGCTCATGATGACTTTTTTTTTACAGCAATAGAAAACAAACTTAGGTAAGAATCAACACAAACCAGACTTAGGTAAGAGTCTACACAGGTGTTTGCCAAGTGTTCATGTTAATGATTTGTAACTTGCCAAAACAGAAAAAGAGGGCTAGAGATAATTACAAACACATGTGAGATCTGAACTGAAATTCTATGGAGGTATCCAGATGGACTTTCACAGATATCAAGGGAACAAATCAACAGACAAGCATAACTGTGTCCTGATAGGATGTGCCGCCTCCTTGGATGGACACAGGCCTCCACCCTTCCCTCCACTGCTGCTGCTAGTAGGATGAAGGGTCTTAGAGTAACTCATGACTAAACAGATTTAATTAAGGGTAAAATAGCTCTCGAGTAGAGGGGTCCTCTCTCCAGATGAATGTTAGTTACATGGCCTCCTGCATCTCAGCAGATCTACAGGCCTCCCCCAGGAAAACGACAATTGGTTTCTCATAAATGATGTCCTGGATCTCTCCTCCCCAATGCTCTTCTTAGGTTACAGTTTCACCCAGACTCCTCTGCTAAACATTGCCAGCCCATCATTTCCTCCTTGGGGACAAAACACCAATAAACAGAACAAAACAGAAACAAGTGAAACTGACCTGGGAGGGCCCCTTTCCAGAGATGTGAACTGAAACCACCGTTCAGAAAGGTATGGAGGGGAACACATCACACATAACAGTGCTCAGGGAAATTGATGGCCCCACTCCCGAAAGTCCCATCAGCCTCCTTCCTTCCCCCTGTTTTCCCACCGAATCCTTCCCACTTCTTTGTTCTGGTTTTGCCCTATACTGCTTCACTGTGTCTTTCCAGAACAAGGGGCCACTCCTCTGTTCTGCTTGTACCTCGTTTGATGTGTGGATTATGTTTTTGGTATTCCAGTTGTCTAGGTTAATATCCACTTATTAGTGAGTGCATACCATGATTCATCTTTTGAGTCTGGGTTACCTCACTTAGTATGATGTTCTCCAGCGCCATCCATTTGCCTAAGAATTTCATGAATTCATTGTTTCTAATGGCTGAATAGTACTCTATTGTGTATATATACCACATTTTTTGCATCCACTCTTCTGTTGAGGGATACCTGGGTTCTTTCCAGCTTCTGGCAATTATAAATAGGGCTGCTATGAACATAGTGGAACATGTATCCTTATTACATGCTGGGGAATCTTCTGGGAATATGCCCAGGAGTTGTATAGTAGGATCTTCTTGAAGTGAGGTGCCTAGTTTTCTGAGGAACCGCCAGACTGATTTCCAGAGTGGTTGTACCAATTTGCAACCCCACCAGCAGTGGAGGAGAGTTCCTCTTTCTCCACATCCTCGCCAACATCTGCTGTCTCCTGAATTTTTAATCTTAGCCATTCTGGCTGGTGTAAGGTGAAATCTCAGGGTTGTTTTGATTTGCATTTCCCTAATGACTAATGAAGTTGAGCATTTTTTAAGATGCTTTTCTGCCATCCGAAGTTCTTCAGGTGAAAAGTCTTTGTTTAACTCTGTACCCCATTTTTTAATAGGGTTATTTGGTTTTCTGGAGTCTAACTTCTTGAGTTCTTTATATATATTGGATATTAGCCCTCTATCTGATGTAGGGTTGGTGAAGATCTTTTCCCAATTTGTTGGTTGCCGATTTGCCCTTTGATGGTGTCCTTTGCCTTACAGAAACTTTGTAATGTTATGAGGTCCCATTTGTCAATTCTTGATCTTAGAGCATAAGCTATTGGTGTTCTGTTCAGGAACTTTCCCCCTGTACCGATGTCCTCAAGGGTCTTCCCCAGTTCCTTTTCTATTAGCTTCAGAGTGTCTGGCTTTATGTGGAGGTCCTTGATCCATTTGGAGTTGAGCTTAGTACAAGGAGACAAGGATGGATCAATTCCCATTCTTCTGCATGTTGAACCAGCACCATTTGTTGAAAAGGCTATCTTTTTTCCATTGGATGTTTTTAGCCCCTTTGTCAAGGATCAAGTGGCCATAGGTGTGTGGGTTCATTTCTGGATCTTCAATCCTGTTCCATTGATCTGCCTGCCAGTCACTGTACCAATACCATGCAGTTTTTAACACTATTGCTCTGTAGTTTTGCTTGAGGTCAGGGATACTGATACCCCCAGAATTTCTTTTATTTTTGAGAATAGTTTTAGCTATCCTGGGTTTTTTGTTATTCCAGATGAATTTGAGGATTGCTCTTTCTAACTCTGTGAAGAATTGAGTTGGGATTTTGATGGGTATTCCATTGAATCTGTATATTGCTTTTGGCAAAATGGCCAGTTTAACTATATTAATCCTGCAGATCCATGAGCATGGGAGGTTTTTCCATTTTTTGAGGTCTTCTTCCATTTCCTTCTTCATAGTCTTGAAGTTCTTATCATACAGATCTTTCACATGTTTGGTAAGAGTCACCCCAAGGTACTTTATACTGTTTGTGGCTGTTGTGAAGGGAGTCATTTCCCTAATTTCTTTCTCAGCCTGCTTATCCTTTGAGTATAGGAAGGCTACTGAATTGCTTGAGTTGATTTTATAACCTGCCACATTGCTAAAGTTGTTTATCAGCTGTAGGAGTTCTCTAGTGGAGTTTTTTGGGTCACTTAGTTAGACTATCATATCATCTGCAAATAATGATAGTTTGACTTCTTCCTTTCCAATTTGTATCCCTTTGACCTCCTTATGTTGTCGAATTGCTCAAGCTAGTACCTCAAGTACAATATTGAAAAAATAAGGAGAAAGGGGGCAGCCCTGTCTAGTCCTTGATTTTAGTGGGATTGCTTCAAGTTTCTCTCCATTTAGTTTGATTCTGGCTACCGGTTTGCTGTATATTGCTTTTACTATGTTTAGGTATGGGCCTTGAATTCCTGTTCTTTCCAAGACTTGAAGCATGAAAGGATGCTGAATTTTGTCAAATGCTTTTTCAGCATCCAATGAAATGACCATGTGATTTTTTTCTTTGAGTTTGTTTATGTAGTGGATTGCATTGATGGATTTCCATATATTGAACCAACCCTGTATCCCTGGGATAAAGCCTACTTGATCATGGTGGATGATCGTTTTGATGTGTTCTTCTATTTGATTGGCAAGAATTTTATTGAGTATTTTTGCATTGATGTTCATAACGGAAATTGGTCTGAAGTTCTCTTTCTTTGTTGGATCTTTTTATGGTTTTGGTATCAGTGTAATTGTGGCTTCGTAGAAGGAATTGGGTAGTGTTCCTTCTGTTTCTATTTTGTGGAATCGTTTGAATAGTATTGGTGTTAGGTCTTCTTTGAAGGTCTAATAAAATTCTGCACTGAAACCATCTGGTCCTGTGCTTTTTTTGGTTGGAAGACTTTCTATGACCCCTTCTATTTCTTTAGGGGTTATGGGACTGTTTAGATGATTTATTTGGTCCTGATTCAATTTTGGTATTTGGTACCTGTCAAGGAAATTGTCCATTTCCTCCAGATTCTCCAGTTGTGTTGAGTATAGGCTTTTGTAGTAGGATCTGATGATTTTTTTAAATTTCCTCAGTTTATGTTGTTATATCCCCCTTTTCATTTCTAATTTTGTTAATTTGGATACTTTCTCTGTGCCCTTTGGTCAGTCTGGCTAAGGGTTTATGTATCTTGTTGATTTTCTCAAAGAACCAGCTCCTGGATTCATTGATTCTTTGTATGGTTCTCTTTATTTCCACTTGATTGATTTCAGCCCTGAGTTTGATGATTTCCTGTCTTCTACTCCTCCTGGGGGAATTGGCTTCTTTTTGTTCCAGGGCATTCAGGTGTGTCATTAAGCTGCTAGTGTATGCTCTCTCCATTTTCTTTTTGGAGGCACTCAGGGCTATGAGTTTTCCTCTTAGCACTGCTTTCATTGTGTCCCAAAGATTTGGGTATGTCGTGCCTTCATTTTCATTAAATTCTAAAAAGCCTCTGATTTCTTTCTTTATTTCTTCTTTGGCCAAGGTATCATTGAGTAGAGTATTGTTCAGCCTCCATGTGTATGTGGGCTTTCTGTTGTTTTTTGTTGCTATTGTAAACCATCCTTACTCCATAGTGATCTGATAGGAGGCATGGGATTAGTTCGATCTTCTTATATTTGTTGAGGTCTGTCTTGTGACCAATTATATGGTCGATTTTGGAGAAGGAACCATGAGGTGCTGAGAAAAAGGTATATTCTTTTGCTTTAGGGTGAAATGTTCTATAAATATCAGTCAAATCCAATTGGTCCAAATCTTCAATTAGTTTTACTGTGTCCCTGTTTAGTTTCTGTTTTCCTGATCGGTCTATTGAGGAGAGTGGAGTGTTGAAGTCCCCCACAATTATTGTGTTAGGTGAAATGTGTGCTTTGAGCTTTAGTAAAGTTTCTTTTACGAATGAGGGTGCCCTTGCATTTAGCGCATAGATGTTCAGAATTGAAAGTTCTTCTTGGTGGATTTTTCCTTTGACCAGCAAGAAGTGTCCCTCAGTGTCTCTTTTGATGACTTTAGGTTGAAAGTCAATTTTATCTGATATTAGAATGGCTAGACCGGTCATTTACCGAGACCATTGGCTTGTAAAATTGTCTTCCAGCCTTTTACTCTAAGGTAGTTTTTATCTTTGACATTTAGGTGTGTTTCCTGTATGCAGCAAAATGTAGGGTCCTGTTTCCTTATCCAGTCTGTTAGTCTATGACTTTTTATTGGGGAATTGAGTCCATTGATATTAAGAGATATTAAGGAATAGTGATTATTACTTCCTGTCATTTTTTTTGCCATTTTTTTTATTTAATTTATTTTTATTTACATTGCAAATGATTTCCCCTTTTCTGGGTCCCCACTCCCCGCAAGTCCCATAAGCCCTCTTCTGTCCCCCTGTTCTTCCAGCCACCCCTTCCCACTTCCCTGTTCTGGAATTCCCCTATACTCTTGCACTGAGTCTTTCCAGAACCAGGGCCCACTCCTCCATTCTTTTTGGACATCATTTAATTTGTGGATTATGTTCTGGGTATTCAAAGTTTCTAGGCTAATATCCACTTATCAGTGAGTGCATACCATGATTGATCTTTTGAGACTGGGTTACCTCACTTAGTATGATGTTCTCCAGCTCCATCCATTTGTCTAAGAATTTCATGAATTCATTGTTTCTAATGGCTGAATAGTACTCCATTGTATAAGTATACCACATTTTTTGTATCCATTCCTCCGTTGAAGGACATCTAGGTTCTTTCCAGCTTCTGGCTACTACAAATAGGGCTGCTATGAACATAGTGGAGCATGTGTCCTTATTGCATGCTGAAGAATCCTCTGGATATATGCCCAGTAGTGGTATAACAGGGTCCTCAGGAAGTGACATGCCCAGTTTTCTGAGGAACCGCCAGACTGATTTCCAAAGTGGTTGCACCATCTTGCAATCCCACCAGCAGTGGAGGAGTGCTCCTCTTTCTCCACATCCTCGCCAACACCTGCTGTCTCCTGATTTTTTGACCTTAGCCATTCTGACTGGTGTGAGGTGAAATCTCAGGGTTGTTTTGATTTGCATTTCCCTAATGATTAATGATGTTGAACATTTCTTAAGGTGTTTCTCAGCTCTCCGAAGTTCTTCATGTGAAAATTCTTTGTTTATCTCGTAGCCCACTTTTTAATGGGGTTATTTGGATCTCTGGGTTCTACTTTCTTGAGTTCTTTGTATATATTAGATATTAGCCCTCTGTCGGATTTAGGGTTGGTGAAGATTCTTTCCCAGTCTGTTGGTTGACGTTTTGTCCTTTTGACGGTGTCCTTTGCTTTACAGAAACTTTGTAGTTTTATGAGGTCCCATTTGTCAATTCTTGATCTTAGAGCATAAGCTATTGGTGTTCTATTCAGGAACTTTTCCCCTGTGCCCATGTCCTCCAGGGTCTTCCCCAGTTTTTTTTTCAATTAGTTTCAGTGTGTCAGGTTTTATGTGGAGGTCCTTGATCCATTTGGAGTTGAGCTTGGTACAAGGAGATAAGAATGGATCGATGCGCATTCTTCTGCATGCTGACCTCCAATTGAACCAGCACCATTTGTTGAAAAGACTATCTTTTTTCCACTGGATGCTTTCAGCCCCTTTGTCAAAGACCAAGTGACCATAGGTGTATTGGTTCATTTCTGGGTCTTCAATCCTATTCCATTGATCTGCTTGCCTGATATTGTACCAATACCATACAGTTTTTATCACTATTGCTCTGTAGTAGAGTTTAAAGTCTGGGATATTGAATCCCCCTGAAGTTCTTTTACTGTTGAGAATAGTTTTCGCTATCCTGGGTTTTTTGTTATTCCAGATGAATTTGAGAATTGCTCTTTCTAGCTCTATGAAGAACTGGGTTGGGATTTTTATGGGAATAGCACTGAATCTGTAGATTGCCTTTGGCAAGATGGCCATTTTAACTATATTAATCCTGCCAATCCACGAGCATGGAAGGTTTTTCCATTTTCTGAGATCTTCTTCGATTTCCTTCTTCAGAGATCTGAAGTTCTTGTCATATAGGTCTTTCACTTGTTTGGTTAGAGTCACCCCAAGATACTTTATGTTGTTTGTAGCTATTGTGAAGGGGGTCATTTCCCTAATTTCTTTCTCAGTCTGCTTATCCTTTGAATATATAAAGGCTACTGATTTGCTTGCGTTGATTTTGTAGCCAGCCACTTTGCTGAAGTTGTTTATCAGCTGTAGGAGTTCTCTAGTAGAGTTTTTAGGGTCACTTAAGTATACGATCATATCATCTGCAAATAGTGATAATTTGACTTCTTCCTTTCCAATTTGAATCCCTTTGACTTCCTTCTGTTGTCTAATTGCTCTAGCTAGGACTTCAAGAACTATATTGAAAAGATATGGAGAGAGGGGGCAGCCTTGTCTAGTCCCTGATTTTAGTGGGATTGCTTCAAGTTTCTCTCCATTTAGTTTGATGTTGGCTACCGGTTTGCTGTATATTGCTTTTACTATGTTTAGATATGGGCCTTGAATTCCTGTCCTTCCAAGACTTTTAGCATGAAAGGATGCTGAATTTTGTCAATTGCTTTTTCAGCATCTAATGAAATGATCATGTGGTTTTTTCTTTGAGTTTGTTTATGTAGTGGATAGCATTTATGGATTTCCGTATATTGAACTATCCCTGCATCCCTGGGATGAAGCCTACTTGATCATGGTGGATGATCGTTTTGATGTGTTCTTGGATTCGGTGGGCAAGAATTTTATTAGTATTTTTTGCATCTATATTCATAAGGGAAATTCTCTTTCTTAGTTGGGTCTTTGTGTGGTTTTGGTATCAGCGTAATAGTGGCTTCGAAGAAGGAGTTGGGTAGTGTTCCTTCTGTTTCTATTTGGTGGAAGAGTTTGAAGAGTATTGGTGTTAAGTCTTCTTTGAAGGTCTGATAGAATTCTGCACTGAAACCATCTGGTCCTGTGTTTTTTTTTGGTTGGAAGCCTATCTATGACCCATTCTATTTCTTTAGGGGTTATAGGTCTGTTTAGATGGTCTATTTGATCCTGATTTAATTTTGGTAATTGGTATCTGTCTAAGAAAATGTCCATTTCCTCCAGATTCTCCAGTTGTGTTGAGTACAGGTTTTTGTAGTAGGATTTGATGATTTTTTGAATTTCCTCGGTTATTGTTGTGATATCTCCATTTTCATTTCTAATTTTGTTAATTTGGATACTTTCTCTGTGCCCTTTGATTAGTCTGGCTAAGGGTTTATCTGTCTTGTTGATTTTTTCAAAGAACCAGCTTTTGGTCTTGTTGATTCTTTGTATGGTTCTCTTGGTTTCTACTTGATTGATTTCAGCCCTGAGTTTGATGATTTCCTGTCTTCTCCTCCTGGGTGAATTAGCTTCTTCTTGTTCCAGGGTTTTCAGTTGTTCCGTTAATCTTCTAGTGTAAGCTCTCTCGAATTTCTTTTTGAAGGCACTCAAAGCTATGAGTTTTCCTCTTAGCACTGCTTTCAATGTGTCCCATAGATTTGTGTATGTTGTGCCTTCATTTTCATTAAATTCTAAGAAATCTTTGATTTCTTTCTTTATTTCTTCCTTGACCAAGGTATCATTGAGTAGAGTATTATTCAGTTTCCATGTGTATGTGGGCTTTCTGTTGTTTTTACTGTTACTAAAGACCACTTTTACTCCATAGTGATCTGATAGGAGGCATGGGATTACTTCAATCTTCTTTTATTTGCTGAGGTCTGTCTTCTGACCAACTATATGATCTATTTTGGAGAAGGTCCCATGAGGTGCTGAGAAAAAGGTATATTCCTTTGCTTTGGGATAAAAAGTTCTATATATATCTGTTAACTCCAATTGGTTCAAAGCTTCAATTAGTTTCATTGTCTCCCTGTTTAGTTTCTGTTTTCCTGATCGGTACATTGGTGAAAGTGGAGTGTTGAAGTCACCCACAGTTATTGTGTTAGGTGCAATGTGTACTTTGAGCTTTAGTAAAGTTTCTTTTATGAATGAGGGTGCCCTTGTATTTGGGGCATAGATGTTCAGGATTGAGAGTTCTTCTTGTTGGATTTTTCCTTTGACCAGCAAGTAGTGATCTTCCATGTCTCTTTTGATGACTTTAGGTTGAAAGTCAATTTTATCTGAAATTAGAATGGCAACTCCGGTTTGTTTCCTAGGACCATTTGCTTGTAGAATTGTCTTCCAGCCTTTTACTCTAAGGTAGTTTTTGTCTTTGACATTGAGGTGTGTTTCCTGTAAGCAGCAAAATGTAGGGTCCTGTTTACGTAACCAGTCTGTTAGTCTATGTCTTTTTATTGGGGAATTGAGTCCATTGATGTTAACAGATATCAATGAGTAGTGGTTATTGCTTCCTAACATTTTTTATTTTAATTTTATATGTGTGTGGTTATCCTCTTTGGGTTTGTTGAAAGAAGCTTAATATCCTGCTCTTGCCAGGGTATAGTTTCCCTCATTGTACTGGTGCTTTCCCCCTATTAACCTTTGTAGGGCTGGGTTTGTAGAAAGATATTGTGTAAATTTGGTTTTGTCGTGGAATATCTTGGTTTCTCCATCTATAGTAATTGAGAGTTTCGCTGGGTATAGTAGTCTTGGCTGGCATTTGTGTTCTCTTAGAGTCTGCATGAGCTCTGCCCAGGATCTTCTAGCTTTCACGGTCTCTGGTGAGAAATCTGGTGTAATTCTGATAGGTCTTCCTTTATATGTTACTTGCCCTTTTTCTCTTACTGCCCTAAGTATTCTTTCTTTGTTTACTACATTTGGGGCTTTGATTATTATGTGACGGGAGGTATTTCTGTTCTGGTCCAGTCTGTTTGGAGTTCTGTAGGCTTCTTGTATATTCATGGGTATCTCTCCCTTTAGGTTAGGGAAGTTTTCTTCCATAATTTTGTTGAAGATATTTGCTGGCCCTTTAAGTTGTAAATCTTCACTCTTATCAATACCTATGATCCTTAGATTTGGCTTTCTCATTGTGTCCTGGATTTCCTGGATATTTTGGGTTACAAGTTTTTTGCATTTTGCATTTTCTTTAACTGTTGAGTCCATGGTTTCTATGGTATCTTCGGCATCTGAGATTCTTTCTTCTATCTCTTGTATTCTGTTGTTGATATTTGCATCTACGGTCCCTGATTTCTTCCCAAGGCTTTCTATCTCCAAAGTTGTCTCCCTTTGTGCTTTCTTAGTTGTTTCTACTTCAGTTATCAGATCCTGAAGATTTTTGATCAGTTCTGTCATTTGCTTGTTTGTGTTTTCCTCTAATTCTTTAAGCGATTTTTGTGTTTCCTCTTTCATGACTTCTGCCTGTTGATCAAGGTTCTCCTGTATTTCTTTAAGTGATTTTTGCATTTCCTCCTTATTGGCTTTTGTGTTCTCCTGAATTTCTTTCAATGATTTTTGTGTTTCCCTTGTAAGGGCTTCTAATTTTTGATCCATTTTCTCCTGAATGTCTTTAAGTGTGTCCTTCATGTGTTCCTGTACTAGCATCATGACCAGTGATTTTAAATCCAAATCCATTTTGTCCATTTCCTCTTTACAGCCAGCATGTTTGCAGGAGTATAATGAAATATTTACTGTCTGGAACTGATAAAACCATCTGTGACAAAAATCTCAACTGGTATTGTTTTTTATTCTTAACATTAATTGTTTCTTTCTTCATTTTTTTTTAAATTCAGAGCTTTTACACTATATCCATCGACTGTTAGCATTATTTCTAAAGTCACACAGCAGATACTACACTGCCATTGTGGAAAGCCGTGACAGTATTCGCCATTACAAGATGGCGCTGGCTTCCGTTGTGCCAGCTCAGCATTCTTGGTAAACAAGTTAGGTACGCATGTGCTAGAGTATAAATCACGCCTAGTCTCTGCCCATCCCGTGACGTAGATATGGGGTGATGAGTGAACAGCCAATTAAGTATGTACACGCCACACCAAGGGGTATATAACGACGTCCATTTTTGGGCTCGGGGTCTTCCTCCACGAAAAGCTTCAATAAAAGCTTGGCTGCAGAAGGATCCTAGTGTCCTGTGTGTGTTCTTGCTGGCGAGACGAAAGCGCAGGACATGCCATAGTTGAACTTTTCTGATCATTTTCACCACAATGGCTTCACTGTTGGGAGGACCCTCTCAGCATGGGACACCAGCAAAGGACCTTCAGACAGACAATTTAGAGTTTATTCCAACTCATAGTTCTGGTGTGCAGTGGGCTGAAGACATCTATAACTCACCAAGTGCTCCACTCAACATTTCCCCAAACAACAATTACTGCTGGGCAAAGCAGGAGCTACAATGTCTCTGGGAGATGTTCACCTCATGGCTGCAGCCAGAAAAGCAGAGCAAGGAGCAGATGATTTCTCAACTGGTCTTGAAGCAGTTTCTCCTTACTGGGCTTTGTAAGGACAAGTTTTCTTTGGCAGAGAAGTGGAAATCCAGTGGCAGAGACATGAGACAATTCATGGAGAGTCTGACTGATGAGTGCTTGAAACCTCCTGTCATGGTGAGCTTCTGGGTGGCTTAGCTGGGAAGGAAAGACAGTATCATTAGGGTTTGGTGAAAACGAGGTGTTTTTGGTTTGTCTTGTTTTTACAAATGAGATAATATTCCCAAACAAAAATACACTGAAGAAATATTATTGCCACAAATTACCATGAGTACAGCAGAAAGGAGTCTATCAATCAGGTTTGATGGGCATAATTAAATCTAGTCTATTTACATGTGAGCAGACAGACTAAAGAATTGACCTGGGGAAGACATTACCGATGTAGAGGAGATAAATTGTGTAAGACACACCTTGTTCGTGGAGGTACTTACTTTGTATTCATGAGGATTGTGTTTGATTCTGTCCCCCACACTTAAAAGAACATTTACGGCACTAGTCTGTAGTCCCTGGAACAGTGTCAAACCTTGGAATCAACTTGACTAGATGGATTCCCAAATTGGCTACTGTGTATCAAACAATACTCTGTCTAGATAACTGAGTTTTCAAAATGGCAAAGGTATAATATTTACATATAGCTGTTACATATATACAGAACAATATGATACCCAGAAGAATTTCCTCCATGAGCTGGGCAATGGTGAGCCTTTAATCCCAGCACGTGGAGGACATGCCTTTAATCCCAGTTATTGGGAGTCATGCCTTTAATCCCAGTAATTGGGAGACATGCCTTTAATCTCAGTACTTTTGAGACAGAGACAGGTGGATTTATGTGTTTGAGGCTAGCCTGGTCTACAGAATGAGTTCCAAGACCCCCAATGCGACACAGAGAAACCCTGTCTCAAAAAAAATCAGAAGAAAAAAGGCAAAAAAATTTTTCCTCAATTAATAAGGGTGCTTCAGTCCAATTATTCAAATTTGGATAGACTTACTAGAGATTTAATTATGTATGCTGTTTAGATTTCTATTGGTTTAGCTGTTTGGTTCATTTCTTTGTTACTTGCTTGCCTGTATTTGTGATTTGCAGTGCTTTCCTTATGTAATCCTCCTTGGTCTTGGAAGCAGAGGAATTACCCTCCATCTGTTTCTCAAGCACTGTGTTAAACATTTTGACCACATCTTGCAAGTTAATAATTATACTGTATTTACCCTTTGAGTTTTATTCTAAGTTTACAATTTCATGATTGAAAATACCAAGTACACTGCTCCCATAATATCCAGTCATGTTCCTGAGAGCATGTGTTTGTGCCTCTTTGAGATAAAACACTTAAAAAAGCTCAAGTAAAAGTTAGTGCAATCTGGAAACACTGACGGATGCTTTAAGGAAGGCTTATCCTCCTTCAATGTGTTGACCTGTTAAAGATGGGCCGAGCTCACAGGAACATATCTTTGTGTTTCTCTAAGGACAGTGACTCAACATTTGAAAAGACAGTATCTATACTGACTTTAGAAATCAGAATTTGTGAGTGCCAAGAAAGCATCATTAGACATAAGGGGAAGGCAAATGAGCTGATTGTTAGCCCAGTCTTCCTGTACTAGCAGGTTGTGGGTAAAGGTCTGCAATCCACAAAATCATGGATAAGGGAACCTGGTTTTCTTTACAGGTCCATGTCTCCATGCAAGGACAGGAAGCCCTCTTTTCTGAAAACGTGTCATTAAAAGAAGTCATCAAGCTTTTAAAACAGCAGCAATCAGCCACAAGGCCAACACCAAGTAATGCAAGGATGCCAGTTGACATTACACAAGATATATTGTTGACCAGAGGTTAGTAGGTGAACTGGACAGAAGAGGAATGGTCTGGGGGATCGGTTTTTCTTTATATTTTCAGAGATTGTCTTCTCTCCAAAGGACAAGAAAGCAGTGAAAATGAATGTGATTCTTCTTGGAATTTTCCTGAAGTAAACACTGGTGATAACTGTACTGGAAGTGAGATGAACTCCCTTCTTATTATCCAGAAAGAACAGGACCCTGAGCAGGAAGAGAGATGTGTGTTTTTACAATTCTCTCAGGGTAGAGGAAGAGCAAGTCAAGGCAACTCCAGTCATCATGTAACGTTCCTGGGTGCTCCTACTACTGTTGATGTCTCCATGGAGCCAGAATCAATGGATTTATTCAGAACAGCCAACTCTGTAGACAGGAAAGATTGGAATAATACTTCCAGTAATGCTAGCCAAGAAAATAATGGCGATAATATTCCCAGGAACAAGATGGACTCCTTTTTCAGTAACCAAAGAGTTTATCCTTCTGAGCCTGATATAGGAGATGCTTCTTGTGAGGTAATTCAGGATTATACAAGAACAAATCAAGGAAACTCCACATGCCTGCAAGAGTCACTTGGAGAATCTTTTCCTGAAGAAGGTCCTAGGGACTTACCTGGGTTCCTCTCCAGACCAGAGTCTCCTACCTCAGAGCCTGTCCTTTCTCAGAATCATGAGCCAAACTCACCATGTGGAAGTCATCAAGAGATATACCATAGAGATTGCAAACCCTACAAGTGTAAAGAATGTCCTAGAAGTTTCAAATATGCCTGTTACCTTTCATCCCACCAGAGAACTCACCTGAATAAGAGGGCATTGTCCTGTGACATCTGTGGGAAAATATTCAAACGAGTCTCTGACCTCCGAATTCATGAGGTCATACACAAGCCAGAGAAGCCTTTCATATGCAGCACATGCAAAAGGTCCTTCAGCCACAAGACGAACCTGAAGGCTCATGAGAGGATTCACACAGGAGAAAAGCCTTATGCCTGTTCCCTTTGTAGCCGTAGCTTCCGCCAATCATCCACATACCACCGTCACATGAGAAATTACCACAAATCTGACTGAACTATATAATATCCTCAACAGAGACTGGTAGGGGTTCAGCCTCAGTGTGTCATCTGCAAACAGAAAAGAATAGAGCAACTAAATTGTACTTACCCAATGAAGATACAACATGCAACTTGTGGATTGTCACTTTTTATATTTGTTTTTAGTTACTTTCTCTCTCTCTCTCTCTCTCTCTCTGTATGTGTGTGTGTGTGTGTGTTTGTGTGTGTGTGTGTGTGTGTGTTTGACAGAGAGAGAGAGAGAGAGAGAGAGAGAGGGAGAGTACTTAATGAGGATTTTGGATTCATAAGCATTGCACATTCATGGAAACCAGAGGACAACTTTGCTGGATCACATTTGGTCATCATTGTATTTTAATCAAGGTCAGGTTATCGATCTTGCACATAACAGCATATCACACTGTGCTATATCAATGCTGTTAAAAATATTAGTTGACACATTACATACGTTAACTATTGTCTGTTTTTCAGATTGTAAGCATATTTTCATGCAAGGATAGAGGAAGTACGAACAACTTAAATAATAAATTTGAAAATGAAACACTACAATTATATTTTCACTTTTGGATTATGTTAATTTATTCTGAGCACCAAACATTTGTTCCTAACCCTTCCTCAGAACTACAAATGAATGGTAGAGAATTGTGTTAGTGGTGAAATAGTATTGTTTCTAAACCTCATGACCTGAGTTCTTTCTATGGGCATCATACATTCTTCAAACTACATTTTCTTTTTTTCTGATTATTGCACTTGTTAATTTTGCATATTTACATTCACACAATAGCACATACAGAGATATTTTTAAACCCAGATGAGTTGCAGTGAAGGCACTTGCAGCTGAACTTGGCTACCTGGGTCTAATCTCTGGAACTCACATAGAGGAAGGAGACAATAGACCCCTGTGAGGTGTCCTCTTAATGCAACATGCATACCACAGTGCAAGTGTACACACACTGTAATACATGCAATGCAAGCTTATCTGAGACTATCTTACAAATAAATGACACTCAGGCTACGGCTAGTTTATTTGACATTGACAATCATTGAGGGTAACCCTTAACCTATTCTTTTAGCTGCTGGGTTTGCTACTTCTCAGGTGTTGTAAGCCAGTAACTCGCTGTTTCTCCTGACCCCATGCTTATGGTTCTTCTCCCCTCACTGATGCCTCCTCTCTCATTCTTCTTCCTTCTTCTCCCTCTGATTTCTCTTCCTCCAACCAGGTCACTCCAAACCTACCTACCTCTAATCCCCCTAGTAATAGGTTCTAGCCAATTTTATTTAACCAATAGTTTTAAATTAGGGAGCAAGATTTGCACAGCAAAAGTTTGTAAACATGAGAAGTCACTGGCAGGTTATGCCTTTGCATGTAGAATTTGGTGTTACCAAAAAAAAAAAAGGAATTTGATGTGACAATACATAACTAAAGTCTTGACTGAACTCTTCAGTCATGATGTTCATGTTGCATTAAGAGAACATTTAACAGTGGTTTTTTTTTTTCCTTCTGAGATTCTATATGAACCAATGTCACTAGGAATTATCATCCATTTCTGAAGTTGTTTTTGAAGCTAGTCTCTGGAGCCAGGATCAAATAGGAATGATCAGGCAGGGAGCTGGAAGAGCAGGTCCTCCCAGCATCCTCAAGGGTGACCCCTGTCAGGAATGGCTTGCTAGTCCTCAATTCTGCACTGTACAAACCTTCCATGAAGTACATAATTCTATAAGACATTTGCATGAAATATGCCACATGCACAGATCAATTAACTGTGATTTTATACTTTTGGTCTGAACAGATGAAAGGTGTTTACTTTCTTGTAAACTAAGTGTGAAGTATTTCAGATTATAATATCAATTTTTATTTATAGGACCTAAAAGAGTGGCATTAAAAGTCTTGATGATATTGTAGCCAACAAACTATTGCCTATGCAAACACATGTATTTTAATGTCTTATCCACTCTGAGAGTTGTTTGCATGTTAAAGGATCAGCACCTATGTTACCTGCTTTTTTACTTGCCAATCTCCTCTTTTTGTTTGTAGCTAAGTTCTTCTGGGGATCTTCCATGGTCAAGTCTTATTATTTTAATAATTTGGATGGAAGATATAGCTTTTCTTTTGACTGTGGGATGGCAACCCCATCCTTCCACCTGATGTCCTGCCCCTCCACTGAAGATGGACTCTACAAGTTCCCCCTCCCCACTGTAGAGTACTTTATTCAAGGTCCCTCCATTTGAATCTGGAGAGTCTTTCAACTCCCACATCTCCAGTACATCCTAGAGGGTCCCCCTAACTCCTGGGGTTGCTTTTTTCCCTTCTTTCTGTTTCCCCTCCCCCAAATATCTAATCCCATGCCCCACTTGCCCTCACTGTGCCCTCTCCCAACTAGGTCCCTCCCTCCCTCTGACCCCATGATTGTGTTCTTTTCCCTCCCATGTGGGTTTGAGGCATCCACACTTGGGTCCTTAAGCTTGTTAATCTTCCTGAGTCCTGTGGGTTGTATTCTGGGAACTCTGCATGTTTGGCTAATATCCACTTATTAGTGAGAACATACCATGCATGTCCTTTTGGATATGAGTTACCTCATCTGGATGATATTTTCTAGTTCCATCCATTTGCCTGCAAAACCCATGATGTCCTCTTCATTCTTAACAGCTGAGTAGTATTTCATTATATAAATGAACCACATTTTCTGTATCCATTCTTCCCTTGTGGGTCATTTGGGTTGATTCCAGTTTCTGGCTATCAGAAATAAGACCACCATGAATACAGTGGAACATGTGTCCCTCCCTGTTGTATGGTGGGGCATCTTTTGGGTATAAGCCCAAGGGTGGTATAGATGGGTCTTCATATAGATTTTCCAATTTTCTGTGGAAACTCCAGATTGATTTCCAGAGTGGTTGTACCAGTTTGCAATCCCACCAGCAATAGCGTAGTGTTCCTCTTTCTCTACATCCTTGCCAGCATGTGCTGTCACCTGAGGTTTTCATCTTAGCCATTCTGACTGGTGAAAGATCGAATCTCAGGGTTTTTTTAGTTTGCATTTCCCTGATTACTAAGGACTATGAATATTTTTTTAAGTGCTTCTTGGCCATTTGAGATTCCTCTGTTGTGAATTTTCTGTTTAGTTCTATAGTCCAGTTTTTTGATTGGCTTGTTTGATTCTTTGGTGTCTAGCTCCTTGAGTTATTTACATATTTTGGATAGTAGCCTTCTACCAGATGTGGGGGTAGTGAAGATTTTCTCCCAATCTGTAGATTGCTGGTTTGTCCTACTAACTGTGTCCTTTTTCCAGTTTCGTCAGGTTTCATTTATCAATTCTTGATCTTGGAGCATGAGTCATTGGACTTCTGTTTAGGAAATTCCCCTCTGTGCCAACAAATTTGAGGCTCTTTCTCACTTTCTCTTCTATTCGATTCAGTGTATCTGGTTTTATATAGTGGTCATTGATCCACTTGGACTTGAGCTTTGTGCAATGTAAGAAATAAATACGGATCTATTTTCATTTTTCTACATACAGACTGCCACTTAGGCCAGCACCATCTAGTGGTCCTCAGTACTTCAGTCCTGTTTCCCCTCCCCCCATACCTGATCATGTGCTCTACTTTCCCTCCTTGTCCCCTCTCCCACACAGGTCACTCCTTCCCTCCGACCCCTCCCCCACCATGATTGCTTTCTTTTCCCTCCCTAGTGGGATTGAGGCATCCACACTTGGGCTCTTCAGCTACTTCTCCCATTTGCAAGAGAGCTTCACTCTTTTAATGAGGAAAAGGATGTTGGGGCACAAAGGTCCTTGCACCCTCAGATCACCGGGGAAACTAGGACGCTTGTATGTACAGAGGCCTGCACTCAATGAAGAAAGTAAAATACCTGCATTCAACCTAAAAGGCTCGAAGAGGATTTTCTTAATGACCCAGTGACCTTTTTGTTCTCTGTGTAGTCAGACCTCACATAACTTTTGCGACAGAGGCATACCTTACCCAAATTCTCCAAAATGACTGTCTTAAAACTCTTTCCTCCCTAAACTGTTACCAATCATTAGGGGAGATGTCACATGTCCTTTATGGCCTGCTGACATCTCTGGTATTAGTCAGAAACCACATTAGATTCCAGGCATTTTATCTACAGAACCTACCATCATAGTCACATGTATTCATGTACTTTGTAAAAGGGTTTCTATATAGCCACATATTAAGCTTTATTGTGGTTTTGGAATTGAACTGATTGAACTGAGTTTTGCCATAGTACTTTTTTCCAAATTGTATTATGTTCTAAATATGCTGACAATGAACCACGTGATATTTCACTCCTTGAATTCTGATCCAGGTTGACAAAGTCAGTCTGCACCTACATTTCATTCTCATGTCTTAGTGTGGTTCACTTTCCTGTCTCATATCTGCAGGGCCTACTTAACCCAACTCTGGCCCCGGTGACCTAGAGCACCTTGGATGAGAAACATTATCAAGAAGAGAAAACTTGTGGTGGAAAATACCTCAAAGGTTTAGAGAATTGAAATTTCTTCTAGAGCACCCAGGTTTCTTCATTCCCAGTATATAAGGCCACATATTACTATGTGTAGCTCCAGCTTCAGGAATTCTTACAACATCGCCTGGTCTTCCTGGCCAACAGTCATGAGTGGAGTACAAAGACACCCATGTAGGCAAACACTCATACACAAAATATAATAAGTAAATTTATTTTTGTAAAAAAAATATATAGACAACTTACACCATAAAACTTATTTCTCAAACTGGGTTTGGTAGAGTATTTCTATAATCCCAGCACTGAGGGCCAAGAGGCAGAAAGATAACTGTGAGTTTGAGAAAGGTGTTCCATAGTACACACACACAAACACACACACACACACACACACAGACACACACACACACACACTATGGAAAGAAGAACAAATGTAAACCACATAGAAAAAAAAAGGAGCATTGAAGAAATGCAACTACACATTCCATCTAAAGGTCATTTCATGTGTTTGCCATCCATGCCCATGAAATCAATTTCAAAAATGAATATTGCTAAGGATGGTAGCACATGCTATTAATTCCAGGACTTTGGAAGCAAATTCATATCCTTGAATTTGAGGCCATGCTGGCCTACATAGTCCCTTCCATAGTACAAATCCATCTCAAATGGAATTAAGTTATTTAAGTAAATATTGTTCCAGTACCTAAAACCAGGAGCAACCATTGAAGTATACTATCAAATTTTATTTTACAACCTGGCCAAACTTTCAGTCTCTTCTGAATTAGAATGAAGAAATATTCCTGATTAAATGCAGGGGAGCCTGTTTATATTCTAACTCAAGACTGAAGTACGGAGCAAATGATTACAAAAACAGACATTTTTGCATTTAATAATTGAGTTAACTATCAACCAGTTTACAGAACATACCATGAAACAGTGGCGAGAAAGTATGATGTGTAAATCACAAGATTACTGAGAATGAACAAGTCTATTATGGTTGACTTTTAACTTGGAACACAAGAAATGAAAAACGCCATAGGGAACTATCTATGGATAGACAGAAGTTTAATAGTTTTAACAGGAAAAGACATAAAAAGTGTCACCTAGCCCTTAACATCTATAATTCCCTTTATTGGGTCTCCTTGAGAGCTCTAGATTTCCTTGATCTATTAAGTACACTAAAATGTATAACACATATTGAATTAATCCTGTGCCTTTGGAGCATCATTCACACTGTGACAATCTTCTACAGGACAGAGAGCCTAGAAGTAAATTGATGTTGATCTGGGTAGAAATGTCTTAGTTATGGTTTCCATTGCTGTGAAGAGACACAATGGTGAATGCAATCTTTTTAAAAGAACAAGGTTTAATAGGAGCTGCCTCACACTTTCAGAACTTCAGTCGATTATCACCATGGGGGAAGCAAGGTAGTGTCCAGGCAGACATGGTGGTGGAGGAGCCAAGAGTTCTACATCTTAATTCACAGGAAGTGAGAAGAAGACTGTCTTCTGCAGCCAGGTGGGGCATAGGAGGCCTCAGAACCCACACACACCATCCCTGACCTCAAGCTGCACTACATAGCAATAGTGATTTTATAAAACTGCATTGTAGGGCTGGAGAGGTGGCTCAGTGGGTAAGAGCACTTGCCTGCTCTTCTACAGGTCCTGAGTTCAAATCCCAGCAACCACATGGTGGCTCTCAACCATCTGTAATGAGATCGGATGCCCTCTTCTGGGGTGTCTGAACGCAGCTACAGTGTATTACATATAATAAATAAATAAATCTTTTTAAAAAAAAACCGCATTGTATTTGTATAGAAGCACACACTTTGATCAAGGGAATCAAATAAAAATCCCATAAATAAACTCATACACCTATGGACACTTGATTTTTTGACAAAGAATCCAAAACTATATACTGGGGGGTGGGGGGGAGGGAAGAAAGCATCTTCACAGAATGTATTTACTGGATGTCTACACATAGAGGAATGAAAATAGATCCCTATTCCTCACCCTGCACAGAGCTCAAGTCCTAATGGATCAAGTACCAGAAGATAAAAATGGATACATTAAATTTCATAGACTGAAAAGTGGGAAATTGACCCGTCCAGCAGGTCCAGTTATTCCAGGGTCCCGAAGAGGCACTACCTGAGGGTCAAAAGGAGGGGAGAGAAGGAAGGAGGCCAAGCACCCAAAGAAAGACAAGTCAGTCTGGGTTATGTCAAGGCTTCGTTTAATGTCGGGGAGGTAAGTGGGTTTTAAGGTTTACAGAGAAGGAAATAACCTTCACACCAGACAAAGGAGGGAGGGGCAGAGACACCCCTAGGGGTTGAAGCAGGAAGCAAGCGAGGAGGTCATCTGGTCATCTGGAGAGGACACCCGGAGTTAACGCCGGCAGGTACATTGCGTGGTTAGGGCAGGAACATCTTGTGGTATTCTCGGAAACTTTTCACACCGATCGCTCATGGAGAGGCTCTAGTTAATTGCTCTTCCTTATTGGCAGCCATCACCTTAGGGCTGTGAGTAAGCATAAGCCCGAATAACTCGCAACGGTTTCCCACATCTCCCCCTCAAATCTTTTTTAAGAGACCAAGTGGTCCTGGGGGGAGATGGCTGGGCGGAGGGTGTCCTGGCCGTAAATATGTATCCCACTCCGTCTTACGATCAACCTCTAGGTCCCCAGCCTTACCCGTCATAGAGTTACCTTGTCATCCTCAAGGCTCCATGTCTTAGGTTGGTCAGGGGACAGAGGAAGTGGCCGGTCTTTGAGAAGGCTACCTTGGGTGGAATCAACTGACCTCCAGGCAAGTCCAGGGATGAAAGAATGCTTATTTTAGAAGATTATGAAAATCGAGCCTCTCTGAGGTCGGGGTAGAGGAGACTTCTTTCTGGTAGCTCGGTGCCTTCGGATCCCCGGCCTCTCCAGTCTCCAGCCGATGGTATTGTACTGAAAGATAATTCTTAGGCAGGGTAGAATCTATTTGTGATTTAATGAAGTGGCTTAGTCGTTGAAAGGCCCAGGGGCCAAAGGAAACCAATAGTATTAGGCCTATAAAAGGCCCAAGGTAGAGGGTAATAGGATGGAGAGCCACGGGGACGTGGAGAACCAGTTCTTATACCAGGACTCATGTTGTTCCTGTTCCTTTTTGCGTTTTTCTAAACTTTCTTTTACTCTCCTCAGACTGTCATCTACCAGTCCTGTTTTATCAACATAAACACAGCATTCTTCTCTGAGGGCTGCGCAGAGACCTCCCTGTTGAAGGAAGAGCAGATCAAGACCCCTTCTATTCTGTAAAACTACCTCTGACAAGGAGGCCACAGAATCTTTTAAGTTGGCTAAGCCATCTCTGAGTTCGGCCAGATCCTTATCAATGGCAGCACTGAGCGTGTGATAGTGCTGTCGATTGTGTTGAGAACAAGGGAGGCAATGCCTGTGCCTGTCCCAGCTGCCCCTATCCCTAGAATGACGGCAAGGGTGATAGCTGATATAGGCTCTCTCTTGGCTCTATGGGGTGTCTCGCTTCCCCGTTCCCAAAATTTCAAAAGATCTTCTGGTTCATGAATGCTAAATTTGGGTACTAATTGTACCCAATATAACACACAATAGTCTCTTTTGCTTATAAACTGAGAGGTAACAAGAAAGGTAGTCAGGCCAGTGGAACAGGCCAGATGAGTATAATTTGGGGCTAATAGGTAATCAGAATGTTCGTCAATGGCAAGTGTGTGGTTGCAGATTTCTAACAATTGCCGAGGTGGAATCATGCTCTTTCCTATTACACAGCTTCCAATCCCCAAAACTTCGGTAAGAGTAATCTCTAGAGGGGTGCCAATGAGCTCCTTTGAGTCATTGCTATAGGTAAAATTTCCAAAGAGGGCGATAACCTCATAAAAGGGTGGGGAGGCTGAAAAACACATCCAGCATTCTGTATATCTGGTCGAGTTAAGCTCTTGTTCCTTAAGAAGCAGAGCAGAGGCAGAGGCATTAAGGAGGGAAAGAATCAGCTTGGAAGTGGGCATAGGGCCCAGGGTATGGTGGGCTGAAACAAGGTAATTGACGGGGCCTTTACTGGGGCTTGTGTGGCTGAGAGACTCTTAGGCCTTGAGGCTTCCTTAGGTGGCAGAGGGGCCAGATCATGTAATTGAGGGTTAGGTCCTATGGAAGCTCGATGTATATTGGGGATATTCTTTGTCAGTTTTATTGTGAAGGTCAATCCAATATCTTCCCCACTCTTAAAAAGGTGCAATCCCCATTCGGCCCCACGAGAATGTTGCCAATCATAATTTTCCCAGGGGTTGTGAAAGATATTACGATGGTATTGCACCAGTTTTGACAATTCTTGTTGAAAGGCTTAGGGCCAGAATCTTACTCTCCCTGAGGAGGGTTTTTCCTTTTTACTGTAATAAGGTCCCAAGAGGAGGAGGGCTTCCAGTAAGTATCGCCTGTGGTCTCACAGCCCCAGTTTGCACAAAAATAAGACTCATCATAGCCACATTTATCGCCCAGAGAACGATCTCTATGAGTAGCCCCAGGGCATACATAAATAGGGGCATATTGTAGCCATGAGCGGGTAACTGCATTGAGGCATGCAGGATTTTGGCCCCGGGTTCTATCATCTGTATTTGGCGGTTCAGCCTCTGGTAAATAGTGGCTAGGCACCCCCCAATCAGGGTGGGCTCCGAGGGCCAATTTGCAAAGGTCTACCTCTAACGGGATCCAGGGTATTTGGGCTGCAACCTTGGAGGTGGAATTAGCAATATCCCCAGCCTGATTTATGATGAGCCATGTGTAATTAAAGGCTCGATAGGTGCTCAATTGGGGGCTCACCCTTCCGAGGATCACCATGAGCAGGAGGAAGGAGTGTCTCAGCATCATTCTGAAAGGGAAGACATAGCCTTTCTCAGGCGCCACCCTGGAATTTGTTATAAGGCTTTATCAACCTTTCAGGGAGCCATCTGGCTCCCCCTTCTTTAGAATTATAAATGCAGGCAGACCCTTTTCCCCAGATGATAACAGAGTCTGGCCCTTGCCATTTCCCGGATAGGGGGTCTTTCCAAAGGGCTTGGGCATAATCCATGTTTGTTGTGGGATGCCATAGGCGATCAGTGGCAGAGCGCCCTTGTTTATCTAGAGTTAGGAAATTTAAAATGAACAGGGCATGGGATAATAGGAGCTTAGCATTGCCTTTAAAGGAATAAAGGGTTTCTTGAGCCATGAGTTTTAAAAGGGTATTTTTAAGCGTTTGGTTGGCACGTTCAACAATCCCTTGACCCTGAGGGTTGTAGGGGATACCCGAATTATGTTTTATCTGCATTTGAGAGCAAAATTGTTTAAAGGTTTGACTGGTATATCCAGGCCCATTGTCTGTTTTAAGTATTTTGGGTTGGCCCATCACAGAGAAGGTAAGCAACATATGGGAAATAACATTCTTTGTGGCCTCTCCCGTCTGTGCAGAGGCACATAAAAATCCACTAAAAGTATCAACAGTCACATGCACAAATTTAAGTTTTCCAAAAGAGGGGACATGAGTAACATCCATTTGCCAAAGTTCTCCAGGGACAAGGCCCCTGGGATTGACTCCCAGATGTGGCTCAGGAAGTAATGTCAGACAGTTTCTACAGCCTTTTACAATTTGCCTAGCCTGTTCCCGAGTTATTTTATATCTAAGTCTTAATGTATGAGCATTTAGGTGATGAAGGGAATGAGCCATCTGAGCCTCCTGAAGCGGATCTGTGAGGGAGGCTGCTGCTACTAAGCGTGTGGCTTTATCAGCCAAATCATTTCCCTTAGCCAGCGGACCAGGTAGGTTTGTATGGGCCCTTATGTGCCCTACAAAGAATGGGCTCGTTCTAGTCCTTATATACTGTTGTATCTCGAGGAACAATGAAAAGGCTGGTGATGAAGGCTGTATGGTGGGGACAACTTCCAGAACTTGGAGGGCTCTGACTACATAATGGCTATCCGAATAAAGATTAAAACTCTCATCGATAGTTTTAAATACCTCAAGGGTGCCTTGCAATTCCACTAATTGAGCAGAGGCATAGGGAGTGTTAATATAAGAGGCCTGATTTCCAATGACAAAGGAAGCCCTTCCATTTTTGGACCCATCTATAAAGACAGTTAGGGCATCTCTTATAGGTTTTAATCGCGTAACTTTCAGGAAGACAAAAGGGGTGTTATGAAGAAATTGTATTAGTTTGTCTCCTGGTAGGTGGGTATCAAACTTCCCCTGATAGCCGGATAATAGAACAGTCCAGTCATCATCTCTCTGTTGTAGCCAGGCAAGCTGCTCTTGTGAATAGGGTGAGATAATTATCTCTTGATCATGGCCAAAATAGCGGATAGCTGTTTTGAGTCCAAGAGTTATGGCTTGGCAAACTAGGGAAGGATAGGTAGGGAGTATCTTAGGGTGGGTGGCTGATAGGTGCACCCACATAAGTGGCTGCCCATTTTGCCATAAAAGGCCTGTTGGTGTAAACCTTGTTGCAAAGATGATTAAAAAAAGATTTTTGGATGGGTCAAAATATCCTATAAATTGTTGACCAATGGCCTGTTCTACTAATTGCAAGGAACTTTCAGCCTCTGAGGTCAAAGCTCTAGGGGAGGAGGGATCAGCACTGCCTTTTAGGATATCAAAGAGGGGTTTAAGATCACCAGTGGTCAATTTTAGGTAAGGTCTGAGCCAATTAATATCGCCCAAAAGTTTTTGAAAATCATTTAAGGTCTGTAATTGCTATCTTCTAATTGTTAGCTTTTGAGAGCGGACAGAGGTTGGTCCCAATTGAAATCCCAGAAACAAGAAGGGAAACTGTGTTTGAATTTTCTCGGGAGCTATAACAAAGCCCCTCTGTTGTAAGGCAAAAACCAATTCTTGGGCTATCTGCTGGGTTTCTGATAGATTAGCTGATGAAATCAGTACGTCATCCATAAAATGAATAACATAGGCCTTTGGATGGCGTACCCTTACTGGATCTATAGTCTGTGCCACATAACGTTGGCACAAGGTAGGACTGTTAGCCATCCCTTGTGGTAATACACACCATTGAAAGCGGGGATTGGGACCTGCATGATTAGTAATAGGGATAGAAAAGGCAAAACGAGCGCAATCCTCAGGATGAAGGGGGATGGAGAAAAAGCAGACTTTTATATCAATCACTATTTTATGAAAATCTTTTGGGATAGCTATTGGGGAGGGCAGCCCAGGTTGTAGCGCCCCCATGGGGTTCATAGTTTTGTTGACCTCTCGGAGGTCTTGTAATAACCTCCAGTTGCCATTTTTCTTTTTTATAGCGAATATGGGAGTATTCCACGGGGAGGTGGAGGGTTCAAGGTGCCCCAGTGATAATTGTTCCTGCACCAACCTTAGGGCAGCCTGAACCTTTTCTTTAGGCATGGACCACTGATCAATCCAGACTGGGTCATTTGATTTCCAAGATATTTTATCAGCCTGGAGTGCAGGGGGATCAGCAGTCCTTAGAAAAAAGGTCCGCACCCAAGCCCTTCCTATCCGTATTAGGGGTGGGAGCCAAAGGTTTCACTATTCCTTGTTCATATTTACCCAATCCTTTTCCAGGGAGAAACCCTGTCTTCAGCATTTGATTAGTAACAGTCTCATTAGGGCTGCACATCATCATCCCCATTTGGGATAGAATATCTCTCCCCCACAGGTTGACAGGGAGTCCAGGCACTACAAACGGCCTGACTGTTCCTGTGTTATTTTCCTTATCTTTCCAAATTAGAAGCTTTGAACTTTGTAATGTATCCTGTGATTGTCCTATTCCCTTTAAATGTGTAGCTGTGGCCTCAAGAGGCCAGGCTGGGGGCCAGTGCTTGAAGGAAAGCACCGTTGCGTCAGTCCCAGTATCTAATAGGCCCTGAAACTGCTTGCCATCTAGCCATAATGTCATCATGGGTCTCTCATCATTCAGTTTCTGAACCCAGTAGATGTCAGAAGAACCAGGGGAGGAGGAGCCGCATCCTTTCCTCGCATGGGGGAAGTGTCCTATCAAAGGAATAGGCAAGGCTTGTGAAATGCTTTGCGGCCCGGAGTTTCAGTGGGCCCCTGGTGGCAGTGGCAAGGAAATTGATCTCCCCTGAATAGTCAGCATCTATTATAGAGGGGAGTATAATTAGGTTTCCCACATCTCCCCCTCAAATATTTTTGAAGAGAGCAAGTGGTCCTGGGGGGAGATGGAGGCTCACCCAATTATCAAGAAAAACATACCAGGAGGAGGAGGCCCAAACTTCCCAGATTCTATAATAACAGTCCCTTCCTCTGGGGTTAATATTCGGGTGGCAGAGGAACACAGGTCGAGTCCCACGCTCCCTGCTGTTGCCTTAGATAAGGCATTGGCACTGGTGTCTGCTCCTGCACTTGGAGGTGTGCTGTGGCCTGAGAGTAAGGGCCCCGATATGGGGCCCTCGGCCCGTTTCCCAGGACCGCAGTAAGGGCTTGCCCATGGACATTGGTCCTAGAACGGCATTCATTAGCCCAGTGCCTGCCTCTTTTACAGTGGGTACAGGTTCCCGGCGGGGCTGGTTTTATGGTCCCCTGACCTAGAGCAGTATTGGGTGTCTGCCTAGGAGCGCTGCATTGTCTTGCAAAATGACTGGGCTGTCTACATCAATAGCAAGTCTTGCTCTTGGGGCGATTGGGGTCTCCTGCTTTTTGAAAGACTGCCCTAATAGCCAAACTAATGGATTTAGATACCTGCTGTGTAAAAGGGTCCACTTCATTACAGAGTTTAATCATCCCAGAGATATCTAGGTCTTTAGTTTTGCCCCATAGCGCAGCTCTGCATGCTGAGTTGGCATTCTCAAGGGCGAGCTGCTTAAACAGAAGCTCCTCACTCTCATTTTGACCTAGGATCCTTTCTGCTGCTTCTTGCAGTCTTCCTACAAATTGAGCATAGGGCTCTTGGGCTCCCTGAATTATTTTGGTCAAGGGGTTGGTGACTGCCCCTGCAGCATGGACCGCTCTCCAAGCAGACAAAGCGGCTTGCACTGTCTGAGCGAGGATACCAGGGGATAGTCCCCTTTGCTTTTCCTCGGAGGTGAATGCACCCCTTCCACACAGCTTATCTGCTGTCCAGGAGGCAGTTTTACTCAAAGGGTTTTTCCTGTTTCTGGAGGCAAGACTTTCTGCTCTGTCAATGAATTCTGATTTCCAAGTTAAATACTGTCCTCTGTTAAGGACAGATTGCACTACTTTAATCCATTCTCCAGGTATTAAATATCTGGACCCCGCGAGCCCCTCTAAGATGGACTGAGTAAAGGGAGCATTCATACCATAGTTTTTCACTGCTGAATGTAATTCTTTAATGCTCTTAAATTTGAGTTTTTTATACACGGGGTGTGAGGCCTCATGGTCTCCTTGATCATACCCTTCTCCCTCAGAGTCCTCAGCGACCTCATTATAATCTTGTTCTCCCTCAGTTTCTTGGTCCTCATCGCTATCTTCCTGTTGATCAGGACTAGTGCTGTCTGGTTCGGATTCATTTCTGACTCGCCTAGTGTGCGGCCTGGTCATGACTGGGAAAGTTAGCTTAGGCTAGTGTTTCTGTAAGGAGCCGAACGATCTTTTGTTGGGGGGACTTTGTCCCTTTCTCATAGTTTCCTGTAAGTTCTGAATCTCTAGGGAAAGGTCTCCTAATTCATGTTGCAAATGTAAGACCTGTTTAAGCCCGGTGATTTGCGCTTGAAGTGCGGCTTTTGTTTGGGTTAGTCCTTCTATTACTGACGTTGGTAGAGGCGCAGAGCGGGCCACCGGCATTGGAGGTAAGTACGGTGGGGGCCTAGTGAATCCGGGCCTTTGAGTAAAGAAGATTCGGGATTCTCTGAGTCCATGACCATACCTCCCTTCCTCGTACCCATCAGCCTCCTCCTCCAGTTCAGCCTCAGAAGCTAGGTCTAATTTTAAATCTAAAGAGTGGTGCGGGCCATGCCTGTTATTAGGTTCATTGTGGTTTTTTGAAAAATCCTTAAGAGACGGGTATATACTCTTAGGAATCTTGGGGTCCTCTAGGGACTGTATAATTTTCGGATGAGGGTCCTCCATGTCTGCGGGCATGTCAACAATTACAGAGTGACACGGAGAGCACGGGCGGGCATCGCTACTGCCACTCCTAACCGAAGGCGGTCTGGGGGTTTCACTGCCACTCCTAACCGACGGCGGTCTCGAGGCTAGGAGAAAGTCACTGGCAATGGCCAGTAGATGGGCACTTTCTCCTTCATTTTCAGCATCTTTTATTATATCTCGTATAAGGCCCCAATAGCTGAAAAATGCGTCGGACACAGGCTCGCCCATTCTTAACATCTTGTTAATTTCTTTACCAACCCTATTCCAACTTAGCGGGTGGATGTCTGGTCCACTTAAGACTAACCAAGGGCGGCCGGGCTCGGAAAGCTGTGGAAGGAGAGAAGCCCCGCAGCCATATTTGCTGTCTGCAGGGACACAAAAGGATCACTAGGTACTGTAACACCCTGAGCCTTAGATTTCTGGTGGTGCAAACCGCCAGGGGTCTGCCTGCACTCAGGAACTGAGCACCTAGGTGGCTTTTGTCTGCCAGCCCACCGGGCTCAGGGCCAGTGTCCCGCCCAGGAAGCTGTGGAAGGAGAGAAGCCCTGCGGCCAAACTCTCTGTCTGCAGGGACACAAAAGGTTCACTAGGTACTGTAACACCCTGAGCTTTAGATTTTTGGTGGTGCAAACCACCAGGGGTCTGCCTGCCCTCAGGAACTGAGCACATAGGCGGTTCATCTGCAAGCCAGTCCATCGTAGCACCTGTGTCCTATGTGAAAATCAACAGAGGGAGTGACCCCCACCACAACTTCTTCCCTCCATAATAGAGCAGACAGAGAACACCTGGTTGACCTTGACAACCTAAGTATAGCATTGCTTGAGGCAAGACAGAGAAGGGCTCCAAAGGCACAAAAGAGGAAGCCAGCATATCAGTAATCTGCAACAGAAGAAACCCAGTCATCCAGTTTTGCCGAAATAACCTTAAAGATCCACAGTAGGTTGAAGCTCCAGCCAGTGACAATAAGACCATCTAACTCCTGGGAGAACCAGATGGCTAAAGGCAAACGTAGGAACTTTACTAACAGAAACCAAGGCATTATGGCAGCATCTGAACCCAATTCTCCAATATTAGCAAGTCCTGGATACCCCCAACACACCAGAAAAACAAGATTTGGATTTAAAATCACTGGTCATGATGCTAGTACAGGAACACATGAAGGACATACTTAAAGAAATTCAGGAGAAAATGGATCAAAAATTAGAAGCCCTTACAAGGGAAACACAAAAATCATTGAAAGAAATTCAGGAGAATACAAAAGCCAATAAGGAGGAAACGCAAAAATCACTTAAAGAAATACAGGAGAACCTTGATCAACAGGCAGAAGTCATGAAAGAGGAAACACAAAAATCGCTTAAAGAATTAGAGGAAAACACAAACAAGCAAATGACAGAACTGAGCAAAAATTTTCAGGATCTAAAAACAGAAGTAGAAACAACTAAGAAAGCACAAAGGGAGACAACTTTGGAGATAGAAAACCTTGGGAAGAAATCAGGGACCATAGATGCAAATATCAACAACAGAATGCAAGAGATAGAAGAAAGAATCTCAGATGTCGAAGATACCATAGAAACCATGGACTCAACAGTTAAAGAAAATGCAAAATGCAAAAAACTTGCAACCCAAAATATCCAGGAAATCCAGGACACAATGAGAAAGCCAAATCTAAGGATCATAGGTATTGATGAGAGTGAAGATTTACAACTTAAAGGGCCAGCAAATATCTTCAACAAAATTATGGAAGAAAACTTCCCTAACCTAAAGAGAGAGATGCCCATGAATATACAAGAAGCCTACAGAACTCCAAACAGACTGGACCAGAACAGAAATACCTCCCGTCACATAATAATCAAAACCCCAAATGTACTAAACAAAGAAAGAATACTTAGGGCAGTAAGAGAAAAAGGGCAAGTAACATATAAAGGAAGACCTATCAGAATTACACCAGATTTCTCACCAGAGACCATGAAAGCTAGAAGATCCTGGGAGGAGCTCATGCAGACTCTAAGAGAACACAAATGCCAGCCAAGACTACTATACCCAGCGAAACTCTCAATCACTATAGATGGAGAAACCAAGATATTCCACGACAAAACCAAATTTACACAATATCTTTCTACAAACCCAGCCCTACAAAGGTTAATAGGGGGAAAGCACCAGTACAACGAGGGAAACTATACCCTGGCAGGAGCAGGATATTAAGCTTCTTTCATCAAACCCAAAAGAAGGTAACCAATCAAATTTAAAAAATAACGTCAAAAATGACAGGAAGTAATAATCACTATTCCTTAATATCTCTTAACATCAATGGACTCAATTCCCCAATAAAAAGACATAGACTAACAGACTGGTTACGTAAACAGTACCCTACATTTTGCTGCTTACAGGAAACACACCTCAATGTCAAAGACAAAATCTACCTTAGAGTAAAAGGCTGGAAGACAATTCTACAAGCAAATGGTCCCAGGAAACAAGCCGGAGTTGCCATTCTAATTTCAGATAAAATTGACTTTCAACCTACAGTCATCAAAAGAGACATGGAAGGTCACTACTTGCTGGTCAAAGGAAAAATCCAACAAGAAGAACTCTCAATCCTGAACATCTATGCCCCAAATACAAGGGCGTCCTCATTCATAAAAGAAACTTTACTAAAGCTCAAAGTACACATTGCACCTAACACAATAATTGTGGGTGACTTCAACACTCCACTTTCACCAATGGACCGATCAGGAAAACAGAAACTAAACAGGGAGACAATGAAACTAATTGAAGCTTTGAACCAATTGGAGTTAACAGATATATATAGAACTTTTTATCCCAAAGCAAAAGAATATACCTTTTTCTCAGCACCTCATGGTACCTTCTCCAAAATAGATCATATAGTTGGTCACAAGACAGACCTCAACAAATATAAGAAGATTGATGTAATCCCATGCCTCCTATCAGATCACTATGGAGTAAAAGTGGTCTTTAGTAACAGTAAAAACAACAGAAAGCCCACATACACATGGAAACTGAATAATACTCTACTCAATGATACCTTGGTCATGGAAGAAATAAAGAAAGAAATCAAAGATTTCTTAGAATTTAATGAAAATGAAGGCACAACATACACAAATCTATGGGACACATTGAAATCAGTGCTAAGAGGAAAACTCATAGCTTTGAGTGCCTTCAAAAAGAAATTCGAGAGAGCTTACACTAGAAGATTAACGGAACAACTGAAAACCCTGGAACAAGAAGAAGCTAATTCACCCAGGAGGAGGAGAAGACAGGAAATCATCAAACTCAGGGCTGAAATCAATCAAGTAGAAACCAAGAGAACCATGCAAAGAATCAACAAGACCAAAAGCTGGTTCTTTGAAAAAATCAACAAGATAGATAAACCCTTAGCCAGACTAACCAAAGGGCACAGAGAAAGTATCCAAATTAACAAAATTAGGAATGAAAATGGAGATATCACAACAGAAACCGAGGAAATTCAAAAAGTCATCAGATCCTACTACAAAAACCTGTACTCAACACAACTGGAGAACCTGGAGGAAATGGACATTTTCTTAGACAGATACTTCCTGTCATTTTTGATGTTATTTTTATATTTGAGTGGTTATCTTCTTTTGGGTTTGATGAAGGAAGGTTAGTATCTTGCTTTTTCCAGGGTGTAGTTTCCCTCCTTGTATTGGAATTTTCCTCCTATTATTCTTTGCAGAGCTGGGTTTGTGGAAAGATATTGTGTAAATTTGGTTTTGTTATGGAATGTCTTGGTTTCTTCATCTATTGTGATTGAGAGTTTTGCTGGGTATAGTAGTCTTGGCTGACATTTGTGTTTGCTTAGAGTCTGCATGAGATCTGCCCAGGATCTTCTAGCTTTCATGGTCTCTGGTGAGAAGTCTGGTGTGATTCTGATAGGTCTGTCCTCCTCTTGGGAACCCTTGCAGCCCTAGTGTGCTTTGCCCCAGATTGTGTCTGTGAACCAGATGGTGCCCGTTTGCTCCTTCAGGGAGTGCTGAAGCATGTATGCTGCGAGGACCTTTTCTGCTTGCTGATCACTCTGATGGGCCGCCGATCTCCCAACCAGGTTGGTGCACACAAGGCTAGCCTAGCTGCTCAGGCCCTGAATCTAGGCAAAAGCATGGGAGGCCAAGGTCTGAGCAAAGTTCCTCTCGGGCTATGACTGTTAATCGGGTCTGTCAGGTGGCTAGGATGGCGGGCGTGTGTGAGTACTCCCTGAAATTGCTGGGAGAATCTGCTGGGCTAACAACTTCCTGGCTGGGTTGACACACAGATGGCCCACCAAGCCCCCCAGTTCTTGGGGTCAGTCCAGGGCCTGTTGGGGCCTAGATCCATCCCCCCCACCCCCCGCTATGTTACCCTTGGGCTATGCCTGTTAGCAGGCTTTGCCTGCTAGAGCTGTCTGGCGTCCTGTAGGCAAAATGGCAGCGCATGCGCTGGGCCCGGGCAAAAAAACTCCTGGCTGGGTTGGCACCCCGATGACCCCCCCCAACAGCCCAGGACCTGGGTGCAGGCCAACGCCCCTTGGGCTTGGACCCCTGAGAGGTTGGCCTCGGGTTATGTTTGTGTACCTCAGTCTGTCTGATCTCTCTGGAGTCTGAGAACCAAGATGGAGGCAAGTCTCTCGTGACTGGAGTCAGAGTTCTGAAGTGGCTTCTGTGTGGTGAAAGGCACCATAAATCTGCCACTGCTTGCAGCCCGGTTGGCCAGCGAAGGTCAGTGGTCATGGGCACAGGGCCTGCCTGGACCCTGTCACCTTGGTTCCACTGCAGATGGCCCTTCAGCTGGACCAGCCACTGCTGCAGCCGCTGCTGCCACTGTCGCCGCTGCCCAGTCTCACTCAGAATTGTATATTTTTAAAAATAAAAATTATAAATGTGAATCAGAAACTTTTTTGGAAAGTAATGAAGTTTTTTATTGTATTTGGTATCTGTCATACTATAAATCAGCCATGATTTTTCTTAAAAAAAAATCACAAAATAACAACAAACTAAATTGTAGAGTCCAAGCCCCAAACTAGTGTTATTAAGTAGTGCATGCTAGTTCATCTCATCCATAATAATCATGAAAGATAATTAATCAAAATATTTTTACCCAGAAAAGGAGAATTTGTCCTGGAAAATCTTACATTCCTTGGTATCAGTTTCGTCATCTTTACAGTGTGAGCATAAAGAATCATCCTCCACATGTAATAGCTAATGAATCCATGAATTGTGGTGGGAAGATTAGGTTCAAGATCATTCTCAGCAGACACTATGTTTGAGGTTAACCTGGGCTTCAGAAGACAATATCTCAAAAGAAAAACAAAGAAACAAAACCCCATACATAATGAGTGACTATAAAAACATCCTTGTTCAGCTCATTATGTAGGTAAGATTTATGGAAAGTGTCTCAAAGTTTCCATTGCTGCAACAAAAGACCATGACCAAAAAGCAGGTTGAGGAGGAAAGGGTTTACTCATACTATATTTCTGCATTGGTGCTCATCACATAAGTAAGTCAGAACAGCTTCTACTGCAGGGCAGGAACCTGGCGGCAGCATCTGGTGATGAGGCCATAGAGGGTGCTGCATGCTGGCTTGCTTCACCAGGCCTTCTCATCCTGCTTTCTAACAGAACTCAGGACCACAGCCCAGGGATAGCACCACCACCATGAGCTGGGACCTCCTCCATCAATCACTAGTTAAGGAAATGCCCTACAGCTATTTTATGAAGGCATTTTCTTAATTGAGGTTCCTTCCTCTCTGATGACCCTAGCTTGTGTCAAGTTGTCATAAAACTAACCAATACAGAGGGATACTTATCTGTGGTGATGTAATGGGCCAGGAGTATTAACAGGGGGGGGTCTTTGGCTTAGTTACAATAAAAAGACAGGGTTCTTGCGATATGAAATGGCTCTTGTGATATTTCAGTATAAACTCTGGATGTGAAAAGTTATGTCACCTCCAGCATTAACTCAGTGGTATAGACTTTGGCAAGAGGCTCTCCTGAGGGACATTGCAGGGATAAAGATGTTTGGGCTTTGTCTTGTACATTATTATCTGAACAAACTGTCTCTTGGAACAATTGCCCACTCCCAGATCTGCTAGTTCCCAAGATACTGTGTAGCACTAGATATTACAGGCTATTGTTTAATAACTGCTGTATCTGTACCTTCACATGTCTGCCCCTTGTGTTTCTATAATTTAATGTCATAACTTCTCCAGTCAATCTTTTCCCATTAAAGGAAAGTACTCATCAGTAATAGGAATGTTTTTAAACATCTTAAACATTGATGAATAATGTAACGAAATATGCAGCTTGGCTCTTGGTACAGACTCAGTTTCCCCATAGTTATTCCTGTTGCCCTGTTCAGTCATTCCTTCTAGCCCCTCTCCAGTCCTTTGTGACTCTGTTGACCACAGGATCTCTATCTAGCAGGGACTCACAGCTGCCACAGTAGGCTAGTATTCAGCTAGGGAACCTTCCTCCTCCTTCCTCCTCTCCATTTCTGTCTATCTAGACCTACCTCAGTCCTGTTGCTGCCTGCCCACTGAAACTGCCCACCTCCAGTCCTATTCTCTACTTCCTAGGAACTCAGGTTTCGGGCTATGAAACAGAGATATCTTAGCTCATTCCTGCCGCCTAAGTATATTCTCTATCTAGGCCTTATTCCCACCCATTTCTCAGTCAGTTTGTCTTTTCTTAATTGACTGGGATAGGATCTTATTCCCTCAGGGCACACTTGCCTGAAATCCATGTTTTCCTGACTGCCTCCCAAGCCACTGGAGTTAAACCCGGATACCACTACATTGGGCTTCACGGTCCAAAAATTCTATGTATGTAGAAATTTTAGGAGGATTGCTATGGTGGTTTGTCTCTGCTTGACCCAGCCAATTTTTACCTTTAATGAAATATAGGAACACAACTTACTTCAAATATTCAAAGTACAGTTTTCTTGTTTGAGTTATATTTATGTTTTAATAAATACTAAAACTATGGGCACCCATAGGACTTTTATAAAACAATTCAGTTTAGTACTTTCGATATGCATTTAATTAGCACTGTCATTCATTGGAATACATAAACATTATAATGCCATCCTCATTTAATACAGACCTTCACTACGGGAAGGTAGCAAGAAATTTACAGAGGCATTAAATTACATTTATTTGGACAGAGACCAAAAAGAATAGACTTGAGGTTGAAAAAGAATTGATTTGAGGTTGAAAACAGTCTTTAGCATTTACTCTTTAAGAAGCTAAAATATTGTCAATACAATAATGATTATGTAATTTAAAATCCTATGACACAGCGATGTGCCCCAATGGCCCTGACTCTGTTCTTGGTTCTTCCAGGACACCCAGCTGTGCCTGGATGTCCAAGTCACAACCTCACCCCCACCCTCCAGCCCAGGTCCGTGCCTTGTGGCCGCCCAGGAACTCCCCAAGTAGCTCTGGCCTGGCTCCTTATCCCTGATCAGTGTCTTCCATTCCCCTGCAGCCCAGCACCAGCCAGGCAGCAGCAAGGGAAAACTCAGTCTGGATATTCCCAGGATCCAAGCTCCAAGGGGCTGAGCCCAGCAGAAGTGCGGTTTAGATTGACAGATTCACTGTCCAATCAGGGTCTAGATAAGGGCCTGTCAATCAGAAGCAGAGTTAGGTTCTTCCGGAAATCACAGTGCAAATTCCGTGCAACTGAGGAAGTTTCAGAGACTTGGTGTGTTGCGTTCTGACCTCACTGCTGAGTACTGAGGGAAGCTTAGGCCAAATCTTAAGGTGCGACATGGCGCGGATATGCACACCGCATACGAAGGTGAGGAGCGGGAGCTGTTGTGTCGGGTCCGACTCAGGGCTGGGTGGGAACCAGCAGCTTGATGCAGGCACGCGTGAGGTCCCTCTTAGTATTAGCCATTCCCGGAACCATCAGTGGCATCTGAATAACTCCACTCTCTGGGCTGAATCTGCACGAAGCATTTGGAGCAGAGGCTTCTGTATACAAACATCCTTGACAGGATGCGAATGTAAGACAGGCTTAGTTTCTCTGGTACAAACTCTTCTATTCCATTTAACATTTTTGTTGTGATTCATTTCGAGTTAATTTTGTCTAGGTTATAAAACGCATCTCAAGTGCTGAGTGACTGAAAGAACATTCTTTCAATATTTCACTGTTTTTTAAAGAAGCAAAAAATAGATGCATTAATTTTGTACAGCTGCACCTTTAGCCTTATCGAAAACTGTTTCTGAGACAAGCTATGTTGTCACCTGGATCCTGGTCTCGTGCTTTCCAGGAAAGTGAACCTGCTTTCCTTTGGATTAAACTTCCTAAATTTGATAGTTAAAGGATGTACAGGAGCGTCTTAAAATTACTCATCTCAGTCATGTAGTGAACTGTTCTTTGCTGTTAAAGGAAAAGAGCTTGCATGTGGAGCATGGCCTCTGCCTTCAGAGCAGAAAAGGAGGAACAGTTGTCTGTGGTCCCTGCAGGGTGAAACAATGTAGACAAGAGCTAGCTCACAGACTGACGTTCTTATAAGGAGTCTCTTGCTGGGGTCATTATGAAAGAGGCCCTGATAGGGCAAAGTGAGTGTTTTTTTTTTTTAAATTCCTCAGCATGTATTAATTCATGCATATGAATAGAAATTGTCCAGATTGGTGGGTATGCAAGTTGGGGAGGTACTGTTGAATCACACTTGATCCAGTTAGGGCAGCTCAGAAGCTCTGTGTGTGTGTGTGTGTGTGTGTGTGTGTGTGTGTGTGTATCAGGTGACAGATTCAAAAGTACTTTTGAGTTTAGAGGTTTTTCAGGTGTTGATGGTGCTTGGCTGGAAGCAGACATTGAATTGTTCTTCAACATTGTTTTCTGTGTGGACTTCAGAGGACATGGGTTTTCCTGAAGTCACAAAGAGGCATGAGACACTGCAGAGCCATAACCACCATTCTGATCATCTCCATGCAGAAAGATCAGTAGAGCACAGGGCCTCCTGGTTTGGAAGAAAGATCAGTAAGAGATTGACAGTGAGAAATATAACAGTTGAAAGTCGCTTTGAGTTATTTTTGTGGGAGTTCTGAAGTGTGTGTGTGTGTGTGTGTGTGTGTGTGTGTGTTTTAATGTATACACATGTGCTCATAGGTTACATTGTTTAAGTTCACATTAAGGGTCTATACACTTACAAAGGATCCCCACAGTCAGTGCACTGTTGGTCATGAAACAGCACACAATGACAGCTTAAGCAGTGTCCTGCTGACTCTTTCTCCCATCTGATTTTAATCTCTTATAACACTGTCATTTGTCTGATTTTTTTTTTCTAAGTCCATTTCTCATTTTGATATAGGCGGCATACAGGAGGGCTATAGATTTATTTTCCAGTTTTCAGTTAATCTTGTAGCTAGCCACTGTCCTGAAAGTGTTTATAAGCAATAGAAAGTTGGTAGTAGAATTTTTTGGGTCACTAAAATCATATCATCTCCTAATTAGTATAGTTTGAATTTTTACTGTCCAATTTATATCCCCTTGATCTCTTTCAATTGTCTTATTCTTGTAGGTAGAACTTCAAGCCACATATTTAGGTCAGATATAGAGACAGGTCAGCACTTTCTTCTTTTTCATTTCAAGGAATTCTTCTGAGTTTATCTTCATTTAATTTGATGTTGACTGTATTTTGACAGTTGATGTTCCTTAGTATGTTTTTTTCATATTTCTGTATTTCTAAAGCTTTTTTCAAATTACAGTGGTCTTCTCTTTGTGTCCTGAGTGCTGGGACTGAAGAAATGCACTAACATGCCCATCTTGACCACCCTCTAAGTTTTATGGTGCTTCTTTCTCTCTCTCTCTCTCTCTCTCTCTCTCTGTCTCTCTGTCTCTGTCTCTCTCTCTCTGTGTGTGTGTGTGTGTGAGTGTGTGTATGTGTATGTGTGTGTGTGACTCTCTCTTTCTGCATCCCTCCCTCTCTCTTGTGTATAGAAATATCCTTGGCTGGATCCCAATAGATGACAGGCTTAGTTTCTCTGGTACAGTCTACAAGCTCTTCAATTTAACGTTTTCATTGTGATTTATGTAGGGTTCATTTTGTGTAGGTTGTAAAAAGTATCTCACGCGTTGGTTGACTGAAAGCACATTCTTTCAATATTTCTGTTTTTTACAGAATTAAAGAAATGGATGGATTAATTTTTGTACAGCTCTACCTGAACTCTCTTTTAAAAAGTTTTTGAGAATAGCTATTCAGTTACCTGAATCCAAGTTTCATGCTCCCCAGATCAATGACTGTGCTTTTCTTTTTATAAAACTTCCTAAATTCAATAATTAAAAGCATGTGAAACAAGAGTGTTTTAAAATTACTCCTGTCAGTCATGTAATGAACTTTCCTTTGCAGTGAAAGGAAAAGTGCTTCCATGTGAAGCATGGCTTCTTTCTTCAGACCAGAACAGGAGGAACAGTTTGCTGTGTACACTGTAGGGTAAAATAATGAGACAATAGCTAGTTCACAGACTAAAGTTTAAGGAGTCATCTGCAGGGGTCACGATTGGGAAGGAGGACCTGATGGGGCAAACTGAGTGATTTTTTTTTTTTAATTTTTCAGCCTTTGTTAATTCATGGATGTGAATAGAAATTGTCCAGATTTGTGGGTATACAAATTGTGGGTATACAAACTGTTGAATCAAACTTTGTTGATCTAGTATATCAGCTGTGTGTCTGTGTCAGTTGACATATGTCAGCAGCTAATATTACACATAATGACAAAATCATACATCATCTCCTTGATGTCCTTTCCCCACAGGGAATGGCCTGCTCTCCTTGAAAGTCACTGTAGTTATGCATCGTTCCCTTGCTCTGCCACCACCAGTCACAATGCGTGTTTCATGGACAATAATTCCAGGGTTCACATCTACTTTTGAGTTTCAGAGGATTCTCAGGTGTTCATAGTGCTTGGCAGGAAGCAGACATTAAATTGTTCTTCAACATTGTTTTCTGTCTGGGCTTCAGAGAACATGGGTTTTCCTGAAGTCACAAAGAGGCATGAGGGACCTCAGAGCCATCACCCCCATTCTGATCATCTCCATGCAGAGAGATCTGTAGAGCACAGAGCTTGGAAGAAAGATCAGTAGGAGATTGACAGTAAGAGATGTAACAGTTGAAGGTCACTTTGAGTTAATTTTCTGGCAGTCCTGAAGTTTGTGTGTGTGTGTGTGTGTGTGTGTGTGTGTGTGTGTTAAATTTTACACATGTGCTCACAGGTCACATTGTTAAAGTTTACATTTAAGGGATTATACACTTATTAAGGATTCCTACTGTCAGTGCCCTATATGTCATGAAACAGCACCCAATGACAGCTTAAGCAATGTCCTGCTGACTCTTTCTTCCATCTGCTTTTAATCTCTTATAACACTGTCATTTGTCAGATGCATGTGAGAGCTTCAGCCATCTTGTCTTTATTACAGGTTGAAATAGAAACTGAGGGGGATACCAAAAAAAAAAAAATAGCTGGGCATGGTGGCACATGCACAGCACTTGGGAGGCAGAGGCAGGCGGATTTCTGAGTTAAGACCAGCCTGGTCTACAGAGTGCGTTCCAGGACAGCCAAGGCTACACAGAGAAACCCTGTTTCAAAAAAACAAAAACAAAAACAAAAACAAAAACAAAAAAAAAAAGGAAAGAAAGAAACTGAGGGGGAGTATTTCATGTTGTGGAGTAAAAATAGTATCTTAGAGGTCTACACAGTGCCTAGGAGTTGGCTTGGCATGATTTCTTCAGTGATGGTCAACCTCTTCAGAAACAGCATGAGAACTGTATGTTTCAAAATCATGCTTTCCTTGTCTTCACTATTTTGCTTTTCTTTCTTCGTTATTGATTCCCTTCTTTACATTTTCATTCTAGGAATATTGAATTAAGTTTTCATTGGAACTAGATTCCTCTCTTGTACAGTAGATCAGGACTACACTTTCTCCTCCCTCCACTCCTTCCAGTTACCCTGCCATCTCTTCTATCTTCTCCCACACGTTCCCTCTCATTCTGTTTTTCCTTTAGAAGAGAGCAGGTTGCAAAGAGAGGAGAGCCAAGTGGAACAAAACGAGACAGAAAAGGCATGTTCAAAGCCCTCATTTTGAGGCCCATCGAAACAAGAGTTTCAAGATCAAGCAATACTTCCTCCTAGTGTCAGGCTTTCTACAAATCCCCAAGCTAATGCCCATAACACATAACCAGAGGACCTGGCTGAGACCATGCAATTCCCATCTTTGCTATTTAATTCTCTGTGGGGTTTCTGAAACCCCTGGCCATGTAATGATTGGGTTCCCTCTGATGTCCAGCTCTTCAAGTTAAACCAAATATTGTTTGGCCACCCAAAAAGGTTCATGATCAGTTTACCTCAGCACACTTTACAGACCAGAATGTTTACATGGAGATTTTATACCTTGTATTGTTTTCAAGATTTTTTTTTCTGTGTCCTGTGGACTACCTTTTCTCCACATAGAGACTAGAACATAGGGGTAAAGGCTCAAAACCAGTACAAACTTGTGGTCCACAGTCCTCTAGCCCTGCGAGGTGTACGGCTATGGAACCCAGAATTCTGGAATAAAGAAATCCTCATGTTATTGCATCGAGACCTTTTCTCCCGAGTGATTTGAGTGTCACCTTCCAAGGCGTGGGGTGCTGGGGCACAGCTTTTATAAGTTTACGACAGAGCCCGCAAATCACAAACCAATTATTTCTTAGTATGGAGAGCCTGTGAAATGTGAGCCAATTGATTTGTACCACTCCATAGTTTTTAGGCCAATCAGTTTAAATTATTGGAGCCTGTGCTCAGTGGACCAATTAGTTTCCTATAATGTCTACAGCTGCATGAACTCCTGAATAGGGGTAATGGCGTTCAGTTTACAGAAGCAAGATAATCTTAGCCCATTTCCAGTTATCTTTTGGGGCCAGAATCACCTATTCAAGGCCTGTCTGCTAGGTCTAAACGAAGGGCGGGCTCTGGAATGTGATCTTTTACCTAGTTTCTAACAAAGCGAGATAGCATTTTAAACTCCTGATTTCTTGGGTTCATTAAAGTTAGGCTGTATTATTTTCTATCTTTTCACAAACTCTTCCAGTGTGAAATGGAAGGCTGCCATGGATGGAGATATTGTCACCATACAAGTCTAAAATAGAGAGGTGTAAGGCAACAAACAGCACCACTGGCTGCTGGCCATGCACACTCCAGTCCGACCAGACTACCCAGGCTTGCCTGGATGGTGTAGGACATTCTTACTTTACTGGGTTTTCTTTTGTTCCGTATTAGCTTGTTCCACTATTTTGTAATTACAGCCAGGTCAGAGGTTTAGTTAGTCTAAGAATCTTAGCCACACCTCAAACTCTTCTAACATATTTCATATTATTTGTGGTTAATACAAAGGGTGTTGTTTCTCTGATCTCTTTCTCACACCATTTGCCCTTTCATATAAGAGGAATATAACAGGGCTATCAATTTTGTTTGATATAGTCTAAGATCCAGCCGCTATCTTGAATGTGTTTATGAGCTAAAAAAGTTTTCTTATGGTATTTTTCAGTTCACTTATATACACTATCATATAATCAGCCAGTTTGTATACTTTGAATTTTTCATTTCCAAATTATATCCTCTTGTTCTTCTTCTGTTATCGTGTTTCTCAGTACGATTTCAAGTTCTATATTAATAGATATGGAGAAAGTAGACAGCCTTGTTTTGGTTGTAGATGCAGTGGTATTTCTTTTAGTTTCTGCTCATTTAATTTGATGTTGGCTGTAGAATTTCCGTAAACTTTCTATGTTATACTGAATGAAGTACGTCAGTTTTATCCCTAATCTACCCAAGCCTCTTCATGAAGTGGTTTTGTATTTTGGAGGACTTGTTTGTTGTCCAGTGAGATGGTGCTGTGGTTTCTTTTTGTGAGTTTCTTTCTATGGTGGATTACATTTCCTGGTTTTCCTGTGTTGAGTCATCACTGCATCTCTGGATGAATCCTAGTTGATCAGTGTGCATGGTATTATTGATGTGTTTGTGAAGGCTGTTTGCAAGTATTTTATCAAATATTTTTGCATATTTGTTCATGAAGGATATTGGTCTTCCTTTCTTGAGTCTGTATATGCTTTGGTGTAAGCGTAACTGTGGCTTCATAAAAGGAATTGAATAATATTCCTCCTGTTTCTCTTTTGTAGACTACTGTTAAGTATTGGCGTTAAATCTCCTTTCAAAATCCTGTTGACTTCTGCCAACTCAGCTCTCCAGCTGTATCATGTTTAGTTTAAATTCTGTAATGATAGCTTCTGTTTTATTAGAATTATTTCGCTAATTAAACTGTGTATATTGTCTTGATTTATTATTTAATAATGAATCTGATTGAAACACATATTTCATCTTTCAATTTATTTTTTTCTCTTTTCAGATTTGATGGAGTACAGGATTTTAATCATGTCTTTCTGGTTTTGGGGATTTTTCCATTTGCTTTTTGTTACATGTCTTTTCTCAATTGAGTTGATTATTTTAGATAATCTTTCCATGTCTTTAAGGCTTGATTTTTTTGAATTATGCCTTGGATATTCCAAGCTTCTGAGCCAATATCTAATTATCAGTGAGTGCATACCATGTGTGTTCTTTTATGATTGGGTTACCTCATTTTGGATGGTATTTTTCAGTTCCACCAATTTGCCTGTGAATTCCATAAAGGCATGACTTTTAATAGCTGAGTAGTATTCCATTGTGGAAATCTATCACATTTTCTGGATCCCTTCCTCTGTTGAGGGACATCTTGGTTGGTTCCAGTTCTGGCTATTATAAATATGGTGGCTATGAACATAGTAGAGCCTGTGTACTTATTACATGTTGAAGTATCTTCTGGGCATATTTCCATGACTGGATAGCTAGGTCCTCAGGGAGTACTATGTCCAATTTTCTGAAGACTTATTTCCAGAGGAGTTGTATCTGCTTGCAATTCCAGCAGTGGAGGAGTGTTCCACGTTCTCTGCATCCTCACCAGCATCTGCTGTCACCTGAGTTTTTGATTTTAGTCATTTTGACTGGTGAGAGGTGAAATCTCAGGGTTGTTTTCATTTGCATTTCCTTGATGACCAAGGATGTTGAACATTTGTTTAGGTATTTCTCAGCCCTTGAGTTTCCTCAATTGAGAATTCTCTGCTTAGCTTTGAAAACCATTTTTTAATAGAGTTATTTGTTTCTCTTCGGTCCACCTTCTTGAGTTCTTTGTATTTATTGGAATTTTAGTCCTCTATCTAATGTGAGATTGGTATAGATCTTTTCCCAATCCGTTGGTTGCCATTTTGTCCTATTGACAGTGCCCTTCCGCCTTAAGGAAGCTTTGCAATTTATGAGGTCCCATTTGTTCATTCTTGATCTTAGAGCATAAGCCATTGGTGTTTTGTTTAGGAATTTTTCCCCTGTGCCCATGTGCTTGAGACTTTTCCCTATTCTCTCTCTTTTATTAGATTCAGTGCATCTGGTTTTATGTAGAGGTCTTTGATCCACTTGGTCTTGAGCTTTGAGTAAGGAGAGAAGAATGGATCAGTTTTCATTCCTCTACAGGTTGACTGCCAGTTGAACCAGCTCCATTGGCTGAAAATGCTATCTTTTTTCCACTGGATGGTTTTAGCTCCTTTGTCAAAGATCAAGTGACCATAGGTATGTAGGATCATTCGTGGGTCTTCAGTTCTATTCTATTGATCTACACGCCTGTCACCTTATCAATAATATGCAATTTTTATCACTTCTTCTGTAGTACAGGTTGAGATCAGGAATGCTGCTTCCCCCAGAATTTCTTCCATTGTTGAGAATAGTTTTTGGTATCCTGGGTTTTTTCTTATTCCAAATGAATTTGAAAATTGCTCTTTCTATCTCTATGATAAATTGATTTGGACATTTGATGGGGATTCCATTGAATCTATAGATTGCTTTCAGCAAGCTGGTCATTTTTACTATATTAATCCTGCCAGTCCCCGAGCCTGGGAGATGTTTCCGTCTTCAGAGGTCTTCTTTGGTTTCTTTCTTTAGAGATTTAACTTTCTTGTCATACAGATCTTTTACTTGTTTGGTTAGAGTCACACCAACATATTTTATACAGTTTGTCACTATTGTGAAGGGTGCCGTTTCCCTAATTTCTTTCTCAGCCTGTTTATGCTTTGAGTAGAGTAAGGCTACTGATTTGTTTGATTGTTTTAATTTTATGTCTGGCCACTTTACTGAAGGTATTTATCAGCTGTAGAACTCTGGTGGAGTTTTTGGGGCTACTTAATTATACTATTATATCTTCTGAAAAATAGTGATATTTTTGACTTCTTCCTTAACAATTTGTATCCCTTTAACCCCCTTTTGTTGTCTAATTGCTCTGGCTAGAACGTCAAGTACTATATTGAATAGATAGAGAGATAGAGGACAGCCTAGTCTAGTCCCTGATTTTAGTGGGGTTGCTTCAAGTTTCTTTCCATTTAGTTTGATGTTGGCTACTGGTTTGCTGTATATTGCTTTTACTATATTTACTTATGGACCTTGAATTTCTGATCTTTCCAAGACTTTTAATAGGAAGTGATGCTGAATTTTCTCAAAAGCTTTTTCAGCACCTAATGAAATGATCATGTTCCCCTCTCCCTGCCAGCGGTTTTGTTTATGTAGTGGATTATGTTGATAGATTTCTGTATATTGAACCATCCCCGCATTCCTTTGCTGAAGCCTACTTGATCATGGTAAATGATCTTTTGGATGTGTTCTTGGATTTGGTTTGTGAGAATTTTATTGAGTATTTTTCCATCAATATCCATATATGTAATTGGTCTGAAGTTCTATTTCTTTTTTTGGCTCTTTGCATGGTTTTGGTATAAGTACAACTCTGATCATAGAACAAATTGAGTAGTGTTCCTTCTGTTTCTGTCTTGTGGAGTAGTTTGAAGAGTATTGGTATTAGGTCTTCTTTGAAGGTCTGATAGAATTCTGCACTAAACCTATCTAGTCCTGGGAGACTTTTAATGACTGCTTCCATTTCTTTAGGGGTTTGGGGACTGTTTAGATGGTTCATCTGATCCTCATTTAACTTTGATGTTTGGTATCTGTCTAGAAAATTGTCTATTTCATCCAGTTTTTCCAGTTTTGTTGAGCATAGGCCTTTGTAGTAGGATATGATTTTTTTTAATTTCCTCAGTTTATGTTGTTTATATCTTCCTTTCATTTCTGTGTGTGTTCCCAGGGATTTGTCTGGCTAAAACTATATCTATCTGGTTTATTTTCTCGAAGAACAAGCTCCTGGTTTTGTTGATTCTTTGTATGGTTCTTTTTATTTCTACTTGGCTGATTTCAGTTGTGAGATTGACTATTTCCCTTCATCTACTCTCCTTGGGTGTATTTGCTTTCTTTTGTTCTAGAGTTTTTAGCTGCTATTGTATGCTAGCTCTGGTTTCTTTTTGGAGATACTTGGCTCTATGGGTTTTCCTCTAAGTACTACTTTTATTTTGTCCTATAAGTTTGGGTATGTTGTACTGTCATTGTCATTAAATTCTAAAATAGTCTTTTATTTCTTTATTTTTTACTTTGACCCAGTTATCATTGAGTAGAGCATTGTTCAGCTTTCATGTGTATGTGGGCTTTCTGTTGTTTTTGTTGCCATTGACGACCAGCCTTAAACCTTCAAGATCTGATAGAGTGCCTGGAATCATTTCAATCTTCTTATATCTGTTGAGGTCTGATTTGTGACTATGTTGTCAATTTTGGAGAAGGTACCTTGAGGTGCTGAAAAGAAGGTATATTCTTTTGATTTAGGATGGAATGTTCTGTAGATATCTGTTAAATCTATTTGGCCCATAACTTCTCTTTGTTTCACTGCATTTGTGTTTAGTTTGTGTTTCTATGATGTGTCCATTACTGAGAGTGGGATGTTGAAATCTCCCACTATTATTGTGTGAGGTACAATGTGTGCTTTGAGCTTTAGTAAAGTTTCTTTTGTGAATGTTGGTGCCCGAGCATATATGTTTAGAATTCAGAGTGTATCTTGGCAGATTTTTCCTTTGATCAGTATGATGCATCCTTCCTTATCCTTTTTGATAACTTGTGGTTGAAATTAGATTTTATCCGATGTTAGAATGGTGACTCCAGCTTGTTTCTTGGGACTACTTGCTTTGAAAATTGTTTTCCAGTCCTTTACTGTAGATACTGTTTGTCTTTGACACTGAGGTGTGTTTCCTGCATGCAACAAAATTCTGGGTCCTGTGTACAAATCCAGTCCATTATTTTATGTCTTTTTATTTTGGAATTGGGGCCATTGCTCTTAAGAGATTAAGAAATAGGGATTGTTGCTTCCTGTTATTTCTGTTGTTCATTTTCACTGTGTGTGACTATCTTTATTTTGGTTTGTTGAAAGAAAATTTCTTCCTTTTCCTAAGGTGTAGTTTCCCTTCTTCTGTTTGTGTTTTACATCTATTATCCTGTGTATGGCTGGATTTATGGAAAGATACTGTGTAAATTTGATTTTGTCATGAACTATCTTGGTTTCTCCATCTATGGTAATTGAGAGTTTTACTGGGTCTAGTAGTCTTAGCTGGCATTTGTGTTTTCCTAGAGTCTGTAAGAGATCTGCCCAGGATCTTCTAGCTTTCCTACTCTCTGTGGAGAAGTCTGGTGTAATTGTGATTGCCCTGCTTTTATGTGGTATTTGGCCTTTCCCCCTTACTCCTTTTAATATTCTTTCTTCATTTTGTGCATTTTAAAAATTATTATTTTTAAAATGGGTCAGGAGTAATTTCTTTTCTGGCAATCTATTTGGAGACTTGTATGCTTCTGGTATTTTTTTTTTATTCGATATAATTTATTTACATTTCAAATGATTTCCCCTTTTCTAGCCCCCCCACTCCCCGAAAGTCCCGTAAGCCCCCTTCTCTTCCCCTGTCCTCCCACCCACCCCTTCCCACTTCCCCGTTCTGGTTTTGCTGAATACTGTTTCACTGAGTTTTTCCAGAACCAGGGGCCACTCCTCCTTTCTTCTTGTACCTCATTTGATGTGTGGATTATGTTTTGGGTATTCCAGTTTTCTAGGTTAATATCCACTTATTAGTGAGTGCATACCATGATTCACCTTTTGAGTCTGGGTTACCTCACTTAGTATGATATTCTCTAGCTCCATCCATTTGCCTAAGAATTTCATGAATTCATTGTTTCTAATGGCTGCATAGTACTCCATTGTGTAGATATACCACATTTTTTGCATCCACTCTTCTGTTGAGGGATACCTGGGTTCTTTCCAGCATCTGGCAATTATAAATAGGGCTGCTATGAACATAGTAGAACATGTATCCTTATTACATGGTGGGGAGTCTTCTGGGTATATGCCCAGGAGTGGTATAGCAGGATCTTCTGGAAGTGAGGTGCCCAGTTTTCGGAGGAACCGCCAGACTGATTTCCAGAGTGGTTGTACCAATTTGCAACCCCACCAGCAGTGGAGGAGTGTTCCTCTTTCCCCATACCCTCTCCAACACCTGCTGTCTCCTGAATTTTTAATCTTAGCCATTCTGACTGGTGTAAGATGAAATCTTAGGGTTGTTTTGATTTGCATTTCCCTAATGACTAATGAAGTTGAGCATTTTTTAAGATGCTTCTCCGCCATCCGAAGTTCTTCAGGTGAGAATTCTTTGTTTAACTCTGTACCCCATTTTTTAATAGGGTTGTTTGGTTTTCTGGAGTCTAACTTCTTGAGTTCTTTATATATATTGGATATTAGCCCTCTATCTGATGTAGGATTGGTGAAGATCTTTTCCCAATTTTTTGGTTGCTGATTTGTCCTCTTGATGGTGTCCTTTGCCTTACAGAAACTTTGTAATTTTATGAGGTCCCATTTGTCAATTCTTGCTCTTAGAGCATACGCTATTGGTGTTCTGTTCAGAAACTTTCTCCCTGTACCGATGTCCTCAAGGGTCTTCCCCAGTTTCTTTTCTATTAGCTTCAGAGTGTCTGGCTTTATGTGGAGGTCCTTGATCCATTTGGATTTGAGCTTAGTACAAGGAGACAAGGATGGATCAATTCGCATTCTTCTGCATGCTGCCCTCCAGTTGAACCAGCACCATTTGTTGAAAAGGCTATCTTTTTTCCATTGGATGTTTTCAGCCTCTTTGTCGAGGATCAAGTGGCCATAGGTGTGTGGGTTCATTTCTGGATCTTCAATCCTGTTCCATTGATCCTCCTGCCTGTCACTGTACCAATACCATGCAGTTTTTAACACTATTTCTCTGTAGTATTGCTTGAGGTCAGGGATACTGATTCCCCCAGATTTTCTTTTGTTGCTGAGAATAGTTTTAGCTATCCTGGGTTTTTTGCTATTCCAGATGAATTTGATAATTGCTCTTTCTAACTCTGTGAAGAATTGGGTTGGGATTTTGATGGGTATTGCATTGAATCTGTATAGTGCTTTAGGCAAAATGGCCATTTTAACTATATTGATTCTACCGATCCATGAGCATGGGAGGTTTTCCCATTTTTTGAGGTATTCTTCCATTTCCTTCTTCAGAGTCTTGAAGTTCTTGTCATACAGATCTTTCACATGTTTGGTAAGAGTCACCCCAAGATACTTTATACTGTTTGTGGCTATTGTGAAGGGGGTCATTTCCCTAATTTCTTTCTCAGCCTGCTTATCCTTTGAGTATAGGAAGGCCACTGATTTGCTTGAGTTGATTTTATAACCTGCCACTTTGCTGAAGTTGTTTATCAGCTGTAGGAGCTCTCTAGTGGAGTTCTTTGGGTCACTTAGGTAGACGATCATGTCGTCTGCAAAGAATGATAGTTTGATTTCTTCCTTTCCAATTTGTATCCCTTTGACCTCCTTATGTTGTCGAATTGCCCGAGCTAGTACCTCAAGTACAATATTGAAAAGATAAGGAGAAAGGGGGCAGCCTTGTCTGGTCCCTGATTTCAGTGGGATTGCTTCTAGTTTCTCTCCATTTAGTTTGATGCTGGCTACCGGTTTGCTGTATATTGCTTTTACTATGTTTAGGTATGGGCCTTGAATTCCTGTTCTCTCCAAGACTTTAAGCATGAAAGGATGCTGAATTTTGTCAAATGCTTTTTCAGCATCCAATGAAATGACCATGTGGTTTTGTTCTTTGAGTTTGTTTATGTAGTGGATTGTATTGATGAATTTCCGTATATTGAACCAACCCTGCATTCCCGGGATAAAGCCTACTTGATCGTGGTGGATGATCGTTTTGATGTGTTCTTGGATTCGGTTGGCAAGAATTTTATTGAGTATTTTTGCATCGATGTTCATAAGGGAAATTGGTCTGAAGTTCTCTTTCTTTGTTGGATCTTTTTGTGGCTTTGGTATCAGCGTAATTGTGGCTTCGTAGAAGGAATTGGGTAGTGTTCCTTCTGTTTCTATTTTGTGGAATAGTTTGAAGAGTATTGGTGTTAACTCTTCTTTGAAGGTCTGGTAGAATTCTGCACTGAAGCCATCTGGTCCTGTGCTTTTTTTGGTTGGAAGACTTTCTATGACTCCTTCTATTTCTTTAGGCATTATGGGACTGTTTAGATGGTCTAGTTGGTCCTGATTTAATTTTGGTATTTGGTATCTGTCAAGGAAATTGTCCATTTCCTCCAGATTCTCCAGTTGTGTTGAGTACAGGCTCTTGTAGTAGGATCTGATGATTTTTTGGATTTCCTCAGTTTCCGTTGTTATATCTCCCTTTTCATTTCTAAGTTTGTTAATTTGGATACTTTCTCTGTGCCCTTTGGTCAGTCTGGCTAAGGGTTTATCTATCTTGTTGATTTTCTCAAAGAACCAGCTCCTGGTTTTGTTGATTTTTTGTATGGTTCTCTTTGTTTCTACTTGATTGATTTCGGCCCTGAGTTTGATGATTTCCTGCCTTCTACTCCTCCTGGGCGAAATAGCTTCTTTTTGTTCTAGGGCTTTCAGGTGTGTCATTAAGCTGGTAATGTATGCTCTCTCCATTTTCTTTTTGGAGGCACTCAGGGCTATGAGTTTTCCTCTTAGCACTGCTTTCATTGTGTCCCATAGATTTGGGTATGTTGTGTTTTCATTTTCATTGTGTTCTAAAAAGTCTTTAATTTCTTTCTTTATTTCTTCCTTGACCAAGGTATCATTGAGTAGAGTATTGTTCAATTTCCACGTGTATGTGGGTTTTCTGTTGTTTTTGTTGCTATTGAAGACCACTTTTACTCCATAGTGATCAGATAGGAGGCATGGGATTAGTTCTATCTTCTTATATTTGTTGAGGTCTGTCTTGTGACCAATTATATGGTCGATTTTGGAGAAGGTACCATGCGGTGCTGAGAAAAAGGTATATTCTTTTGTTTTAGGATAGAATGTTCTATATATGTCTGTTAAATCTAATTGGTCCAAAGCTTCAATTAGTTTCATTGTGTCCCTGTTTAGTTTCTGTTTTCCTGATCGGTCCATTGAGGAAAGTGCAGTGTTGAAGTCACCCACAATTATTGTGTTAGGTGCAATGTGTGCTTTGAGTTTTAATAAAGTTTCTTTTACGAAAGAGAGTGCCCTTGCATTTGGGGCATAGATGTTCAGGATTGACAGGTCTTCTTTTTGTATTTTTCCTTTGACCAGCAAGAAGTGTCCCTCAGGGTCTCTTTTGATGACTTTGGGTTGAAAGTCAATTTTATCTGATATTAAAATGGCTACTCCAGCTTGTTTCCTGAGACCATTTGCTTGTAAAATAGTCTTCCAGCCTTTTACTCTAAGGTAGTTTTTGTCTTTGACCCTGAGGTGTGTTTCCTGTAAGCAGCAAAATGTAGGGTCCTGTTTACGTATCCATTCAGTTAGTCTGTGTCTTTTTATTGGGGCATTAAGTCCATTGATGTTAAGAGATATTAAGGAATAGTGATTGTTACTTCCTATCATTTTTGACGTTATTTTTTAAATTTGAATGCTTATCTTCTTTTGGGTTTGATGAAAGGTTACTATCTTGCTTTTTCCAGGGTGAGGTTTCCCTCCTTGTATTGGTGTTGTCCTCCTATTATCCTTTTTAGGGCCGGGTTTGTGGATATTGGGTAAACTTGGTTTTGTCATGAAATATCTTAGTTTCTCCATCTATGGTGATTGAGAGTTTTGCTGGATATAGTAGTTTTGGTTGGCATTTGTGTTCTCTTAGAGTCCGCATGAGATCTGCCCAGGACCTTCTAGCCTTCATAGTCTCAGGTGAAAAGTCTGCTGTGATTCTGATAGGTCTTCCTTTATATGTTACTTGGCCTTTTTCTCTTACTGCCTTTAGTATTCTTTCTTTGTTTAGAACATTTGGTGTTTTGATTATTATGTGACGGGAAGTATTTCTGTTCTGGTCCAGTCTGTTTGGAGTTCTGTAGGCTTCTTGTACATTCATGGGCATCTCTCTCTTTAGGTTAGGGAAGTTTTCTTCCATAATTTTATTAAAGATGTTTGCTGGCCCTTTAAGTTGTAAATCTTCACTCTCATCTATGCCTATAATCCTTAGGTTTGGTCTTCTCATTGTGTCCTGGATTTCCTGGATATTGCATTTTCTTTAACTGTTGAGTCCATGGTTTCTATGGAATCTTCAGCATCTGAGATTCTTTCTTCTATCTCTTGTATTCTGTTGTTGATATTTGCATCTCTGTCCCCTGATTTCTTCCCAAGGCTTTCTATCTCCAAAGTTGTCTCCCTTTGAGTTTTCTTAGTTGTTTCTACTTCTGATTTTAGATCCTGGATGGTTTTGCTTAGCTCCTTCACTTGCATGTTTGTGTTTTCCTGTAATTCTTTAAGAGATTTTTGTGTTTCCTCTTTCATGACCTCAGCCTGTTGACCAAAGTTCTCTTGTATTTCTTTAAGAGATTTTTGTGTTTCGTCTTTCATGACCTCAGCCTGTTGACCAAAGTTCTCCTGTATTTCTTTAAGTGTTTTTTGCATTTCCTCCTTGTTGGCTTTTGTATTCTCCTGGATTTCTTTCAATGATTTTTGTGTTTCCCTTGCAAGGGCTTCTAACTTTTGATCCATTTTCTCCTGAATTTCTTTAAGTATGTCTTTCATGTGTTCCTGTACCAGCATCATGACCAGTGATTTTAAATCCAAATCTTGTTTTACTGGTGTGATGGGGTATTCAGGACATGTTGGTAGAGGGGAATTGGGTTCAGATGTTTCCATATTGCCTTGATTTCTGTTAGTGACGTTCCTGCGTTTGCCTTTTGCCATCTAGTTCTCACTGGTGTTAGTTTGTCTTGTCAGTGCTGGACTCACCAGTGCAAGCTGCCCCTTCCCAGTTGGCCTCTGGTGCACAGCTTACCTCCTGCACTGCTTGTAGACAGGGTGCTGCTGCCCAGGCTGTTCAGATCCCAAAGCAGGCACCCGAAGGCTCCCGCTGGGGCCCGCTGGATTCACTGGAGCACACTGACTTCTCCCCGCTGGCCGCCCGGAAGCCCAGCTGGCCAGTTGCAGGACTTGGAGATGTGGTGCTGCAGCCCAGGCTGATCTCAGTCTGTCCGATCCCTGGAGTACGGAACCAAGATGGATGCACCTCTCCTGACTGGTGGGAGGCCGAGTTCTGAAGTGGCTTCCGTGCAGGAAAGGTGCCGCACAACTGCAGTTGCTTGCCGCCCGGCTGGTCAGCGAAGGTCAGTGGTCGTGGGCGCAGGGCCTAACTGGTCCCTGTGTTGCCTTGGTTCCACTGCTGATGGCCCTTCAGCTGGACCAGCTACTGCTGCACTGCCGCCGCCCGGCTTCTGGTATTTTTATGGGCATCTTTTTCATTAGTTTCAGGAAATTTTCTTTTATCATTTTGTCAAAGATACTCACTGACCCTTTAATTTGGGAATCTTCACTCTCTTCTCTACATATAATCCTTAGTTTTGGTCCTCTCATTGTGTTCTGAGTTTCCTGCATGTTTTGTTTTGTGAGCTTTTAATATTTTGCATTTTGTTTGACTGTTGTGTCATTCTTTTCTATGGTATCTACTGCACCTGAGATTCTCTCTTCTATCTCTTGTATTCTGTTGGTGATTCTTGTATCTATGACTCCTGATCTCTTTCCTAGGTTTTCTATCTTCAGTGTTGTCTCTCTTTGTTTTTTTCTTTATTATTTCTATTTTCATTTTTAGACATTGGATGTCATTGTTCAGGTCCTTCACCTGTTTGGTTGTGTTTTCCTGGAATTCTTTAAGAGATTTTTGTTTTTCCTCTTTAATGGCTTCTATCCATTTGTCTGTATTCTCCTGTATTTCTTTAAGTGAGTTATCTATGTCCTTCTTAAAGTCCTCTATAATCATCATGAGATGTGATTTTAAATCAGAGCCTTGCTTTTCTGGTGTGTCGGGGTATCCAGGGTTTGCTGTGGTGGGAGAACTGAGTTCTGATGATGCCAAGTTGCCTTTGTTTCTGTTGCATCTGTTCTTGCCCTTGTCTTTTGCCGTCTGCTTATCTCTGGTGTTAGCTGGTCTTCCTGTCTCTAACTGTGACTGGTCCCTCCTTCCAGTCTGTGTGCATACTCCTGGGAGACCAGTTCTTTCAGGAAGGAATTTGATATGGAGAGATGTGGCACAGTGTCAGGTCTGGGGTATAGACAGAAACCAGAAGGATCCTGTGCCTGGCTGCTCCTTAGTTTCTGTGTCCTGATGGCTCTGGAAGGGTTTCTCATGGGCCAGCAATTTGAAGACAAGTGGTGGTCTTACCTGTGCTCAGAGGTGTGTTTTCACTTCTGGGAGACCAGCTCTCTCCTGGTGGTATTTGGCTCTGTAGCACTCTAGCACAGGATCCACTCTGGGATCAGATGGAAACTGGTTGTTTCTTTTGTTGATGTGCTGGTTTTATAAAGATAGGCTGAAACAACTTAGAAACTTAGAAACAAGCACCCTGATATGCAAGGTATTTATTTAGATTTTCCTGTATCTGTTGAGCCTTTGTGTTCAATTATTTGATCAGTTTTGGAGAATCATTCATAAGGTGTTGTGTTGTATTGAAACACGTTTCTTTTGGATTTTTTTGTTTCCTGATGAACATGTGATGTCCTGCATTGCTTTTAATTAATTTTTACTTCATGTCTATTTTTCTGGATAGGAAAATAGCCATATCAACTTGTTTATTAATGTTCGCTTCAATGAAATATTGTTTTGCATTTCACCTTGATGTATAACCCTTAGATGCTACAAGAGATTCTGACCCTGCTGTTCTCTCGGAAGTTGTTGGTGTCACAGGTATTTGATTTTTCTGTCCAGTGTGAGTTAGGCCAGCCTGAGAACCTTCTCCAAAGAATTTATCCCCATGCCTAGCTAGGAAACTGTGTCCAGTCTGGGGATCTGGCTTGTGTTGACGGGCCACTTTTTGATGCAGCAAGGATATCTTAAAAGAACTGACCCTGTATTTCTTCTCTTTTTCTCTTCATTTCGTTTCTGTCTTTCTGGGTTTTTTTTTTGTTTTGTTTTTTTTTTTTTTGTTTTTGTTTTTGTTTTTTACTGCAGCTGGTTTTTGATTAGCTGAACCTGTAAATGTCTGTCTATTTAAGGAGCTAGGAGCTCCTGCCTGAGAAACTTACTCATTAATTGCTTGTTTCTAAGTTGGTATTCAAAGGAGGTTCTTGCCACTGATTGGTATGCCAAATGTTATTTACTTTTTAGTAATGCTGTATTTTTTCCTCAATACAGCTATCTCCTAAATAAATGAAACTGGATTTTTGTTGTTGTTGTTTTTTGGATTTGTTTTTGTCCCGAGACTATAGCCCTAGCTGTCCTGGAACTCACTCGGTAGACCAGGGTGGCCTCGAACTGAGAAAGCAGCCTGCATCTGCCTCCCAGATTGCTGGGATGGAATATTATTTTTATTTATCAAGGAATAAGTCCACAACAACTGAGCAGTATTCCTTTATTTCTATTTTCTATTAATCTGTAGTAGCTAATTTGGCTACTTCCTTGTGAAAATCCTACTGATGCTTGTATTTTAGTACTGATCTAAGTCTCTAGGCTAGAACTGTTTTCTAGGGCTCATGAACACTCTTTATACTGAATCCCCACTCTAATTATCTTTCCCCATCCCTATTCTGGTAGGGAGTTCTGCCTTATCCTCTCAACTATTCAGTCAGTGGCGTATTAGCTTTAATTGATAAGTTAGAGAATAAATAGGGAGCAATGCTTATGAACCATTGAGGCAGGAGATACTTAATGATGACAACCTGAAATGGAAGCACAGAAATCAGTGTTTGAATAACACAATGGCAACCTTAGCACAGAGTACAATAAAATTATGGCTAAAATTTTGCTAGTTAATTTTATTTTCTGTTTTTAGTTTTTGCCTTTTTGTGTTTGCTTTAAAAGTGGCTTCGACTGTCCTACAAATAGGGTGGATACCAACAAGCCTCCAAATTAGAGATCCATCCGAGTCTGGCTCCAAAGATGTAATATTACGTGTAAACCAACTTCCCTGACTTTTTACTTTTTGGTTGTTGTTGCTGTTGTTGATTTTATATTATGTACTGATGGCCTATAAGTTTTTGTATATGTCAAGCATATGCTGTTATGCCGAGATTCACCCATATCTTCAAATTTTAAATATGTCAGAGAGTGTCATGTATTGATGGCATTGTTACTGCCAAAGCCTTCTGAGTCATTAGATTATAGGTGCATGGCATTCTTCCTATCTGTTGTGTTGGTTTAGAATTCATGTTGGAATAATTGTGAGTAATTTGCCTTTATGCATGAATATGAATCTCATGTGTGCCTGGTCCTCTCAGAAAGAAGTGAGAAAATGGCCTTTGAACTTTTGAACTTAGAGTAATGGACATTTATGAGCCAACATGTATGTACTGGCATTTCGGGACACTTATTGGCCAGAACATAAAGTGCTCTACTGTGCTGTGCCAGCTCTTCAGCCTATGTCATTTATTTATGATCAACATTCCCATTACTAATATTTTTAATTCTGTAAACATGAATTCACTTTTAGTTAAATATCAATGTTATAACTAAAACCGTGTCACCTCAGGTTTTCTGAGGTTGAATATAGAAATAGGGTGAATGTGTAATTCTTTTAGAGTACTATAATTAAAACTGGACAGCTTCAGGTTTCTGGTTTATGAATATAGATGTCCCGACCCACAGGACAGTCAACAGGGTCCCCGGAACACCTAGAAAAAGGCTAGAGACAAGAGACGCAAGACAGGAACAGCAAGACAGTGTTCTAATCGAGATGTCAACATTTTTTAGTTGGGGGATCAGACCCTTAGAAATGTAAGAGTCCAAGTTAGTTGCTTTTGTTGGTCTTCCCGTAGAGTTCCTATCCCCTGGTAGGACCACAATACTGGCTCCTATTCCTCCAACAGAATCCCCAAATTCCATCCACTGTTTGGTTGTGGCTATCTGTATGAGTCAACCCCTGAGTGGAGCCTCTCATAGGACAGCATGCTTCTGTGTGTATGCATAACAGAGCACTATTAACAGTCTTAGGAACTGGTGGTTGGCCGTGGGGTAGGTTTCAATTTGGGCCAGTAATTGTTAAGCTATTCCCTCAGGCTCTCCTCTATTCCTCCGCATACTTTTGTTGTAGAGATGGTAAATTTTTGGGTTGAAATTTTTGTGGGTTGGTTGGTGCCTCTACTGCTCCACTGGAGTTCCTGCCTGGCAGCAGCAGGTGTCCTCTAAGGATCAGTATCCCCATTGTAGTGAGTCACAGCTAAGGTCATCCCCATTGAATCTTGAGAGCTTCTCTAACACCCCGTTTTTTCTCTTGCTGGAAATAACCACCCTCAACTTCATCAGCCCTATCAGTTACAGATTTCTGTTCATAGTCATGGCCATCTGGCCATTCTCTGCTGTCCTTCCCCAAACCTGATCCTGTACAGACAGTTCCCTTTTCATCCTCTGTCTATCCAATGTCCTTCCCTCCATCTGGTTGTTATGACTACTATATTCCCCCTTCTAAGTGAGATTCAAACATCCTCATTTGGGTGTTCTTTCTGGTTAATAACTTTTTGGAGCTGTGGAGTATATGGTAACTATTTTCGGCTAATATTTACTTATAAATGTGTATGTACCATGCATGGCAATTTGAGACTGGGTTATCTCCCTAGGGATATTCTCAAATTTCATACATTTGCCTGCGAAACTCATGATATCTTTGCTTTCCATAGCTAAATAGTATTCCATTTTGTAGCTGTACCACATTTCCTTTATTCATTATTCACTCAAGGAACATATGGGTTGTTTCCAGTTCCTAGCTTTTACGGTTAAAGTTGCTATGAACATAGTTCTCCAAGGGATGTTGGAGCATCTTTTGCATATATACCAAAAAGTGGTATTGCTAGTACTCTTCTCGGTTTTCTACGAAGGTGACAAATTGATTTTTCACAGTGGTTTTCTAAGTTTGCATTCCAACCAACAATGAAGAGTTGTGTACAGAGCCATATTGGGGTGTCATGCCACATGGTAGGAACTTGACATTGGCCAAAGACAAGGGTTTTAGGCAGAAATCTGACATTAGAGCATGATAGGGAAGTAGGTTACTGCAGGAATTTTTATCCTAGGGTAGAGTGCTCTGAGTGTACTTGACATTGGTCAAGGTGAACTTCTCCCAGCCTTTGTTGAGTAGGGATTCCCCTGCTAGTCAGGATCCTGCTTCACCTAGGGTAGAGTGAGAGCTCAGAGTGAAGGTGAAGTTCATTGTTCCTGCAGGTTTATGAAATCCTGATTTAAGCAGGTGACCCACCCAGCTGCCTGAACAGTGAAGCCAAGGACACCTGAGGACTTCCCTGGAACTCAGCCTGGAGTCTGAGGAAGGGGCTTTCCCAAACTGTTAAATGGTCTGGCTGCCATTAAAGTTTCGGCCTTGATCAGTAAATTATCTTCCTGGCCTCCTTTTTGCCCCTTCCCCATCCATCCCTCAGCTACTCTTCCAGGAACCCAGTTCACAGGAGCTGCAGGCACCTACAGAATACAACAGAGTTGGTCCAGTTTCTCCACTTCCTTGCTACCATGTGCTATTTCTTTAGCTTATGAACTTACCCATTCTGGCTGGTATAAAATGGAATCTCAGAATTGTTTTGTTTATCGTATATACAGTAAGAACATTTGATATAATCCAACATGCCTTCATGTTAAAGGTATTAGAGAAATCAGAGATAAAGGGCAAAAACCTAAACAAAATCAGTGCAATATAAAGCAAGCCAATATTCCTCATCAAGCTAAATGAACGTTAAAGCAATTCTCCTAAAATCAGGGACAAGACAATGCTTCCCACCTCTCCCTGTGTATTCAGTATAGACATTTAAATTCTAGCCAGAATAGTAAAACAACTAAAGGAGATGAAGAGGATACAAATTGGAAAGGAGGATGTCAAAGTATCACTATTTTTGATGATAAGAGATATAAAGAAGTAACTCCAAATTTCTACCAGAGAATTCCTGTAATTAATATAAACCTTCAGACAAGTGGCTTTATAAAAATATGACTCAAAGAAATCAGTAGTCCTCCTTCATACAAATGATAATTGTGCTGAGAATATAATAAGGGAAACCACACCCTTTTCTATAGCCACACTATGTAATATATCTTGGTATGACTCTAACCAAGCAAGTTTGGGATTTGTATGAAAAGAACTTCAAATCCAGAAGAAAGAAATTGAAGATTTAAAAAGGTGCTCATGTCTAGATAGGATTCCCATAGCAAAAATGGCCATCTTACCATTTGTTCATTGCTTTTTGTAGTTAGTAATTATTCTTACTATATCTACAATTTGTGCTTTGTCTTGTTAATCTGTTTGCTTTTGTCTTTTATATTTTTCTTTTGTATTATTTAATTTTTTCCACTCCATATTTTATCCCCACCTGCACCCTCCTACTGTTCCATATCCCATACTCCTCCCCACTCCTCAGACTCCACATGGATGTCCCCACCCCCGCCCCCACCCAACGTGAACTCTAATCTCTCTGGGACTTCCAGTCTCTTGAGGGTTAAGTGCATCATCACTGAATGAACAATGGACACAGACCAGGAGGTTCTCTATGTGTGTTGGCTGCCTCAAATCAGCTGGTATATGCTGCCTGTTTGGTGTTCCTGTGTTTTAGAGATCTTGGGGTTCCCTATTAATTGAGACTCTTGGTCCTCCTACAAGATTGCTCTTCTCCTCAGCTTCTTTCATCCTTCCCTAATTCAACAACAGGGGTCAGCTGCTCCTGTCCATTGGTTGAGTGCAAATATCTGCATCTGACTCTTTCAGCTGCTTGTTGGGTCTTCCAGAGTATGGTCATGCTTGGGACCTCCCATTAAGCTGTATCCCACTTTGGGCCTGTCACTGAATCTTCTTTGCCCCAGGTTCCTCTCCATTTCCCTTCCTGTAATTCTTTCAGACAGGAAAAATTATGGATCAGAGTTCTGACTGGGGAATGGCCCCCCTCCCTCCTTTATGCCCTGTCTTCCTGTTGGAGGTGCTCTCTATAACTATCCTGTCCCTACTGTTAGGAATTTCATCCAAGGTCCCTCCCTTTGAGTCCTGAGAGTCTCTCATGTCCCAGGTCTTTGGGTTAGGGTTAGGTTTAGGTTTAGGGTCCTAACCTGGAGGCATTCTGGAGGTTCCCCCCAACCTCCTATCTCCCGAGGTTGTCTCTTTACATTCTTGCATCTGGCCATCAGTGCTTCTGTCCTCTTCACTCACTCAACACCAGATCAGGTTTCCCTCTCCCCCTCACACTCCCTTCCCATTTCTTTCCCCATCCACTTTCTTTCCCAGCAACCTCTCTATCTCCCTTCTTGTGCCTGTTTTGTTCTCCCTCCTGAGTGGATGTGAGGTGTGCTCACTTGGGCACTTGAACTTGTTTTTGTTTTTGAGTTCTATGGACTGTTTCTTCGGTACTCTGTCCTTTTTTTTTTTCTTTTTGGCCAGCAACTACTTATTAGTTAATGCATACCTTTAATGTCCTTTTTTCTTCTTAGTTATCTCACTTAGGATAGTTTCTAGTTCCATCCATTTTTTTTTTTTTTGCAAAACTCAGGATGTCCTTGTTCCTAATAATCTAGTAATATTCCATTTTGTAAATGAACCACATTTGCTGTATCCATTCTTCTGTCATGGGACATCTTGGTTGTTTCCAGCTTCAGGCTACCACAAATAAGGCCACTGTGAACATAGTGGAACACATGCTCCTGTGCCATGTTAGGGTCTTCTTTTGGGTATATACCCAAAAGTGGTATAGGAGGGTGTTCAGGTAGATCTATTTCTAATTTTCTGTGGATTCTCCAGATTGATTTCCAGAGTGGATCTGTGAGTTTGCAATCTCCTCAGCAATGGAGGAGTGGTCCTCATTCTCCCCATCCTCTCCAACATGGGTTGTCACCCGAGGATTTGCTCATAAACATTCTAATTGGTGTAAGGTGGAATCTCAGGGTCATTTTGACTTGCAGTTCTCAGATCACTAAGGACTTTGAACATTGCTTTAGGTGCGTGTCAGCCATTCGAGAGTCCTCAGTTTTGAAATCAGTTTAGTTCTGTACCCCATTTTTTAATTGGGTTTTTTAGTTTTTTGATGATAAGTTTCTTGATTTCTTTGTATATTTTGGATATTAGCCCTCTGTTGGATATGGGGAGGAAAAGGGGGAATAATTTGAATTCACTGTCAATGAACTATATGTTCAATATATGATCCGTATGCTCTCTTTTACACACTTGTATGGGATTATTTAGAATGCAGTGACCTATGAGGATGTGCATGTAAACTTTTCTCGGGAAGAATGGGCTTTGCTGGATCCCTCCCAGAAGAGTCTCTATGAAGATGTAATGCAGGAGACCTACAGCAACCTCATTACTCTTGGTAAAACTCCTAATATTGTTTTCCTTTTTACGATAAGAGGGTAATTACTTTTTTGATTTGTATGTTTGTTTGCTTGTCTTTTTCTTCTTGCTTCCTTTTTTGTTGTTGATGTTCTTCTATAATTTCTATTGAGAAAGAAGAAGAATGAGGAAAATGAATCAGACATTGTTCTAAGGTTCACTGAAGATAGTACCTTAAATTTTGGCTAAACTCCAATGATATATAGTTTCTGGTACTGTGTTTTAGGCTACTATTGGGAAGATCACAATAATGAAGAACATTCTCAAAATTCTAGAAGACATGGAAGGTAATTTTTATTTACATGCTGATCCAGATATTCTTCTGAAGAAATCTTCATGTGTTCTTGAAGATTTGGTTAAAAGCAACAGTGTAGTTAAGTAGAGCTTTAAGGATATTGAGTATTAAATTCTCACCAATGCCTACACCTCTGTTTCAGATACTCAATTTCTGTTTTCCGGGCATTCTTTAATATAGAATACATAAAAAAATTCCATAACTATTAGTACTGTTTCAATCACAGGCCTATTGGCACTAAAATTCAGATCTGTCCTCTGTCTTATACCTTTGAGATTTTACAAAAAGTATACACTTTGAACATATAATGCATATGCATCCAAAACCTACTAATAAGTATATAGTTCACAATAAATTAGATGTTACTTGTGTACTTGTCGTAAGGTTGTTAAGTTTAGTCATAGTGGATGTTCATAATGTTTGGGAAACTTGAATGGAATCTTTATGAAAATATCACACATGTATCTGGAAAATAAAAATTCAAAATGTTTGAATGCAATTTGGATACATTTCCTTTGCTATTTTACCTTTCATAGTTATACAGTACAGGCAGGTTTTTGTTTCTATCTATATATCTATCTATATCTATATTTTTATCTCTATCTATATTGTATATAGTGGTTTTAGGCTTCAATTACTAAAGATACTGTCAGAATACTGTACTTCACTCTCTCCCAGGAAATTTAGAAGATATGTTGCTATGTTATTCCCACTTTGTTATTATTTTACAGTTAATTCATTTTCCAACTTCTTTGGGAATAAATCAACCTACTCACACTGCATAAATTTCTTGTTAATATAAGTAATGTCAAAATTTCTCTTTGTTTTTGTTCCTTTTGCAAATGTTATATGGCTTACAGTATAGGCAGGTGTTGTAGTAAAACTGAGTTATTTCAAGATTTATTAAATAAGTGAAAAAAATCCCCATATATGAAAAGAGTGTGATGAGTGTATCCTGTGAAATAAATGTTTTTACAACTGAAGGTTTCTCTAAAAATGTAATTGAACCGCTAATGAAGGAGAGCACCATGGATATAAACAAAGTGATGAAACCTTAATATATCTGATTTCTTGTTACATTTATAAAACAGTGTAAATGTAATTCAAGCACATATAAAGACTCATTAGTATAATGCAGGGGTTAAGCCGTTCAAAAATGCAAATTGCATCCACAGGCATGAAAGAATTTGTACAGTAGAGAAAATATCCTATTATATACAAAATAATAAAGATTTTTGTATGTCACAGGCCTCTTCAATGGGAAGAAAGTATTTACACTGGAGAGAAAAACCATGAATTTTTGCAACATAATGAAGTGTTTTCAAGTCACAATCATCCTCAGATACATAAAAGAATTCTTACTGGAGCCTTTGTATATTGGAGTCATAAAAGAACACATCCTGTAGAGAAGCCCTGTGAATATGATCACTGTGGTAAAGTCTTTGCCCATATCAGCCATCTTCAAAGACATAAAAGAGCACATACTGGAGAGAAACGCCATGAATGTAACCAGTGTGGCAAAGCCTTTGCATGTAACAGCCATCTTCAAAGACATTAATCGACACATACTGGAGAAAAACCCTATGATTGTAACCAATGTGGTAAAGGCTTTGCAAATCACATCGATTTTCAAAACCATAAAAGGGCACATACTGGAAAGAAACCCTATAAATGTAACCAATGTGGTAAAGCCTTTGCATCTCACAGTAAACTTCATAGACATAAAAGTACACATACTGGAGAGAAACGCTATGAATGTAACCAATGTGGTAAAGCCTTTGCATGTCACCGATATCTTCAAAACCATAAAAGGACACATACTGTAGAGAAACCCTATGAATGTAACCAGTGTGGCAAAGCCTTTGATTATAACTGCTATCTTCAAAGACATAAATGGATACATACTGTGGAGAAACTCTATGAATGTAACCAATGTGGTAAAGCCTTTGCTCTTCAAGGTCATCTTCTAAGCCATAAAAAGACACATATTGGAGAGAAACCCTATGAATGTAACCAATGTGGTAAAGGCTTTGTAAGGAACAGCCATCTTCAAACCCATAAAAAGACACATACTGGAGAGAAACCCTATGAATGTAACCAATGTGGTAAAGGCTTTGTTCGTCACAGCTATCTTCAAAACCATAAAAGGATGCATAGTGGAAAGAAACCCTATGAATGTAATCAATGTGGTAAAGCCTTTACATGTCCCAGCAATCTTTATAGACATAAAAGAACACATACAGGAGAGAGACTCTATGTATGTAACCAATGTGGTAAAGGCTTTATACAGAACAGCCATCTTCAAAACCATAAAAATACACATACTAGAGAGAAACCCTATGAATGTAACCAATGTGGTAAAGGCTTTATACAGAACAGGTATCTTCAAAACCATAAAAAGAAACATAATGGAGAAAAACCCTATGAATGTAACCAATGTGATAACAGCTTTGCTCATCACAGCTATCTTCAAAACCATAAAAGGACACATAGTGGAAAGAAACCCTATGAATGTAATCAGTGTGGTAAAGCCTTTGCATGTCCCAGCAAGCTTTATACACATAGAAGAACACATACTGGTGAGAAATCCTATGAATGTAACCAATGTGGTAAAAGCTTTGTACAGAACAGCCATCTTCAAAACCATAAAAGAACGCATACAGGAGAGAGACCCTATGAATGTAACCAATGTGGTAAATGCTTTGTACAGAACACCCATCTTAAAAAACATAAAAGGACACATACTGGAGAGAAACCTTAGGCATGTAACCACTGTGATAAAGTCTTTGCATCAAATGGTACATTTCAGAGACATGATTGAACACATACTGGAGGGAATCCCAGTACAGTGATGCATTTACACATAGTAATAATCTTCAGTGCTATAAAAGAACACATACTGCTGAGAAACCTTTAGCAAGATCACCAATGCTGGGCAGACTTTGCATACTACTGTCATCTTCAAAGGCATACAAATCACAAACTCGAAAAAATGCTATGAATATAACAAATATGGTAAATCTTTGAGATGTGCAGTGGTATCCAAAGGGATAAATTTGAGTGAACGCTTATGAATGTAGTCAACTTGATTAAACCTTCACATATTAGAGGCACCAACTAATGCATGAAAGGTATCAAACTGTAGGATCTGGTGTGAGTGTGTGTGCACATGTCTGTGTTTCCTTTGGCTAATCTTCCCATGCTTTCCTCCTACTAAAGTACCTTGCCTAGGTTTAACATGGGGTTTTGTTCTTGTTTTTATTGTCACATTATGCCTTGTTCATTTGACATATAAAAGAGGCCTGCTATTTTTTGAAGGTGTTAGGAAAGGACTGGATCTTGGAGCCATGGTAGCTTTGGAAAATCATGGAGAAGTGTAGTGAAGGGAAAACAACCCAGGAATAAAACCTTAAGCCTATAATGTTTCCTGTTTGCAAGATGTGCTTGGTCAATATTACCAATATTGTGGTGGTAGCCAAATATTGACTGGTTTAATTGCAGGGACATAAAAGAAGGAACTTGTAACTGATACTGACAGGGTGATCAGAAAATAGAAGCAAGATAACCGAGAATCATACCTTAGAACCAAACATAACTGCCCCCTTTCCCAACAACAACAACAAGAAAAACCATAATGATGTTCTGTTCATAGTTTGGTGACTATTCCAACTGTCATTAAAGTCTGCCTTCAGCAGGGTATGAGAATAATATGAATGACCCACACCTAAACACAAGGTATAGAGAAGCCAGTTTCCAGTCTCTATTTTTTTCTTTACCTATGACCTTGGAGAACCCCAGAGAAGAGGGACAGAAAGAATTCTGGAAACCATAGGTGTCAAAGACACAAGGGGACCACAGGCAGCATAATTATCTGAGGAGGATTCCTGGATTTTCCCAGATATTAAAGTACACTCTTGGAGCCTGTATAGTCCTACTCTAGGTATACTGCAAATAATCTATGGTTCCTGGCTGATGGTTTATTGTGGGGTGTGTTGAAGAATACTGAGAGTTGGTGTGAAGGGCTGATGCCCTCCTATTGGTTGACCTCTCTAAGTCTTGAAACAAGGGTTTGAGCCTGTTCTAGTTTTATGTAACCTTGTGTTTCATTAATGTGTCTGGTAGGCCTACTTTTTCTTGGGGTAGACATAATGCAGTCATGCTTGGGAAGAGGTAAGTTGGGGAGGAATTGGGAGTGCTAGAATGAGTGATAGCTCCAGTTGGAATCAAATGTAGTAGATAGGAATAAATAATAATACAAAAATGGAAATAGGCAAAACCTTACAGATGAAAGGCTTTAAAATTTGGAGCAGATAAAATTTAGTTATAAGATATTTGAGGATCATTTGTTTGTCCAGTTACAGGATTAGCTTCAGTATGAGATAATTTGAAAATCTAGAGTGTATGTGTCTTTTGCCTTTAATTGATCTGTGAGTCAGCCAAGTGATTTGTAGGAATAAAGTGAGGTTTTAGGATCTTCTGAACCCAAGGAGGCTGAGATAGTCATACCAAGTCCACAAGGGAATGAAGGAAGAGACAAAGAATACACCAGAGAGAAGTACATGAGGTAAGGGTAAAAGTAAAAGTTGAGGATGATATAAGGAATCTCTGAGACTTGTGAATGGATCTTAGAATGAACAGAATAGAAGAACAAAAGACCTCCCATGCAGCGATCATTCCCTTATCCTAAAAGCATATCTTGTAACAAGAGATGAGGAACACAAGGCTATAATACTTAGGCCCAGGTGCTAATGAAGATAGATCAGGTAGCTCTGAGAATGATGCAAGGGAATGTTCACTTTTCCAAGGGGGCAGAAGAATAAACTAGACCTGCAGCACCTAAAAATAATTAAGTCAAAAGCCTATGAATTATCTGAGAGAAAGTTTTCAGAAATATAAGTGCCATGATGTCTAGAATCTATATTTAGGGCAGCTCCCCAGAACAATAAGAAACTTGTCAGAAGTGTCACAAGTCACAGAGGATAATCATCTGTATTCATGTTATATGGGATGGACTACAAGTGGTCCTGGTACACATGTATTGCTTTTCTTATACTAGTTAGGAAAATAGGAAGTTCTGAATTGACACTTAACACTAGAGGAGGAGACACTAGCAGTCAGAACAGTGAGAGGAGAACTCTATTAAAATGATGGACTGGAAGAAGCTTTTGTGAAAGAAGAGGTTTCCAACACAGGGAGACAAGTTAACTGTCTCAGTTGTCCCTTTGTTTCTGCCTGTATAGAGTGTACCAAGAGCCAGAAGCCAGAGAGACTCACTGCCAAAAAAAAAATTTAGGGAAGTGGTGAGCATGACAAGTGCTGAGAAGAGTCAGGAATTTATTATAGGTGTTAGCAGCCAGCTCCTGCCTTTTATATGTTAAATAACTTAGGCATCTGTCCTTACTTTTTTTTTTGACACTTCACAACATACAAATAAACGAGTGTCTGAGTATTATTTTGTTATATGTATGTTAACCAGCCCTATGCTTGTTTTCTCTGTAATTGCTTAAATGATTTCTCTGCTTCTTGTGGCTTGTTTATGAAATCATCAGAGCCCTTGCGTATATAGTATGAACCTAACTAATCAATGATATTACCTACTTATACACTACTCTCAATTCTTTCGTCTTAAATAATTTATTTATGTGTATTTTGTATCTATGGGAATTTTGCTTACTTGTAGATCTGTGAACACAGGAGGTTGCAGATCAACTTGAACTAGTGTTGCAGAATGACATGAGCCACCCTATGAGCTTTGAGTAAGTACTGCAACTGAGCCAGTGTTCTCTGGAGAAGCAGTAATTACTGTTAATCTGTGTACCACAACTCCAGAAAAATAGAAAATGCATTGGATCAAAGACGAATTCCCTTAAAATGATGTAGAATATTGAGATTTGTGGACACATGGCCCAACATTGACTACATTCCAAGTTTGCTCTGGGCCCTCCAGAGTTGTTTATTTTGTGATAAAGACTAGGTAAATGAGTCCTATTAAATTGTTGCAGACTTAGAAATCTTTCTAGGTTTGTTTTGATAATTTAGATGGAAAAATTATCTGTCATTCATGAATGATGAAACTGTTTATCTCTTGTACTTCAGGAAACAGTGCTTAAATACACTGTTACTAACATGCCTTTGGTATCAAGTTTGACATAAGTAATTTACACGTAGATTTCTTCTTGGAGTACTTTTATTATGTTAATATCAATTTCTCTCAATATTTTTTGTTAAAAGATGTCTTATTGTTTTTGTTGGTGAACCTCATTAGCTCATTTTCAAATTATTTTTATTAGATTTAACTTTCCCATTGGGAGTATTCCTTTTTTTTTTTCCTGTTAAATTAGTGTCTCCATGTATCTTCAGGAAAATAAAATGATCTCTTTTACAATTGTAGTATATTTTGCCATTCATTGGAAATTAAAACAGCCCATGTATCAGATTTCTTGACTATGGAAATACATGTTTTACATTTTAACTCTTCTATTGATTCTTCCCAATTATACTGGAACATAATTAAATCACTATTTGATTGAAGGCAGACAGTGTCCATGAGAAGTATTTTTTGGGGGTGGTGTGTGTGTGTGTGTGTGTGTGTGTATGTGTGTGTGTATAAAATGTCCTATCAGGATATATGCCCTTCCAGGAAAGAAACACATATTCCATCATGTTTAATAAATCTACCTTTAGTCTAATGCTTTTTTAATTAAAACACAATTTTTAATAAAATTAATGTGTATTGATTTAATCTTACAATAATTTCACTTTCTACTACTGTTTTCATTGTTATGACTTTGACGTATATCTTAGAAGAAAATATGCTGATACATTAAATATTTTATGGATATTCAGAAAAATATAAATGAATAATAATAACATAAGTTTTTACTTTGAATTGCTTCTAAGAAAACCTGCATAGAGAGAGAGTACTTCTCTCTCTTGGTGTGACATACCCTCTTAAACGACTTCCTTACCAGTTTCTGGTCAGGAGGACATGGATGGTAAAGGGAAAGCAGAGGAGGCCATCCACAGATTTCCTCACAGATTGTCCCGTCAAGAACAAGAAATCTTCTCTTTCAATGGTTTTACCTACTGCAAAATCTTAAGAGATACCAAGGAATGGAGAGTCACGGGGATGAAGCGACAAGGGCAGCAATTAATTATAGCTCAGGCAGAATTCTAGCAGCAGCTCCTGTCTTAGCATGTGTCAAGTCCACTGCTACCACAGGCTCAGTGTGTCACCAGTGCTGCTGGGGATGTCCTGTAGCTAAGCCACTGTGGCTATCTCTTCAGTCTTAGTACAGGATAAAGACAGGAATTCACTGACTCCTTCCTGAAACTCTTTTTTTGTTTTTTGTTTTTCTTGATTTTTGGTTTTTTTCAACACAGGGTTTCTCTGTATAGCCCTGGCTGTCCTGGAACTCACTCTGTAGACCAGGCTGTCCTTGGACTCAGAAATCCACCTGCCTCTGCCTTCCAGAGTTCTGGGATTACAGGTGTGCACCACCACTGCCCAGCTTCCTGAAACTCTTAATCTCTTGTTCCCAGGTCTAGAATTCCATGTTTCTTCTGTTCTTGTGCATCACTTGTCTCATTTTGCATCAGCAAACACTGTCAAAACTTTTATGTCCTTGGAGTGTGTCATTTGGAAGTTGAGATTTCTACTTTAGAAATAACAATCCTTGATTTATGCTTTTACCTTTTAAAGAGAGCAGCATTATAGATTTAAAAAGGCATGATACCATGAGGTTTACAGACTTGGATCATAGTGTGACTCTGTAAACTCTCCAAGTTTATTAGGCCTTCATCCTGTATGCTTTTAAGTGAATATGCTGGCTTCAGAACTCTGGAACGCTTTTGATATTAGCTAAGGTGCCAGACTCAAATATTTTCAGTTGACTGGTAGAACATATAAAATATTGAAAGCACATTATGAACACTGTCATTTAAATAAAAATAAAATTTTAATGATGTGTTGAAATTATGAGTTTTAAATGGGAAGAAACAGTACATAAACAAAAAAACTTTGGCATGAGTTTTGTGTCTATTGAAACAGTGATGTAAGCCTGGGCGGCAACACCACATCTCCAGGTCCTGCAAGAGGCAAGGGGTCTTCCGGGCAGCCAGCGGGGAGAAGTCAGTGTGCTCTGGTGAGTCCAGCGGGCCCTAGCAGGAGCCTTCAGGTGCCTGCTTTGGGATCTGAACAGCCTGGGCCACAGCACTAGCTCTCCAGGAAGTGCGGGAAACCTGGTGTGCATCCGGAGGCAGTCTGGGAACTCACAGCACAGCTTGCTCCTGTGGCACAGAGCTTCGGCTCCAGTCCGGAGGCCTCTGGAGGTAGCCCTCAGATCTCTCCACTTCCGGATCCCGATCAGCCTGGGCGGCAACACCACATCTCCAGGTCCTGCAAGAGGCAAGAGGGGCTTCTGGGTGGCCAGCGGGGAGAAGTCGGTGTGCTCCGGTGATTCCAGCGGGCCCCAGCAGGGGCCTTCAGGTGCCTGCTTTGGGATCTGAACAGCCTGGGCCACAGCACTTGGTCTCCAGGAAGTGCGGGAGACCTGGTGTGCACCCAGAGGCAGTCTGGGAGCTCACAGCACAGCTTGCTCCTGTGGCACAGAGCTTAGGCTCCAGTCTGGAGGCCTCTGGCGGTAGCCTGCAGACCTCTCTGCTTCCAGATCCAGATCAGCCTGGGCGGCAGCACCACATCTCCAGGTCCTGCAAGAGGCAAGAGGGGCTTCCGGGCGGCCAGCGGGGAGAAGTCAGTGTGCTCCAGTGAATCCAGCGGACCCCAGCAGAAGCCTTCAGGTGCCTGCTTCGGGATCTGAACAGCCTGGGCAACAACACCCTGTCTCCAGGCAGTGCAGGAGGTAAGCTGTGCACCAGAGGCCACCTGGGAAGGGGCAGCTTGCACTGGTGAGTCCAGCATTGACAAGACCAACTAACAACAGAGAGAACTAGATGGCAAAAGGCAAACGCAGGAACCTCACTAACAGAAATCAAGGCAATATGGTAACATCTGAACCCAATTCTCCTTTACCAGCATGTCCTGGATACCCCATCACACCAGTAAAACAAGATTTGGATTTAAAATCACTGGTCATGATGCTGGTACAGGAACACATGAAGGACATACTTAAAGAAATTCAGGAGAAAATGGATCAAAAGTTAGAAGCCCTTGCAAGGGAAACACAAAAATCATTGAAAGAAATCCAGGAGAATACAAAAGCCAATAATGAGGAAACGCAAAAAACACTTAAAGAAATACAGGAGAACTTTGGTCAACAGGCTGAGGTCATGAAAGAGGAAACACAAAAATCTCTTAAAGAATTACAGGAAAGCACAAACAATCAAGTGAAGGAGCTAAGCAAAACCATCCAGGATCTAAAATCAGAAGTAGAAACAACTAGAAAAACTCAATGGGAGACAACTTTGGAGATAGAAAGCCTTGGGAAGAAATCAGGGGACATAGATGCAAATATCAACAACAGAATACAAGAGATAGAAGAAAGAATCTCAGATGCTGAAGATACCATAGAAACCATGGACTCAACAGTTAAAGAAAGTGGAAAATGCAAAAAGCTTGTAACCCAAAATATCCAGGAAATCCAGGACACAATGAGAAGACCAAACCTAAGGATTATAGGCATAGATGAGAGTGAAGATTTACAACTTAAAGGGCCAGCAAACATCTTTAATAAAATTATGGAAGAAAACTTCCCTAACCTAAAGAGAGAGATGCCCATGAATATACAAGAAGCCTACAAAACTCCAAACAGACTGGACCAGAACAGAAATACTTCCCGTGACATAATAATCAAAACACCAAATGTACTAAACAAAGAAAGAATATTAAAGGCAGTAAGAGAAAAAGGCCAAGTAACATATAAAGGAAGACATATCGGAATCACAGCAGACTTTTCACCTGAGACTATGAAGGCTAGGAGATCCTGGGCAGATCTAATGCAGACTCTAAGAGAACACAAATGCCAGCCGAAACTACTATATCCAGCAAAACTCTCAATCACCATAGATGGAGAAACTAAGATATTCCATGACAAAACCAAGTTTGCCCAATATCTATCCACAAACCCAGCCCTACAAATGATAATAGGAGGAAAACACCAATACAAGGAGGGAAACTTCACCCTGGAAAAAGCAAGATAGTAACCTTTCATCAAACCCAAAAGAAGTTAAACAATCAAATTTAAAAAATAACGTCAAAAATGACAGGAAGTAACAATCACTATTCCTTAATATCTCAACATCAATGGACTCAATGCCCCAATAAAAAGACATAGACTAACTGACTGGATACGTAAACAGGACCCTACATTTTGCTGCTTACAGGAAACACACCTAAGGGTCAAAGACAAACACTACCTTAGAGTAAAAGACTGGAAGACAATTTTACAAGCAAATGGTCTCAGGAAACAAGCTGGAGTAGCTAGCCATTTTAATATCAGATAAAATTGACTTTCAACCCAAAGTCATCAAAGGAGACTCCGAGGGACACTTCTTGCTGATCAAAGGAAAAATACAACAAGAAGAACTCTCAATCCTGAACATCTATGCTCCAAATGCAAGGGTACCATGTTTTGTAAAAGAAACATTATTAAAACTCAAAGCACACATTGCACCTAACACAATAATTGTGGGTGACTTCAACACTGCACTTTCCTCAATGGACCGATCAGGAAAACAGAAAGTAAACAGGGACACAATGAAACTAATTGAAGCTTTGGACCAATTAGATTTAACAGATATATATAGAGCATTCTATCCTAAAGCAAAAGAATATACCTTTTTCTCAGCACCTCATGGTACCTTCTCCAAAATCGACCATATAATTGGTCACAAGACAGACCTCAACAAATATAAGAAGATCGAACTAATCCCATGCCTCCTATCTGATCACTATGGAGTAAAAGTGGTCTTCAATAGCAACAAAAACAACAGAAAACCCACATACACGTGGAAACTGAACAATATTCTACTCAATGATACCTTGGTCAAGGAAGAAATAAAGAGAGAAATTAAAGACTTTTTAGAACACAATGAAAATGAAGACACAACATACCCAAATCTATGGGACACAATGAAAGCAGTGCTAAGAGGAAAACTCATAGCCCTGGAGTGCCTCCAAAAAGAAAATGGAGAGAGCATACATTACCAGCTTAATGACACACCTGAAAGCCCTGGAACAAAAAGAAGCTATTTCGCCCAGGAGGAGTAGAAGGCAGGAAATCATCAAACTCAGGGCCGAAATCAATCAAGTAGAAACAAAGAGAACCATACAAAGAATCAACAAAACCTGGAGCTGGTTCTTTGAGAAAATCAACAAGATAGATAAACCCTTAGCCAGACTGACCAAAGGGCACAGAGAATGTATCCAAAGTAACAAACTTAGAAATGAAAAGGGAGATATAGCAATGGAAACTGAGGAAATCCAAAAAATCATCAGATCCTACTACAAGAGCCTGTACTCAACACAACTGGAGAATCTGGAGGAAATGGACAATTTCCTTGACAGATACCAAATACCAAAATTAAATCAGGACCAAATAGATCATCTAAACAGTCCCATAATGCCTAAAGAAATAGAAGGAGTCATAGAAAGTCTTCCAACCAAAAAAAGCACAGGAGCAGATGGTTTCAGTGCAGAATTCTATCAGACCTTCAAAGAAGAATTAACACCAATACTCTTCAAACTATTCCACAAAATAGAAACAGAAGGAACCCTACCCAATTTCTTCTACGAATCCACAATTACGCTGATACCAAAACCACGCAAAGATCCAACAAAGAAAGAGAACTTCAGACCAATTTCCCTTATGAAGATCGATGCAAAAATACTCAATAAAATTCTTGCCAACCAAATCCAAGAACACATCAAAATGATCATCCACCATGATCAAGTAGGCTTTATCCCGGGAATGCAGGGTTGGTTCAATATACGGAAATCCATCAATGCAATCCAGTACATAAACAAACTCAAAGAAAAAAAAAACCACATGGTCATTTCATTGGATGCTGAAAAAGCATTTGACAAAATTCAGCATCCTTTCATGCTTAAAGTCTTGGAGAGAACAGGAATTCAAGGCCCATACCTAAACATAGTAAAAGCAATATACAGCAAACCTGTAGCCAGCATCAAACTAAATGGAGAGAAACTTGAAGCAATCCCACTAAAATCAGGGACTAGACAGGGCTGCCCCCTTTCTCCTTATCTTTTCAATATTGTACTTGAGGTACTAGCTCGGGCAATTCGACAACATAAGGAGGTCAAAGGGATACAAATTGGAAAGGAAGAAGTCAAACTATCATTATTTGCAGATGACATGATAGTCTACCTAAGTGACCCAAAAAACTCCACTAGAGAACTCCTACAGCTGATAAACAACTTCAGCAAAGTGGCAGGTTATAAAATCAACTCAAGCAAATCAGTGGCCTTCCTATACTCAAAGGATAAGCAGGCTGAGAAAGAAATTAGGGAAATGACCCCCTTCACAATAGCCACAAACAGCATAAAGTATCTTGGGGTGACTCTTACCAAACATGTGAAAGATCTGTATGACAAGAACTTCAAGACTCTGAAGAAGGAAATGGAAGAAGACCTCAAAAAATGGGAAAACCTCCCATGCTCATGGATCGGTAGAATCAATATAGTTAAAATGGCCATTTTGCCAATAGCAATATACAGATTCAATGCAATACCCATCAAAATCCCAACTCAATTCTTCACAGAGTTAGAAAGAGCAATTATCAAATTCATCTGGAATAGCAAAAAACCCAGGATAGCTAAAACTATTCTCAGCAACAAAAGAAAGTCTGGGGGAATCAGTATCCCTGACCTCAAGCAATACTACAGAGCAATAGTGTTAAAAACTGCATGGTATTGGTACAGTGACAGGCAGGAGGATCAATGGAACAGGATTGAAGATCCAGAAATGAACCCACACACCTATGGCCACTTGATCCTTGACAAAGAGGCTGAAATCATGCAATGGAAAAAAGATAGCCTTTTCAACAAATGGTGCTGGTTCAACTGGAGGTCAGCCTGCAGAAGAATGCAAATTGATCCATCCTTGTCTCCCTGTACTAAGCTCAAATCCAAATGGATCAAGGACCTCCACATAAAGCCAGACACTCTGAAGCTAATAGAAAAGAAACTGGGGAAGACCGTTGAGGACATCGGTACAGGGAGAAAGTTTCTTAACAGAACACCAATAGCGTATGCTCTAAGATCAAGAATTGACAAATGGGACCTCATAAAATTACAAAGTTTCTGTAAGGCAAAGGACACCAACAAGAGGACAAATCGGCAGCCAACAAATTGGGAAAGGATCTTCACCAATCCTACATCAGATAGAGGGCTAATATCCAATATATATAAAGAACTCAAGAAGTTAGACTCCAGAAAACCAAACAACCCTATTAAAAAATGGGGTACAGAGTTAAACAAAGAATTCTCCACTGAAGAACTTCGGATGGAGGAGAAGCATCTTAAAAAATGCTCAACTTTATTAGTCATTAGGGAAATGCAAATCAAAACAACCCTGAGATTTCACCTTACACCAGTCAGAATGGCTAAGATTAAAAATTCAGGAGACAGCAGGTGTTGGAGAGGGTGTGGAGAAAGAGGAACACTCCTCCACTGCTGGTGGGGTTGCAAATTGCTACAACCACTCTGGAAATCAGTCTGGCGGTTCCTCCGAAAACTGGGCACCTCACTTCCAGAAGATCCTGCTATACCACTCCTGGGCATATACCCAGAGGATTCCCCACCATGTAATAAGGATACATGCTCTACTATGTTCATAGCGGCCCTATTTATAATAGTCAGATGCTGGAAAGAACCCAGGTATCCCTCAACAGAAGAGTGGATGCAAAAAATGTGGTATATCTACACAATGGTGTACTATTCTGCCATTAGAAGCAATGAATTCATGAAATTCTTAGGCAAATGGATGGAGCTAGAGAACATCATACTAAGTGAGGTAACCCTGACTCGAAAGGTGACTCATGGTATGCACTCACTAATAAGTGGATATTAACCTAGAAAACTGGAATACCCAAAACATAATCCACACATCAAATGAGGTACAAGAAGAAAGGAAGAGTGGCCCCTTGTTCTGGAAAGACTCAGTGAAGCAGTATTCGGCAAAATCAGAACGGGGAAGTGGGAAGGGCTGGGTGGGAGGACAGGGGGAGAGAAGAGGGCTTGCGGGACTATCGGGGAGTGGGGGGCTAGAAAAGGGGAAATCTTTTGAAATGTAAATAAAAAATATTTCGAATTAAAAAAAGAAACAGTGATGTACTGTTTTTTTCTTTAATTATTGTTCTAGAATTATTTGTTATGTATAAATATACTGTAGTTGTTTTCAGACCCACCAAAAGAGGCCATTGGTATCTTTACATTTAGTTGTGAGCCTCTATGTGGTTGTGGGGATTTTAAGTCATTATCTTTGGAAGAATAGTCAGTGCTCTTAAGTGCCGAGTCATCTCTCCATCCCTGGCAAAAAGTTCTTGACCTTCCACATCATTGGACTCTCATTGTGAGGCTTCTGTGAGATTCACCTTTCTTTAGCTTATATAAGGATTATCCTCTTAAGGATTATGTATGTGCAGTTATTATATCTTAAGATATAAGAGGTTCTTAGTTCCTGGGGAGGAATTTTTGAAAGTTGTTTAAAAAATTATAATTCTAAACTATCTTCTCAATGTTTGTAGTTATTGTCATGAACAAATTGTTCAGCCAGCATTAGCCAGAGAAGTTCCCTATGCTGTGGAAGGCCACGAATACAGAGTAAGCTCACAATATAAGGCTAAGGAACACACGCGTTCTTAATTCCAGAGAGGAAACTTTTGGAATCCCCTATACAGCCCCGAGCATTGTGGGCTGTGGGAAGAAATAGTGCAAGACACATCAGCTGAGAAGAAGCAATGGAAACGCAATATTGTACTCATGCACAGCCAAGGCCATCATGGTCTGTCTCCCAACTCTACAGTTACAGCACAAGAGTGGACTCCTCATCAGCTCAGGAAGGAACAGAGGGGAACTCTGTGAGCTCATCCCCCATTCTATTGAACTTTTGGCTACTAGCAGAGCACGGAAGAGAGGCCAACGTTGATTTTGCTCCAGTGGAAAGCTTGAAACCCAGGTTCCCACAGACAGCCTTGTTTAACTACACTGGGTCACAAGATAAGCCCCCCAAAATGTGAATGTGAGAACCAGACTTTTAAAAAAGTATTTGTAGAGATTGTAAGGGAGATGAGGCATAGGATGGAGAGGGAATAGCTAAAATACATTATATATTTGTCTTACTAGAATTTTACTGCTATGAAGAGAGGCCAAGGCTAATCTCATAAGGCCAACATTTAATAGTGGTGGCTTACAGGGCAGCCTATATGTTCAAGGCAGGAACGTGGCAGCATCCAAGCAGGCATGATAGAAGAGGGGTTGAGAGTCATTTCTTCATCTGAAGGCTGGTAGCAGAATACTGAATTCTAGGCAGCTAGGATGAAGGTATTAATACCCCAACCCACAGTGACCTACTCCAACAAGCCCATACCTCCTAATAGTGCCAATCACTGGACCAAGCATACACAACCATCACATTCCATTTCCTGACTCCCATAGGCTTTTTCAAACATATGAGTCCATGTGGGCCATACCTACACATAACATAATAAAAATATACATTTAGTCCAACTTCCAAAGCCCCCAGATCTTAACTATATTGTATCGACATGGTAATATCAACAATGTTTATATTTCAAGGACTCTTCTGAGAGTTATCCAATCACTTAACTGTAATTTCCAAAGCAAGACAGGAAATGAGTTGGACAAAGTATATACTCTGCATCTCCATGTCTGATGTCAAAGCTATATTCATATTTCCAACACTATTTTTTTCTCTGTTGACTATAAGAAACTTCTTTCTCCTGGGCTGGTCCTACTCCCTGTTAGCAGGTTTCCTTGGCTGGCATCCCATTGCTATGACATTTTTAACAACTTTGGGCCTCCAAGACACCTTCAAGTTCTCAACTTCATGTTCTAGTATCTGAGACCTAGAGATGATTTTCTAGGTTCCTCCAGGGGGCTGGCATCCCATCACCATAGGTGCCCTCTGTAGCCCTCTAAACTCAGGTTGACCCACTGCTGCTTCTGATCTTCCTAATCATCTTCATGGTACACTGGGATCTTCTGCTATAACTTGGCTTCACCTATAGCCTCTCTTCATGGTGGCAAGCCTCAACTCCTTTGCATGACCCCTTCAGTCCTGGGCTATCAAGTACAACTGAGGCTGCACTTTTCCCCAATGACCTTCCATGGCCTTCCACAGTACTAAGCCTCAGTTGTTCTTCATGATGCCTTCAAGCCTTACAAAGCAGTACCACATGGGTGACTCTTACACATTAGCAAGTTTGTTTGTGCTTGGCAGCACATGGTACAACCTTGGCAATCTCTGGAACACAGTTTCTTTGTGCTCTCAGAAAATACTACCCAGAAGATTTCTCCTCGGTGATGCTGGTCTCAATTTAGCTTAGGGTAACCGTTAATCAATTGTGTAAATTAGACTGGATTAAGAGATGGACCACCACAGATAAAAGTTTTTCCTGATTTTTATTTTTCTTTTCAACATGAAACAAAGGACAACAGTCATTGAAACAACAAAACAAAGATAGACACAAATTGACACATGGTCAAATTGGTGCACCAAAGACAAACAAGACAGAGAGGGAAGAGCACTTACTTGTATAGAACTAAGTATATCTCCAGCAGGGTCCATAGAAGAAACAGGACCTCTCCAGATTTCTCCTTATCCCTTGGAGTGTTCTGAAATCCATATTCCTTCTGTCTTTCTCTTTTTCTCTCATGTTTCTCAAATCTTTTTTTTTGTTTGTTTTTTGGTTTTTACTCATTTTACTTATTTTATGCCCTCTTCAGCTCATCTGATGCAGTACTTGACTGCAGGCAATTTGCCTAATAAAATTCACTGTCCCAATTTGCTGTCTCACCCTAGTTGATCTCAGTGTCAGGGCTATACTAATTCAGTCTAGCCTGTATCCCCTTTGCAGCCCGGCAACAACAGCCTTCAATAAATGACATTTGTAGCTCTAACTTTAATGCTCTCTATTGCTTACCTTGCCAGTTGTAGTAAGCCACCTTTTGTTCATCCCCATTACAAGATGGCACTGGCCAAATGCAGCTCCCTGACAGTAAATTACTTTAGTACATGCACAGTGTGCTGTATTCATTATCACACTTACATGCTAATGAAGAACTCACTTAGTTCACCAATGAGGAAGCGGCTGGCTATCTCTCTTGGCAGATGGGGCTGACTAGGCTATATAAGGTCAGGCAGGGAGAGAGTTGGGGGCCACCAAAAGAAGAAATAAGCTTAATTCAAGGTTCCCGAAGTAAACCTTAAGAAGGAAGAAACTCCCTGGTGTTGCATCTTCCTTTCCGGCGGGGGTGGGCATGACAGCCAGATACATAACCCTTTCCTTTCCTATGAAGCTCCACCCAAGACACCTTCCCTGAGTTGGTCTCTCTGTTTCCAAGTCCCATATTCAGGCACCAATCTGTAACTGCCCACAGTTACATTAAACAGGGTACCTGCAAGCAAAGCTGGGGATGAAATTGAATGGGTTTGCGAGAGAGAAAAAGGAGCCAAGACAAGTTTTCTGATCAAGCCTGGAAGTGTATTGGGATTTCAAATATAAAGGTGTAGGGAAAACCCTTCCCCCAAATTCCAGGGTGTGTTCATGGAACTGGTTGGGTGTTGGCTCTGCTGCTCTGTTGGCTGGGTGGGTCTCAAGAGTGTCTCAAGAGTTTCTGATGATTGAACAAAATCCATGAACAAAAGGCAATTTAGGGAAGAAAATGGTTTATTGGGATCACACTTAAGCATTGCTCTGTTCATCACATACGGAAGTCAGGACAGATCTAATGCAGGGGAGGTACCTGGGGCAGCATCTGATGGGAAGGCCATGGAGGGTGCTAGATGCTCGCTTGCTTCATGTGGTTTTTCTCAGCCTGCTTTCTAACAGAGGCCAGGACCACAGCTCAGGGATGGCACCACCACAATGAGCTGGGACCTCCACATCAACCACTAGTTAGAAAGTGCCCTGCAGCTATTTTATGGAGGCATTTTCTCAAATGAGGTTCCTTCTTTTCTGATGACCCTCCATTGTATCTAGTTACCATAAAACTAGCCAGGACAGTGGGATGATGGGTCTCTGGTGATGGGTCTGGAGTCTTAGCTTGGGGCTTTGGCTACAGTTACAATAAAAAGGCAGGGTTATTGTGATGTGAAATGGCTCTTGGGACATTTCAGGGTAAACTCTGGATGTGAAAAGTCACGTCACCTCCAGCATTAACTCAGTGATATAGAATTTGCCAAGAGGCTCTCCTGAGGGAACATTGCTGAGACAAAGATGTTTGTGCTTTGTCTTGTACAGTTTTATCTGTACAAACTACTTCTTGGAACAATTGCCCACTCCCAGATCTGCTAGTTCCCAAGATCCTTTGTAGCACTAGGGATTACAGGCTGCTGGTTCCTAGCCGCTGTATCTGTACCTTCGCAGGTCTGCCCTTTGAGTTTCTACATGTTCTTGTCCAAACTAATTCATTAAATCTTTTTCCACAAAAGGGATGTACTTATTAAGGATATGAGTGTTTTAAAACAAGTTAAACATTGATAAGAAATGTAACAAAATATTCTTGGTACAGACTCAGTTTCCCCATAGCTCTTCCTGTTGTCCCTGTTCAGTCATTCCTTCTAACCACTCCCCAGTCCTTTGTGACTCTGCTGATCACAGGATCTCTATGTAGCAGGGACCCACAGCTGCCACAGTAGGCGAGCACTCAGCTAGGTAACTTTCATCCTCCTTCCTCTCTTCCATTTTGGTCTTTCTAAACCCACCTTCAGTCCTGCTGCTTCCTGCCCACAGGAGCCGCTCTAGCCCCAATCCTATTCTCCACTTCCTAGGGATTCATGCTTTGGGCAATGATACAGAGATGTCCTATCTCATTCCTGCCACATAAGTATATTCTATATCTGGGCCTTATTCCCAACAACTTCTCAGATTATCTGGTCCTCATTTAGTGGGATAGGATCATATTCCTTTGGGAAAAACTTGCCTGAAATCCATGTTCTCCTGACTGCCTCCCAACCCACTGGAGTTAAACCAGGATACCACTACATTTGGCTTCACATTCAAAAAAATTGTGTATTTAGAAATTTTAGGAAGAATGTTGTGGTTTGAATATGGTTGAGACAGGGAGTTGCAGTATTAGGAGGTGTGGCCTTGTTGGAGGATGCGCATCATTGTTCAGGTGGTCTTTGAATTTCTGCTCAGTGCAGAAGAGCCAGATTTCTTTTAGCAGACTTCAGATCAAGACTTACAACTTTCAGCTCCTCCTGAGCCATGTCTGCCTGGACTCTGCCATGCTCCTGCTAATTGATAATGGACTGAGCTTGTGAACCTGTAAGCCTCTTATTGTCCTCTTAAGAGTTTGTCCTCTTACGAGTTCTAGGTCATAGTGGCTCTATATAGCAGTAAAGCCTTAACTAAGAACATGTAACTATTTGTGAGACCAAGACCCTCTCTTGGCTTGTACTCAGTGGTTGTCCAGGATGATAGAACACTGAGTTCCAGGAGTCTGCCCCATCACTGCATTGCAGTTACAGTGTGGCTGTCTGCATGTTGGTGATGAGTAGGTGAACATGCATGTTCAGCAAACACTGCACTGACTGAATCTCTCTCTTTCTCTCTCTCTCTCCTCTCTCTCTCTCTCTCTCTGTCCTCTCTCTCTCTCTAGCCCCCCACTCTGTCCTCACAGATCCTGGTCTGTTTTCCTGGAGCAATGCTTAGTCCAGGTGTTGTGAGAGAGCCAAACCCCAGGAAAGCCACACTGAAACAGACCCTTCCCACAGCCTCAGCATGAACTCAGAAGGAACAGAAGTGGTCACTGTGTTTCAGGTCCTGACTCTGAGGCCTTTTGCAGTCCTGACCTTGTCCATCACTCCCAGAGTCCATTACCACAGAATAAAGAAATGGAGTAAACTCCTTGATAGCTTTTCTCCTTACAGCCAGTGCAGGAAGTGGAAGACACACTCCAGAAGCTCTACCCATGTGTGCGTGTGTGTTAAGGGTTCCCTGCCTGCTACTATTCCCTTCCACTCCTCCCTGGCATCAGTAGAAAATGTCACTGAGAATGCCGTAGATTGTCATTCATTTTTTCTGTATTAATGTCTATTTAATAAAATGTGATTTTTTTTTGCACTCATAGCTGTTAAGCTCAAGAACTGGGAAAACACAGCTGAATCTTATGTCAGAGTTGATCATAATTCTCCCAGTTATGAAGAAATGCAAATATTTTGAAAAATGCCTTTGTTTTTTTGGGGGGTGGGGAATTTATTGCATGATAACCATGAGAGCCATGATTAGATGTTGCAGACATGACATTTAGTCTACACTTTGAGTCTCTTTTGTCTTCCCATACATTTCCTGCTCTCTTTGTTTATAAAGTAATGTTTAATGATATACCTCATTACCATGGGAACACAAGAACATGCCAAGCCAAACAGCAACCGAAGTGAAGAACTAAGAACAGGGTAGAATTTAATGAAAGGGAAACAGAAAAAATATACAATGACAAAGTCAAACAATAAAATGAAGAGTTGTTTGAAAACATAATCCAGATCAATGAACTGTTAGCAACCTAAACAAAGAAAAGTACACACAAATATAATTAGAGACAAAGAGGAGCTATTGCAACAGATGCCAATAAAGCTCAGAAATTCATACGAGTATGTCTTACAAACTTAAATTCTAGATTCCAAGTAGACTGCACTCAGTCTTACTTTGTAGCCCAGGCTACAACTTCCTGTATAGCAGAGGCTGTCCTTCAACTTGGAATCCTTAAGCCTCAAGCTATGAGCCTTGAGATTATAGGTGGGTATTTGTCCTCTCCCTTCTGAAGTTCTGTTAATGTTCTGTTAACAAAAAACAAAACAAAACAAATAAAAACTCTTAGTTTCAGTATTACAAATGTATCCCGTTATAAACGTACCTCAAGCTATTAAATTTTCTATATTCTTAGTATGTAGGTGCATGTCTGTGTGTGTATCTGCAGTCCTGTGCACATTGTGCAGTCAACAATGGCGTTTCCCTTGCTCCCTCACTGAACCTGAGGAATGAACTGAGCTTCTCTGACTCAGCCAGAATGCTGGCCAGCAAACCCCAGGGACCCTCCTGCCTCCCCCTTGCCATCATCAGGCTTTCCCCTGGAGTGTGGATGTAAACACAGGACCTCAGGCTTATGCAGTCAGTCCACTGCTGGGCCTCTCCTTTCTTTGTGTGTAAGTGCACTCCAATGAAAGGTAACTTTAACAAAGCATTTATTTATAAAATGTTTATCTTTGAGAATTTCATACATAAGATTTATAGATTTTAATCACAGTCAGCCTCACTCAGTCTTAGCTGCTGCCTTCCAACAGGATTCCCCTCAGAGTTGCCACCTAGCTTCAACTTTCTCCTGTTTCTCTCTCCTTCCTCTCTCCCTCCGTCCCTATTGCCCCTCCCCCTTTCTTCTGTCTTTTCATAACTCATGGAGTCCAGTCTGCACTGCCAATACACTCATGGGTGTAAAAACCTCCCCTGGGTAGTCAACACAGCAAGGATCACTCTCCTGACGAAAACTGACTTCCCATCCCCTGGCAGTCACCCATTGTCTATAGCTCCTCAGCTATGCGTGTGTGTTGCTGAGGAGGGGAAGACTGTGTGGAATTTAGGGCAGGGGTGACTTGTGTGTCCCTCCCAAATCCATGCTAGAATGTCAAAACTGGTTGAGGCATGAAATATTTTCTTCAACTTTTAACGTTAAGTGGTGTATGATGCATCCATTGCTGTACACACAGCACCATCTGACCCAGGTTAACAGTCCATGTGTAATCACTCAGCCCACTTTTGTTTTCTGGGAGATAAGAGTTGAATATACAGCCAGGGCATGCAAACCCAATCCTCCTGTCTTAGCCTCTCATTTACAAAGCAGGTCAGGATGCAGGAGGTGATGCAGAGGCCATGGAGGGATGTTCCTTATTGGCTTGCTTCCACTGCCTTGTTAACTTGCTTTCTTATAGAACACAATACTACCAGCCTTGGGATGGTACCACCCAAAATGGGCCCTTCCCACTTGATCACTAATTGAGAAAATGTCTTACAGCTTCATCTCATGGAGGTATTTCTTTAAAAGGTGGCACCTTTCTCTGTGATAACTCCAGCCTGTGTCAAATTGATACATAAAACCAGCCAGTACAGATGAAGTGTTCTCATTATTAATATGTAGTCACCTGTGTTTCTCCTAGCTCTGGCTGGATATCAGCTATGGTGGGCATGACCCTAGCTTCTCCTGCTTTCTTTCTGATGCTGATTTCTTAAAACTCCCATTTCCACCTTTCACTCAGTCTTGATATGTCTTTGCCAGCTCAGTGAGTTCCTGCTGCAGTAAACACCTGGTCACTGATTTTTGCTTTTGAATTCAGTTGATGTTTGAGTCAGGGATAAAATGTGTGGAATGAATAAAATCCTATAAATAGATGGGGCTTCCTTGGATTCTCTGCCTTGACTTCAGTTGCTATTGTTTTTTTTTTTTTTTTTCTTCTCTCATCTTGGAAGTTGCTGTCTCAATGTCAGTTTGTTTTCTATTGCTGTGATAAAACATCCTGATTAAAAGCATTCTGGGGAAGAGAAAATTTATTTGGCTTAACACTTCCACATCACAATCCATCACTGAAAGAAGCAAAGGCAGAAACTCAGGCAGGAACTGAATCAGAGACCATGGAAAAACATTACTTACTAGCTGCTCCTCATGGCTTGCACAGCCTGGTTCTTAAACATCCAAGAATCCTGAGTGGGCTAGACCTTCCCACTCAATCATCCATGAGAAATGCCCCAGCAGACTTGCCAACATGATGGGGGCAGTTGCTCAGCTGAGGTTCCTTTTTCCCAGGTGACTCCAGCACTTGCCAAGTTGATAAAAAGATAACCAGCACTTAAAGAGTTAATACTTTTGATTTTTTAGAACTACAGGATTTATTTCTTCTATGCTCTTGGTTGTAGCTTTGTGTCTTCTTCCTTGTGTTTAGAATTTTCCTGTAACTATCTTCTTCAGTGCTTGCCAAGTAGTCATACACTACATTAGTTAATCTCATCCTGAAGGTTTATATAAAGGACACTTTTGTGTTTAGTCATGTTGACTGTCAGTTATTTTCTGAGTGCTCTAAGTGCATCATTCCATGCTGTGGTCTTGGGGATTTCTATAAGCAATTTGCAGTTGTTCTGACTGCTTTGCCAGTCAGGTGCTTTGTAAGTAACTAGGCTCCTTTCTGTAGTAACCTTCAGCGTTCTTTGTGTGGCTTACAAGCTCAGAGTTTTGCCAAGAATATGATAAGACAAGGTTATTTCATGGTCATTTCAATGTGATAGAAATTATTTCTGAATATGGATGACCTCATCTTTGAATAGATGCAGGACACTTTGTGATAATGTCTGACTGAATAGGTTTTCTATGTCTTTAGTCTGTATTTCAGCATTCTATTCTAATAAAATCATTCCTCTTTGATCTCTCAGTCATATCCTAGGGGTCATGCAAGATGAGGTCATCATAAATTTTTTGATTCTTCTCTGAGAGCAATATCTCAGCAACTTGAATTTGAAGGCCTGGTATTTTACATTTCAGTTCATTTAGACTTTTGTGATTGCTTTCTCCTGAATTTCTAAAAAGTTGTGTGCAATCTTTTGTAAATTGTCTATCTTGGAAAAAATCTATTTTTCTTACCCATATACTATAGGTTGTTATCTTTGGCTTATTGCCTTCACTTGTTTATCTTTTGTAAATTGAAATCCACTTTCCCTTAAATTCTTGAATGATTTGTGCAGTATCTTACTTAAGTAAATATGTTTATATTTAGTTGCTGACACATTATGACCTCTTGGGGAAGTTGTATTACCTTGTTTACACCCATTCTTTTGTTTCTTTATTGTGTTTTGTGCAATTGTTAGTGTGAATGTGTTTTACACACTGATGTGTGGATTTCTAAATCAAGCATCCTTGTCCTGAACACTTAATTCCCAGCCCTCCTCAGAGTGGAAAAAATAAACCACAGTAACAACAGTACCTGAGCCTACTTCTCCACATCATTCAGAATGGGCATAAGTGGACTCACACCTTTAATCCCAGCATTTGGGATGCATAAGGGGGCCAATCTGAGTCTACACAGTGAGTTCCAGGACAACCAGGTCAAGAAAGAGAAACCTTGTCTCAAAACTAACAAATCACACCCACCAAACAAGTATAACAACAAAGTACTGGGCAAATGTAATTTCGAAGAACACAGAAAGCTAGAAATCGATAAAGGTAAAAAATAGAAATAAAGTGATTAAATAAAAGTACATAGAAATATTAGAAAATAGGAGAGGAAAGGAAAAGAACAAGGGATTAAAAATATTATATTTATAGTAGATTAAACTGTAAATAAAACAGATAAATTCCAGGCCTGTATCTAGACACTTGGAAGTTGAGGGAGGAGGATTGCAAGTTTGAGGCAAGTCTGAGCCATCCAAGGAGAACATGTCTCAACTTTAACAGCATCAAGATTAAGTAAACAGGAACATCGATTTTCAATATTAAAAATATTTTTATAAAAACATTAAAAATAATGTAACATATAAAAATAACACAACGTTTTTAATATCTGGGAGGCAGGGAACTATAAGAGTTTCTCTCTTGTTCCTCTCAGAGAATTTTCCAGGACTGGGGGCATCAGAATCACAGTTGGTGTGCCTTCTTGCTCTGTGTTGCCATCTTACAGGTTAGTGCAGTACACAGTTCTCAGGTGCTGCACACAGTCCTCAGGTGCTGCACACAGTCCTCAGGTGCTGCACACAGTAGTCAGGTGCTGTACATAGTACTCAGGTGCTGCACACAGTCCTCAGGTGCTGTACATAGTACTCACGTGCTAGAATAACAGCATTGTTCACCTTGCCGACTTCCCTCCTTTGCGTACCACTTTCCTTCTGCCCAGAGGTCTCTGTGGCCTGTGGTCTATGTGGAAACTTCTTGTCTAAACAAAGCAGTGTCTCACAGACACTTTGTGGAAGTGGAGATGGGAAAGAGAGCTTGGAGCTCTACAAAGAGGAGGAGGAATCCTGGGACCTGTGCTCTCAGCCTGCTTAAGATTTTCAGATCCTATGCAGCAGCTAACTACACACAGTGAGGACGAAGCTGTGGAAACCGAGTAATCATTGACAGGGGTCAGAGCTCTTAACCACTGTCTGTCACACACAACATGCAGTGTGAGGCAGTTTCAGAAAGCCAGGGTCTGCCAGCCTCCTGCTCAGACCTCTCAGGTTCAGCAGTCATCCACAGGAGCTATGCTGTTCCTGATTGCAGGAGGCAGGGCTGCCTGTCCTCATTCCTGCACAGCCTGAGCCACCAGGGTGTCTGTCAGTGATCCCCACTTCTGCTACTGTCACTCATGGCCGCCTACCCTCCAGTGTATCCAGGGCACCCTGACTTCTGCTGGATGATTTTGGATCCCCTCCACAGTTAAACTCAGAACCTAAAAGCTCCTCATTCGAGTGGCCCCTGGTTCTGGAAAGACTCAGTGAAACAGTATTCAGCAAAACCAGAACGGGGAAGTGGGAAGGGGTGGGTGGGAGGACAGGGGAAGAGAAGGGGGCTTACGGGACTTTCGGGGAGTGGGGGGGCTAGAAAAGGGGAAATCATTTGAAATGTAAATAAATTATATCGAATAAAAAAATTAAAAAAAAAAAAAAGCTCCTCATTCTAGACATCTGAGAAACAGAGAGTGTAGAACTCAGCCTCTGCCCATCTCTGTGTTTCCTTGTATTGTATGTGACAGTAATTATCAGAGTAAGCCTTGCCATGAGTGACTCCGGTTTGTAAAGCAGTGGTTTGCTTTATTTTGGAAACTAAGGCAAGCTGTGTCTGTGTCTTATATGTGCAAGTCTTGAACACAGCAAAAAATTGATTGATAAATAACTTATTAATACAAACATATGTTACCTCTTCCTACCTGTTAACACATCAAGTCCAGAACACCTAAACACATGGATGTTTGAAGGGCTTGTCAGAGCTTGTTCCCTTATCCAAATCGCCAGAGCCTAGAGTGCTGCAATGCTCTCTCTTGGGTCCCCACTGACACATTACCAGGCTTCCTGAGGTGTGCATCTCCACATACACAGGCACCACACTCTCAAATCCATCCTCAGGATTTCTCTGACCACAATCAGCCCCACTTGAAATGGCCCACGTGAGCTCCCTTATGTTCAGACCCCTTAGGCCTGGTGTCAGGCTTAACCTCTGCTTTAGCTCTGTGCTTTGAATCAATTTGTGCTTTGAACCATTCTGAACCGTGAACAGAAACTGTGCCTTGGACCCATTGTGGATTTATTGTCCTCCTTGTTCCAGAACAGATCTCTGCCTGTGAATCAGCTCTGCCTTTGCCTTCCATAATCTGCTTTGAACTTTGTATCACTGTAACACTTTCTTGGGCATACTGTTTGCTACTGTGTTAAATGCAGTTTCTGGTCTGAGAGACAATGTTGGTAATTAGGGTTGAAATAAAAATTTTACATTTTTTTTTATTTGCCAAAGCTACAGGCCTCAGAGAAAGGTAGAGTTCCTGGAAAGTTAACGGAAATAAAATTGATACATCTTATGAATGTACTGCTCTCCAATAATTCTGACCTGTGGAGTGAAGTAAGTGTATCCATGTACGGACAGTGATTGACTCCATGAGCTATTTTCAGTACTGCTCTGACATGCAGACTGAAGGCTCAGGAGACTTCCTGACAGTGTCTCCTGCCAGCCTGATGTCACCAGGGCAACCTGTTTTACCCTGGAGTTGCAGCCCTGGCCTCACACATGCTAAAGCCACCCTAGTCCACTATCCTATGCTCTCAGGCCCAGGTCACAGTTTCCCTGTGGTTTAGCTGTGTGTTGCATTTCCCCTTCATGGTCTTTCTTGTGCAGGAGCTACAGAGCCTTTTGTCAAGCCCTGCACACTTCTTATGCTCCTGTGAACTGCCTTTTCTTTTCAACATGAAGCTTCATTTTCGTAAGATAATTCCCACTCAGGATGGAGTTCAGTATCAGTCCTATGATTCTCCATTTCTTCCTCTTAATTTATCAATGTTTCAATGGTTGCTAAATTGAAATCTTCTTCATGATTGTTTTCAAAATAAGTTTTTATTGTGATAAGAAATTTGTGTTTTCTTTCTTTGCATATGGCTATCAATTGCCATATTATTGATTGCTAACCAGGATCTTTATTACTCATCGACATCTATGTTGTCAGTGTTGGAATATTCGACCACATTTACTGATATGCCTAGAAAAGTATAATTGAAATTGTGGATGACATTTTCTTGAGCGGGCATGGTTCATCATTCTTCCCTCAGTGTCTGAGGAGAGCACAGGGTGTGGCAGAGGCTTAGCACCTTAGTTTGCCTTGTCAGAACTGGGGTTTTCAGAGCATGCCACAGTTATGTGGTTCCACTTTTGCCTGTTGACAGACTGCTAATAGTCTTTCTCAGAAATAACAGAGCCCTTGGAAGATGTGCTCAGCAGGTTATGTTTTCTTGCCTTTTCTGGAGCTTATGTGGTTCTTTGTGTATGTAGCAGGCTGAAGGGCAGGGTTGGCTTCTCCTCTGCTTCTCAGGCCCTGGCTGCTTTGGGTGTTGCTGTCAGAGTTCTTCATGCAGCTGCTTCCCACCCTGTGTGCTCTAAGGCTGCTCTTGGAGGAGGCTTGCCTGAGAGGCTGGTCCATCACATGCAGGGAGTTCAGCACCTACAACATCAGCTTTTAGAAAGGAAGACCAGCTTTAATGAAGGGCGTGGGCATTCAACTGTTCCATAAGTTCACTCCCCGTCGTCTGCAGCTTTGCAGTTTATCTTCTTGGCTGGCTATAGAATACTATTGACCAGAGGTCAATTTGTTACAAAACTTTTCTTAATAGCTGTTTAATTCCACTGATTATGTCAAATTAAACATACACATACATACATACACACACACACACACACACACACACTCACACACACACCCAGACAGACAGACAGACACACACACACACACACACACACACACACATACACACAGAGACAGACCGACAGACAGAAGATGTGGTAAGGACCGTCATGTATTCTTCCTATAAACTTGTAATGCATCTTAATATGCTTTTGACTACGACAAATCTGTTCCTTCAACTGTCCCTTTCTTTATTAATTACAGGTAAAATTTATCCTCAATGTGCTCATTAGTGTCTTAGGAGTGTGGTGTCTAAAGGGTCTCTGTACCCTGTCAAGTCTGTTTCTACTTTACATCCTCAGGTGATCACAGAGACATGTTCTGTTCATTGGGAAGGAGTCTACCTGTGGCAGCCCTGTTTAAAACCATCTGTGATTGTGATGATCTGTGTTATCGCTGTGTTTGTCTGGATCTTCAACTTCCTGTTGCTTTTCCTTCCACAGGAAGGAGGAACTTCTCTCTCTAGATGGCTTCCAATAACAACCTTGCTATAATCCAATGATAGAAAACATCGTTGTGACGTTCCAGAAACAAACACCAGTGACCAGATGCAACAGACTGAAGATGCTGTGTTAAGTTTTCACATCAGCTACAGAGAAACAGTGGAGAGTGACTTTCCACTTCATATAAGACACATGTAATAGAAAGACCATCGAATGTTGAGCATGTCCAAGAGGTAAAGACAACATTGTAATGAATAACTTTTTAAAAAATCAGACTTTCTTTTTAGATATAAGGTATGTGTCTGTGTTTGTGTATGTATGTGCAAGTGTGTGGGTATAACTTTGTGTGTTTTGTGTGTTTATGTATGTGTATAAATGTATGTCTATGCATGTGTAGATGTATATGTGTATGTAAGTGTATGTGCATGCACACATGTACAAATGTATAGATGCTATCACATGCCTGACCTAAGGCTCTCAGATGAAAACCATGTTCACTGGTCTTCATCTTTACCTTTTTGGAGACAGAGTCTCTGATTCTTCACTTCTGTGAATGTGAGGCAAGCAGCTTGCAAGATTCTGGGGATGCTTCTGTGTCTGTCTCCTCTGTGAACAGAGGACTAGAGTTAGAGATGCCCACTACTGCACCCAACTTTCTATTAGTTCTGGGGGTTAATTTAGGTCCTTCCCCATCGAGTGCTTCTCTATCCATCCAACCTCACCTTGCTCTACCTCCAGATAGGTTCATGATCACAGTGAAATTAAAGATGCAGAGACCAAGAAGCAACAGAAATGGATTAATGACAGAAAAAGCTGTTTCTTTGGAAATAGAAACCAACTTGACAACGTGGGTAAATCACAGGGGATGAGATGGGGGCAATGAGGAAAGTCTCAACAGCAGACAGTCAGAGTCTGGTGTATCTGCTCAAGGTTCATTGATAGCTAAACAGAGTGAAAGCAATGTGTAAACACAGTTTTCCACAAAGTAGAGAGAGAAGGCCTCAACAAATCCTAAGGAGAGCAGAGGTACCAAGATTTCCCCAGCTCAGTCTAAACACTCGCTCTCTCTCAAGCCCAACCGTTTGCTCTGTTCTTGGCACTGGTCAGTTCTGCTCCTCTAACTACAACTTCCACCATTTCTTACTAAGAAGGGCATGGGCAGGGCAAAGAGTTGACACGTTATCTGAATGTGAAATGAGAATGGGAAGATGACTCGGCATCTATAAGAATATGTGCCTTTCAGTCTGAATGTTCACTACTCTGAAGCATTCAATCGATTTTCTGAGACTGATTCAACTCTGTGCTGTATTTGTACATCAATAAGGAATGTCCCTGCTCTGAGTAAGGTGTTTTGATTCTAAACTGAGCATATCCTAATTTATGTTTGTGTGAAGGAAACCATCCTTTTTTAGTATGTATATTTTTGTTTGTTTCTTTTTGGATTTTTTTTTTTTTTGAATTTTTTTTTTCTTTTTCCGAGACAGGATTTCTCTGTATAGCCCTGGCAGTTCTGGAACTGACTCTGCAGACCAGCCTTGCTTCAAACTCAGAAATCCAACTACCTCTGCCTCGCAAAGTGCTGAGATTGTAGTCACGTGCCACCACCGCCCAGCTTTGTTCCCTATTTTGATTCAAGTGTTTTTCTTGAATGTTGATTCTGGCAAAGCTTTCCTGTCCTCTAGAGTGCTTCTTTCTAGTCTTTGGATTTCTATTGAAGGTATATTAATTTCAGTTCTATTCCATTTTAATAGCCATGACAGAGCTTCTGATACCCTGTGAATTATTGGTTTCTCATGTAGTTGTTCACTAAGTAGCAAACAGGATTATGAAGACACTGATCACACAATACCAGGAATGTGTTAAACACGTGACACAGAAAGGCTGTCTGTGCAATGGAGTCTTCACGAGAACTGACTACTCACTTTAAGGAACTGAGATGCATTGCTTTTCTGTTTTTTCTTTTCCTTTTTCTTAATATTGTGAAAAGTGTATTTGCATTAATTAACTCCATTTTTCCACTATCAGAAGAGATACGCTTGTTCTTTGTGATCAGAGAAAAAACATTTTGGAATGGGCAATCTGATTCTACTAATCATTAAAGAAAAATTGAAGTCTTAAAACAATCCAGTGCAACAAATTTCAGTAGTACAGTCCAGTGCAACAATTTTCAATAGTCCTGTCTTCAGTGTTACCAAGAAAAATATTCACATGTTTAAGGAATTCTAAATCCCAAGCTGCAAATTTATAATTTGTTTCCTATATGTTCAAGCCAACGAGTCTAAAGTAACAGTGGTCAGTGCCTTTCAGAACTTTGGATATCATGATTGACAACAGAACTAGGTAGCTGTGTCACTGATCAGCCACTGTCTGCCTTCATTTCATCTTGCTAGCTTGGGCTTCTAATTTCTTAAAATCAAACAGATCACTTAATGGAGTGATTAGGGCTTTAATTTTTTTATCTCAATTATTTTTCTTACAAGAAGTAAAATGCCAACACATGCCAGGTGCTATCACTATGTGAGATACAACTGTAAAGAGATAACTATCTTATGGCTGACACTTTGGATTTTTAAATAAGTTATTTTTCAATAAATGTCTTGGTAGTAGTTTAAAGTACTAGTCACGCTATAACAATCTGACTGGTGCACCCTTGACACATCATATCAGGACACATAAACATTTAGCTAAATCTTTAATACAACATGAAACTGTTATGATTTGAATATTATTCTCCCTAATTTATTTTCATTCTTGGGTCTTGAAAATGTCTTTTAATAAATATAAAAATGTTAAGGTGCAAAAATGAGTACTGCACGATTTTAGCACTCTGAAGACAAATCAATAGTTATTTTCCTTTGACTTAAAAAAAAGAACTTTCGATCTTTTGTGTTTCTGGACTTTTAACCTTTAACAAATATACTGCTGCATATAAGATGTTTATATCTTATTTTGGAAACATAATATTCATAATTGTTCAAAATACATATGGTTTTAAGAAATTGGTACCAATCCATACATATCACATTAAAAATGATCTGTCTGACAGGCAGTGGTAGTGCACCCCTGTAATCCCAGCACTTGGGAGGAAGAGGCAGGTGAATTTCTGAGTATGAGGCCAACCTGATCTACATAGTGAGTTCCAGGATAACCAGAGCTATACTGAGAAACCCTGTCTAGAAAAAAATTAATAATAATAATAATAATAATAATAATAAATCTAACTTACGTGCACTCACTAAGAAGCAAGTTTAAAAATTTGGAATTTGTGCAAAGTGCTGATCCTTAGGGGAGGGCTAGCTGTAATCATGTTACCATACCTATCAACAGAACAAGGACCTCTAAACACTAAACTTAGATGCACCGCTTTTCAAAACATACAAATAGCTTCAATAATAAACAAAAAGGATTTTGTCATATCTGAGGCATTTCTCTGATAAGTTCCAACTTGTAGTTGACATCTTTCATAAATAAAAAACCTTTATTAACATTTAAAAATTTTTATGCATTTGTGCATACATTCTGTCTACAATTTCATCCAAATTCAATGAGCATTTTCAGTGTAGACCCTAAGCTAACATAACTTCTTCAAAATAGAAAAATACACCAGTGTAGTTTTGTGCGCATGTAGATGTACATGTCTCTGTCTGAATGTGTGTAACATATGCATAGAGGTTATGGGACCACTCAAGGAAGCTGTTTTTCTCTGGCTACCTCGAGGGTTCTGTGACTTGGTTCAGGATCTTCATACTCGGCAGCATGTGCCTTATCCATTGAGGCATCTTGCTTTCCTATATGAATCTTTCTCATCTAATCATGCCTGTGGTTGCTAGATTCTATGATATGAATTACATTTGTTCCTTTTGTGATTTATTAATAGTCTGTCAGGTCAGACAGTCTCCTGTTTTTCCATTACTCTGCACTTTATCTGGTCTCTGCCAACCAGTCACCCTGTGAACTTGTAACTTCCCACTTGCTTTAATTACTTCACAGGCTTTTTGTGTGGCAAGGGTTCTGTCCTTACTTCTCATATGATCCAGGGACACATGTGCTCACAGGCATTCAGGCAAAGCAGTAATACACATAAGGCCAAAATTAAAATAAAATAAAATAAAATAAAATAAAATAAAATAAAATAAAATAAAATAAAATAAAATCACCTTTCCCTTTATTGTGTGGCAGGGACAGGATTCCTAACTGGGCTATCTGAAGAGCTGCTGATGCTGCTAAAGCCTGAATCATGAACTTAGTTTGTGGAAGGATCTGGTCACATCTGCTCTTTGATTTGAGTCTTTCCCACCTCTCTGCCACCATCTGCCTCCTGTTTCAGCTTATGACAGATGGGAGGTGTTCTTCCTTTGGATGCTTCATCACCCAAGCAACGTGTATAAGATGCTTTCCTGGAAATTTTCTGTTTTCATTATTTTACAGTGTGGGTCAGGCTGAACAAACTTCTGTGCATCTACCTACAGAATGCTGGGAATTCAGTGCCAACAGCAGCTCTCCCACTCTCCTTTCCCTTCCCCCTCTCTCCCTCTGCCCCTCCCTCTCTCCCTCCTTTCCTATCTCCCTCCCTCCTTTTTCTCTTCTCTCTCTTTCTTTCCTTCATCTGTCTCTCTATCTTTTTGAATTGGATTCTTATGTAATCTAAGCTAGTATTGGACTCTCAAGCACATCCCAGTTGCTGGAATTATACTAATATGCCACTATACCCAGATTTTATGAAATGTTTTAATCACTATCTTGGCTATTGTTTTTCCTACCAGAAGATACAACTCTGTGACATGGTAGTTCAGGTTCCTTTTTCCCTGTCATGGAATTAAACCAATGACCAAACCCCAGCTTTGCTCCTCACTAACTGTGTTCCATTAACCTGTTACTTGGCCGCTTTCCTCAGAATGGAAATTGTACATTAAAATTAATATTATGACAGTTTTATCATAATTAAAATGATGTTGTCACTGAAGCATGTAGCTAAGTAAGCAAGTAGTTAGCAATCTGAATCATATTTTTACAACACTGAAAACGATTACTGAAGAGTCTGTAACTGTATGTGATCAAAGGGACTGTGTTTACTCTCATAAACGTAATAGCTGCCATATCACTAGTTCTCAATCTCTGATGAATCTACGGATCACCTAGTATGCCTGTTAGTGATCCAATTCAGTGTCCCATATCTACACTGCCTGGGGATCTACAGTGTCAACAAAACTCTGGTAGACAGTCAACACCTGATATTCCACATGTTAACAAGTTGTAGACTTTAAAAAAGAAGCATAGATCTTGTTTTGCCTCTCAGATGTAAAACACAAGGGAGATGAGTTGTTTATAAGGAAAATTCAATCTGAAATAGGTGCGAAGAGTATACCTTCAGGAGTGAACTATTCTGTGGAGAATTCAAGGTTCCAGTGTCCAGCGACTTAGCATGTCTTCCTTTCTAAAGTTAGGATGTCAAAGAGGGGACAGATGGTCATCTTCTCCATCAGTCAACCTCAGTACTCCATCTTCAGATTTCTTGATAGCCTCACCTGAGTGGCTTTAGGAAAAGTTATGTTTAATGGACCTGCACAGGATGCTTTGGAGTACTTCAAATCTGCAGGTATGTTTGTCTGTTGCCATGATAGCTCATTCATTTATAGGATCTGCAAAGAGAACAGGGGATATCACGGATGCTGTTTGACTCTCCTGTAATCTTCCTGTTTGGGTTTCTCCATTTTAAATACTGGTGGTTAATTTGATGGCAGGATTTTGGTTCTTTAAAAGTACTGGTTTGTTATTCAGGTTTTCTTCTTTTTCTTGTCCTGCATGCATGCTTATGTTTGAGTCTTCTTTCTTTCTTTTTTTATTTTTTAAGATTTTTTTAATTTATTATATTAAAGTACACTGAAGCTGTATTATTACACCCCCCAAAGAGAGGATCCAATCCCATTACAGATGGTTGTGAGCCACCAAGTGTTTGCTGGTATTTGAACTCAATCCTCGGGACAAGCAGTCAGTGCTCTTAACTTGTGAGCCATCTCTGCAGCTCATGTTTGAGCATTCTTACTGAACCCCTTGTTCTGCTTCCCAGTTGTGGTGACACTCTTAGCTAACACACTGGCTTCAGGCCCACGTATCCTTCATTTGTACATCTTGGGAAGAGCCCAAGTTGCAGACAGTGATTTTCAGTTTTCTCCTAGTGTTAGAGCTAACTCTGACAACCAAACAGACCCCCCTACAACTCCCAGGGATTAAACCACCAACCAAAGAGTAAATGTGGAGGAACCCATGGCTCCATCTGAATATGTAGCAGAGGATCTTTATCTAGCCCCAATGGGAGCAGAACTCCTTGGTCATGTCTTGGCTTGTTAACCCAGTGAAGGGGAATGCCAGGGTGCTGAGGCCAATGTGGGTGGGCGGGAGGGAGAGCACACTCATAGAAGCAGGGTGGGGTGAGGGAGAATAGGGGGTTTGTAGAGGGAAAATTGGGAAAGAGTAGAACATTTGAAATATAAATAAAGTAACGAATTAAAAAAGAGTTAGAGTCTAGAATGGAAGGCCATTCCGTTTCCTTTATCCATGGAAACATCACAGCGGACAGGTCAGTTAGGGATGCTCTTCTGTATATTGAAAAAATTTTATTGAAATAAATTACCATTTCATATGTGTATATGTCAAAGAAAATGTTAAGTCCAAAAATTTCCTGACACAAAATATCCAGGAAATCTGGAACAGTATGAAAATAAAACAAAACAAAAAAATCTCAGAACAATGGGAATAGAAGAGTTAGATTCCTCCACATAAGCCCAAAAATATTTTCTACAAAATGATAGAAGAAAATTTCTCTAACTTAAACAAAGAAAATTCGTATAAATATAGAAGCTTTCAGAACATCAAGTAAATTCAACCAGAAAAGAAAATTCTTCCACCACATAATATTCAAAACACTAAGTATAGAAAACAGAGGAAAATATTGAATTAAATTTCAACTAATATATTAAAACGTACAAGGGGAAAATGTCAAATAGTATATAAAAGCAGATCCGGGCTAGCAAAATGACTCGGCAGGTAAGAGCACTGACTGCTCTCAAGGTCCTGAGTTCAATTCCCAGTGGCCACATGATGACTCATGATCATCTGTACAGCTGCAGTGTAATCATATACATAAAATAGATAAAACATAATTTTAAAAAAAGCACATCTATCAGAACTACACCTTACTTCTCAACAGAGACTCTAAAGGCTTTGGGCAGATATGATGCAGTCTCTAAGAGACTAGATGCCAGCCCCGCTGCATAGAACTCAGTCCTAATGCACTCCTGGGCCACGCAGTTTTTACTTTGATTATAGCTAGCCAATAATCAACAGGGTTGAGCTTCGTGTGGGTTGTGTGCTCTCACAGTAGAGGCACAAGGGCAATATAACTTTAGGAGTTGGAACCTCCCAGCTCCAATTAACCTTCTATAATATTTGAATCAAAGGCCTAGAGTTGCTAGTTCAGTGTCACTCAGTCTTTCCAAGAAAACGAAGGCTTAGCAATTGGTCGAGCTTCTCTCTCCACTGCTGCACCTAAAATCAACAATTTGGTGAACCAAGCAGACCTATAGCAATGGAGCGAACGTGCCTTGGAGAGTACTGCCAGTCATGAGCACCAATGAGCCTTTCTTCCTTGTAGCTGATCTGACAGCCTCTCAGCCATTTTTATGATTTGCTTCCAGGTTTATCTCATGCTATAAAAAAACACATGGACACAAACACAGATCCCCCCATACACGTAATTGTCTGAAGTCTTTAAATCAGCATTTTGTATTATGTAGCATTCCCTTTTGAATTACAAAATCATTGTCATTAGCAGAAATCCTACTTCTAGCACACTACTTCACATGCATATTTACAGTGAGAAATATAACAGTTGAGAGAATTAAAAAATATTAATAATCCTGTTGTTATATATAGTTTTACCTTCTAACATTAAGAATAATGAATTTTTATTGATTTCAACAAATTTAATTTCCCTGGAACAGTGAAACATATTACATTGGATAAAACAACATTTAGTTGGATAAAACAGTTTTTAAGAACAGAAAAAAAAATGTATTTTCCAGGTTGCCTAATGTGTCGTTTTAACAGCATTGAAGACTCATTTACTCAAAGTTATAACCTGTCAGGTGAATATATTGAAATTCATTTCCCAGTGTTCTAAGATTCCAACAATAAGTTACATCTTGCTGATGTTTTCTCGTGTTGTTTCTTTCTAAAATATTATATTGAGGGAGATCTACTGTGGAATTTATTAATACTTAAACACTGCCAATTTTTACCTTTAAGGAAACATAGGAACATAATTTACTTCAAATATTCAAAGTACAGTTTTCTTGCTTGAGTTATATTGACTTTTTGATAAATACTAAAGCTGTGGGCACCCGTAGAACTTTGTTTTGTTTTGGTTTTTTGAGACAAGGTTTCTCTGTGTGGTCCTGGCTGTCTTGGAACTCACTCTGTAGACCAGGCTGGCCTCGAACTCAGAAATCTGCCTGCGTCTGCCTCCCAAATGCTGGGATTACAGGCGTGCACCACCATGCCAGGCTGTCCCATAGGACTTTTATAAAACAATTCAGTTTAGTATAGTCGATATGCATTTAATTAGCATGGTCATTCATTGGAATACATAAACATTATAATGCCATCCTTATATAAAACAGACCTTCATTCACTATGGGAAGGTACCAAGAAATGTACAGAGGCATTAAAATACATTTAGTTGGACAGAGTCCAAAAAGAATGGACTCTAGGCTGTAAACAGTCTTTAGCATTTACTCTTTACGAAGCTAAAATGTTGTCAATTCAATAATGGTTACGTAATTGAAAATCATATGACACATCTGTGTGCCCAAAGGGACCAGACTCTGTTCTTGGTTCTTCCAGGTCACCCTACTGTACTTCCACCCTCGAGCCCAGGTCCGTGCCTTGTGGCCGCCCAGGAACTCCCCAACCAGCTCTGGCCTCGCTCCTCATCCCTGATCAGTGTCTTCCATTCCCCTGCAGCCCAGCACCAGCCAGGCAGCAGCAAGGGAAAACTCAGTCCGGATATTCCCAGGATCCAAGCTCCAAGGGGCTGAGCCCAGCAGAAGTGCGGTTTAGATTGACAGATTCGCTGTCCAATCAGGGGCTACAAAAGGACTGCCAGTCAGAAGAGGGGGCGGGTTCTTCCGGAAATCACAGTGCAAGTTCCCTGCGACTGAGGAAGTTTCAGAGACTTGGTGTGTTGCGTTCTGACCTCACTGCTGAGTACTGAGGGAAGCTTAGGCCAAATCTTAAGGTGCGACATGGCGCGGATATGCACACCGCATACGACGGTGAGGAGCGGGAGCTGTTGTGTCGGGTCCGACTCAGGGCTGGGTGGGAACCAGCAGCTTGATGCAGGCACGCGTGAGGTCCCTCTTAGTATTAGCCATTCCCGGAACCGTCAGTGGCATCTGAATAACTCCACTCTCTGGGCTGAATCTGCACGAAGCATTTGGAGCAGAGGCTTCTGTATACAAACATCCTTGACAGGATGCGAATGTAAGACAGGCTTAGTTTCTCTGCTACAAACTCTTCTATTCCATTTAACATTTTTGTTGTGATTCATTTCGAGTTAATTTTGTCTAGGTTGTAAAACGCATCTCAAGTGCTGAGTGACTGAAAGAACATTCCTTCAATATTTCTCTGTTTTTTAAAGAAGCAAAAAATAGATGCATTAATTTTGTACAGCTGCACCTTTAGCCGTATAAAAAACTGTTTCTGAGACAAGCTATGTTGTCACCTGGATCCTGGTCTCGTGCTCTCCAGGGAAGTGAACCTGCTTTCCTTTGGATTAAACTTCCTAAATTTGATAGTTAAAGGATGTACAGGAGCGTCTTAAAATTACTCATCTCAGTCATGTAATGAACTGTTCTTTGCTGTTAAAGGAAAAGAGCTTGCATGTGGAGCATGGCCTCTGCCTTGAGAGCAGAAAAGGAGGAACACTTGTCTGTGGTCCCTGCAGGGTGAAACAATGTAGACAAGAGCTAGCTCACAGACTGACGTTCTTATAAGGAGTCTCTTGCTGGGTCATTATGAAAGAGGCCCTGATAGGGCAAAGTGAGTGGTTTTTTTTTTTGTTTGTTTTTTTTGTTTTTTTTGATTCCTGAGCATTTATTAATTCATGCATATGAATGGAAATTGTCCAGATTGGTGGGTATGCAAGTTGGGGAGGTACTGTTGAATCACACTTGATCCAGTTAGGGCAGCTCAGAAGCTCTGTGTGTGTCGGATGACAGATTCAAAAGTACTTTTGAGTTTAAGAGGTTTTTCAGGTGTTGATGGTGCTTGGCAGGAAGCAGACATTGAATTGCTCTTCAACTTTGTTTTCTGTGTGGGCTTCAGAGGACATGGGTTTTCCTGAAGTCACAAAGAGGCATGAGACACTGCAGAGCCATAACCACCATTCTGATCATCTCCATGCAGAAAAATCAGTAGAGCACAGGGCTTCCTGATTTGGAAGAAAGATCAGTAAGAGATTGACTGAGAAATATAACAGTTGAAAGTCACTTTGAGTTATTTTTGTGGGAGTTCTGAAGTTTGAGTGTGTGTGTGTGTATGTGTGTGTGTGTGTTTTAATCTATACACATGTGCTCATAGGTTACATTGTTCAAGTTCACATTAAGGGTCTATACACTTACAAAGGATCCCCACAGTCAGTGCACTGTTGGTCATGAAACAGCACACAATGACAGCTTAAGCAGTGTCCTGCTGACTCTTTCTCCCATCTGCTTTTAATCTCTTATAACACTGTCATTTGTCTGATTTTATTCTAAGTCCATTTCTCATTTTGATATAGGCAGCATACAGGATGGCTATAGATTTATTTTACAGTTTTCAGTTAATCTTGTATCCAGCCACTGTCCTGAAAGTGTTTATAAGCAATAGAAAGTTGGTAGAATTTTTGGGTCACTAAAATCATGTCATCTGCTAATTAGTATAATTTGAATTTTTACTGTCCAGTTTATTTCCCCTTGATCTCTTTCAATTGTCCTGTTCTTGTAGGTAGAACTTCAAGCCACATATTTAGGTCAGATATAGAGACAGGTCAGCACTTTCTTGTTTTTCATTTCAAGGAATTCTGAGTTTATCTTCATTTAATTTGATGTTGACTGTATTTTGACAGTTGATGTTCCTTAGTATGTTTTTTTCATATTTCTGTATTTCTAAAGCTTTTTTCAAATTTACAGTGGTCTTCTTCTCTTTGTGTCCTGAGTGCTGGGACTGAAGAAATGCACTAACATGCCCATCCTGACCCCCCCCTCTAAGTTTTATGGTGCTTCTCTGTCTCTCTCTCTCCCTCTCTGTCTCTGTCTCTCTCTCTCTATCTATGCGTGTGTGTGTCTCTCTTTCTGCATCCCTCCCTCTCTCTTGTGTATAGAAACACCTTTGGCTGGATGCCAATAGAAGACAGGCTTGGTTTTTCTGGTACAGTCTACAAACTCTTCCATTTTACCTTTTCGTTGTGATTCATTTTGGGTTCATTTTGTGTAGGTTGTAAAACGCATCTCACGTGTTGGGTGACTGAAAGCACATTCTTTCAATATTTATGGTTTTTACAGAATCAAAAAATAGGTCCATGACTTTTTTGTACAGCTGTACCTGTACTCTTTTTAAAAAAGTTTTTGAGAAAAGCTATTTAGTTACCTGAATCCCAGTCTCATGCTCCCCATGTCAATGACTCTGCTTTTCTTTTTATTAAACTTCCTAAATTCAATAATTAAAAGCATGTAAAACAAGAGCGTTTTAAAATTACTCATGTCAGTCATGTAATGAACTTTCCTTTGCAGTGAAAGGAAAAGTGCTTTCATGTGAAGCATGGCTTCTTTCTTCAGACCAGAACAGGAGGAACAGTTTGCTGTGTACACTGTAGGGTAAAATAATGAGGCAATAGCTAGTTCACAGACTAAAGTTTAAGTAGTCATCTGCAGGGGTCACCATTGGGAAGGAGGACCTGATGGGGCAAACTGAGTGATTTTTTTTTTTTTAATTCCTCAGCCTTTGTTAAGTCATGGATGTGAATAGAAATTGTCCAGATTTGTGGGTATACAAATTGTGGGTATACAAACTGTTGAATCAAACTTTGTTGATCTAGTATATCACCTGTGTCTGTGTCGGCTGACATATGTCAGCAGGTAATATTACACATAATGACAAAATCATACATCATCTCCTTGATGTCCTTTCCCCAGCAGGGAATGGCCTGCTCGTCTTGAAAGTCACTGTAGTTATGCATCGTTCCCTTGGTCTACTCCTGCCAACCACAATGCATGTTTCATGGACGTTAATTCCAGGGTTCAAAAGCAGTTTTGAGTTTCAGTGGATTTTCAGGTGTTCATGGTGCTTGGCAGGAAGCAGACATTAAATTGTTCTTCAACATTGTTTTTTGTGTGGGCTTCAGGGGACATGGGTTTTCCTGAAGTCACAAAGAGGCATGAGGGACTTCAGAGTCATAGCCCCTATTCTGATTATCTCCATGCAGAGAGATCAGTAGAGCACGGGCCTCTGGATTTGGAAGAAAGACAGTAGGAGATTGACAGTAAGAGATATAACAGTTGAAGGTCACTTTGAGTTAATTTTCTGGCAGTCCTAAAGTTTGTATGAGTGTGTGTGTGTGTGTGTGTGTGTGTGTGTATGCTTTAATTTTTACACATGTGCTCATAGGTTACATTGTTAAAGATTACAATTAAGGGACTATACACTTATAAAGGATTCCTACAGTCAGTGCCCTATATGTCATGAAACAGCACCCAATGACAGCTTAAGCAATGTCTGGCTGACTCTTTCTCCCATCTGCTTTTAATCTCTTATAACACTGTCATTTGTCAGATGCATGTGAGAGCTTCAGCCATCTTGTCTTTATTACAGGTTGAAATAGAAACTGAGGGGATACCAAAATAAATAAATAAATAAATAAATAAATAAATAAATAAATAATAGCCGGGCATGGTGGTGCACGCCCGGCATTTGGAAGGCAGAGGCAGGCGGATTTCTGAGTTCGAGGCCAGCCTGGTCTACAGAGTGTTCCAGGACAGTCAGGGCTACACAGAGAAAAAAACCTGTCTTGAAAAAACCAAAACCAAAACCAAAAAAAGAGAAAGAAACTGAGGGGGAGTATTTCACGTTATGGAGTGAAAATCATATCTTAGAGGTCTGCACAGTGCCTAGGAGTTGTCTCGGCATGATTTCTTCAGTGATGATCAACCTCTTCAGAAACAGCATGAGAACTGTATGTTTCAAAATCATGCTTTCCTTGTCTTCACTATTTTGCTTTTCTTTCTTCGTTATTGATTCCCTTCTTTACATTTTCATTCTAGGAATATTGAATTAAGTTTTCATTGGAACTAGATTCCTCTCTTGTACAGTAGATCAGGACTACACTTTCTCCTCCCTTCACTCCTTCCAGTTACCCTGCCATCTCTTCTATCCTCCTTTCCCACACGTTCCCTCTCATTCTGTTTTTCTTTGGAAGAGAGCAGGTTGCAAAGAGAGGAGAGCCAAGTGGAACAAAAGGAGACAGAAAAGGCATGTTCAAAGCCCTCATTTTGAGGCTGCTGTACAGGGCAAGCCCATCGAAACAAAAGAGTTTCAAGATAAAGCAAAGGATTCCCCATCCTTCCTCCTTGTGTCAGGGTTTCTACAAATCCCCAAGCTAATCCCCATAAGGCATAACCAGAGGACCTGGCTGAGACCATGCAATTCCCATCTTTGCTATTTAATTCTCTGTGGGGTTTCTGAAACCCCTGGCCATGTAAGAATTGGGTTTCCTCTGATGTCCAGCTCTTCAAGTTAAACCAAATATTGTTTGGCCACTCAAAAAGGTTCATGATCTGTTTACCTCAGCACACTTCACAGACCGGAATGTTTACATGGAGATTTTATACCTTGTATTGTTTTCAAGATTTTTTTTTCTGTGTCCTGTGGACTACCTTTTCTCCACATAGAGACTAGAACATAGGGATAAAGGCTCAAAACCAGTACAAACTTGATTTTCCCATTTAGTGAGTTGTGTGGAAGATATCCAAAACAATGTGGCACTGTGGTAAGTTTGCAGAGAGAAATGTGTTTTTTCATGGAATCAGAACAATATTTTGGGACTTCCTTAGCTAACAACTCAATAAAATGTAACCTGTCCCAAACCCTGAATCCATGCTGTCTATAAAGGATGGCCAGTTAAGACTCTGCCCTCCATTAGTAGGAGTGGTCACTTTTTTCACCTTCAGAGTTCCCTGAAAATTTCCAGGGCACTTTGCTCCTTTACTAATCAACAAATGCACCCTAATTCCAGCTCTCTCTCCCAACATCCTCCCCCAAATGATCTCTACCATTTTTTGCCCATTTCCCTCAGTCTACCCAGAGTGTCTATTCTATTTCTGCTTTGCACAAAGGTGTCTGTGTCCTCTCTACATCTCTTCTCTTTACGTAATCTCTCTGGGTCTGAGGAGGATAGCTTCATTAAAGTTTACCCAAGAGCTAATATCCACTTATCAGGGAATGTATATAGTTTCTATCATTCTAGGTCTTGGTTACCTCATGTATGCTGATTTTACTGTAGTTGCAATCATCATCCTATTGTCATGCATTTAATATGTTGTCATATTTTTAGTAGCTGAGTGATACTCCATTGTGCAAACATACAACATTTTGTTTATCCATTTTTCAGCTGTGGGCCATCTATGTTGTTTTTATCTTCTTGCTTATACAAATAAACCTGCTGTGTACATAGGTGACCATGTGTCCTGGGTTGCTGGATGGAGTACATTTTTCATATATGCCCAAGACTGACATAGCTGCGTCTTGAGGTAGATGGATTCCCAGTTTCCTGAGGAATCATGACAGTGATTTCCATATTTGCTATATTTGTTTGCACTCCTACAAGCAGTAGAAAGTGACACACTTGCTCTATATTTTCACTAGTTTGAAAAGTCTCTTGTATTATTGATCTTAAGCATTCTGACATTTGTCATATAGAATCACAAAATAGTTTTCATATGCCATTCCATAATGACTAAGGATGGTGAACATTTCTTTAAGAGTTTCTCAGCCATTTGAGATTGCCTGTTGAGAATTCCTGGTTTAGATCTGTACCCTATTTTTTATCTGTAGTTTTTGATTTTGGACCATCTAGTTTTGTGAGGTGTATCTATATTTTTTGTACAGTTCAACTTTATCAGATGTGGATATGGTACAAATACTTTTCTCATTCCTTAGACTGTCTGTTTGTCCAATTGCCTGTCCTTTTTCCTTACAGAAAACATCACTATTTCATGAGTTCCGATGTATGAAATGTTGATTTCAGTTGCCTGTCATATTCCATTTTCTGTTCAGAAGGCTGCCTCCTGTGACAGTGGATTCAGGAAAGTTCTCTCCTTGCTCTTCTGTCAGGCTCAATGTGTTTGGTTTTATTTTAATTCTTTAATCTATTCGGAAGTGAGTTTTCTGCAGGGTAAAGAATATAGATCTCTTTGCATACATCTCCCTGTAGAGCTACAGTGTAAGAAGCACCATTTTGCTAACCACATGTGGCCCCAGTGGGGACAGGTTGGCATGTTTCCTGACCCTGGGACAGGGCACTGGTGTGAGCCTTCCAGAGTGTTGATCTCTTGTTTGTGTAATCATGTACATAGTTTCTGGACCCACTTGCCCAGGACAACTCTTTCCTTCAGAGAATATCTTCCTTGTGAATGTTAACGACTCCATTTGCTTAGAAACTGCAGGCATCCTGGAGTTGAGGGTGTGGCTATGTCATAGCAAAGTGGCAAAGTGGGATTTCTGGACGGCCTTTAAGGTTATGGGAAAAAGCTCCTAATACATGAGTTTGAAAATAAGGATGCCATATGACATATTTGAAGGCTCCTTAAGGAATCTAAAGGAAGCAAGGCAGCTACTCTTGGAGCCAGCAAGTGAGAAAGATGCAAATGCAGGCACATTCCAGGGTTCAGACCCTCCAGAGCAAGCTGTGTGTTCCCAGTCTGCCCCTGGGTGTACACCAGGCCTCTTGCACTTACTGGAGACCAAGTGCTGTGGCCCAGGCTGTTCAGATCCCGAAGCAGAAACCTGAAGGCTCCCGCTGGGGCCTGCTGGACTCACCAGAGCACACTGACTCCTCCCAGCTGGCCTCTTGCAGGACCTGGAGATGTGGTGTTGTACCCCAGGCTGTTCTGGATCCCAAAGCAGAGATCTGAAGGCTCCAGCCAGAGGCCTCAGGAATGGAACCTAAGCTCTGTGGTGCCGACCCACCAGAGCAACCTGTCGAGACATTTTTTTAGGATAAAGAGAGAGAACTGCTTGGAGAAAACTCTCCCCTCCCCCCCCCCCCCCCCCCGCCTCTCCCCCGCCTCTCTCTCTGTCTCTCTCTGTCTCTGTCTCTCTGTCATATGTGTAAGCACTCACATGTGCACACACACACATATACAAAGCATAGCATGGACAGATATCTCTTAGAGAAACAAGAAAGCAGGACATGAACAGTCAAGAAGCTGAGCATAGAGGGCAGCAAACTGGAAATCTTTCTCAAGCAGAACTAGGGACATCAGCTAGAACCCACAGTTTGGCTTCTAGTCTTTTTGTTTAATTTTGTTTTGTTTTGTTTTGTTTTGTTTTGTTTTGTTTTGTTTTGTTTTGTTTTGCTTTGCTTTGCTTTGCTGTTCTCAGGCATCCCTTGTCTTTGAATCCCGCTCAGAGCCAAGGCTTGTCATTGGAACCCCTTGTTTAAGGTGCTGTTTTTCTCAGTGTTTCTAGGTGGATTCCTTAAAAAAAACTCCAGGTGTCCATATGTGAATTGTCTCTGGATCTTCAACCCTAGTCGATGGATCAAGCTGTGTGTTCATATACCAGTACCATGTAGTTATTTTCCTGTTCCAGATTGTTGTAGCTCTCCTTGGTTTTGTCATGGACCTGGAACTTGCCCTTTCGAGGATTTTAACGTTTTCTTTGGCATTTGTCAGGGATTGTGTTGAATTTGCAGATTAGTTTGTGAAGATTCATATTTTTATGGCTTTAAGCCTACCAATTCAAGAGCATGAGAAAATTTCCATCTTCTTATATCTACTTAAATTTCTTTAAATAATTGAACTTCTCATGCAAATCTTTCATTTGCTTTTTTAACGTGACTTACTTTTTAAATGTTACTCTGACATCTTTCATTTGTTATTATGTTGTTGCTCTGAGTTTTTTCTCAGTCCATTTCTCATCTTGATATAGGTGGCATACAGGAGGGCTATAGATTCATTTTACAGTTTTCAGTTAATCTTGCATCTAGCCACTTTCCTGAAAGAGTTAGAAACTTGGTAGTAGAATTTTTTTGGTCACTAAGGTCATATCACCTCCTATTTAGTGTAATTTGAATTTTTATTCTCCAAATTATATCCCCTTGATCTCTTGGCAAGAATTGTCTAATTCTTCTAGGTAGAACTTCAAGCCTCCTATGGAGCACAGATATAGAAACAAGTCAGCCTTTTCCTGTTCCTCATTTGAATTACCAATGTGTTGCTCCCACCTGTTGTTATGTTTGTTTACCTGTTAGACAGGGTGTCACTGTACAGCCCAGGGCGGCCTGCTGGAGGCCCAGGCCCATGATCACATCCAGCCTCTCCTCTCAAATACCTGAATACCCTCTGTGTGTCTGAGTTCAAACTCTTCCCGTGTGAAATGGAAGGCTGCCATGGATGGAGATAGTGTCACCATACGAGTCTAGAATAGAGAGGTGTAAGGCAACAAACAGCACCACTGGCTGCTGGCCATGCACACTCCAGTCAGACCAGACTACCCAGGCTTGCCTGGACGGTGTAGGACATTCTTACTTTACTGGGTTTTCTTTTGTTCCGTATTAGCTTGTTCTACTATTTTGTAATTACAGCCAGGTCAGAGGTTTGGTTAGTCTAAGAATCTTAGCCACACCTCAAACCCTTCTAACATATTTCATATTATTTATGGTTATTAGAAAGGGTGTTGTTTCTCTGATCTCTTTCTCACACCGTTTGCCTTTTCATATAAGAGGAATGTAAGAGGGCTATCAGTTTTGTTTGATATAGTCTAAGATCCAGTCGTTGTCTTGAATGTGTTTATGAGCTAAAAAAGTTTTCTTATGGAATTTTTCAGTTCACTTATATACACTATCCTATAATCAGCCAGTTTGTATACTTTGAATTTTTCATTTCCAAATTATATACTCTTGTTCTTCTGTTATCGTGTTTCTCAGTACAATTTCAAGTTCTATATTAATAGATATGCAGAAAGTAGACAGCCTTGTTTTGGTTGTAGAACCAGTGGTATTTCTTTTAGCTTCTGCTCATTTAATTTGATGTTGGCTGTAGAATTTCCATAAACTCCCTGTGTTATATTGCAGTACGTCAGTTTTATCCCTAATCTACCCAAGCCTCTTCATGAAGTGGTTTTGTATTTTGGAGGACTTGTTTGTTGTCCAGTGAGATGGTGCTGTGGTTTCTTTCTGTGAGTTTCTTTCTATGGTGGATCACATTTCCTGATTTTCCTGTGTTGAGTCATCACTGCATCTCTGGATGAATCCTAGTTGATCAGGGTGCATGGTATTATTGATGTGTTCATGATGGCTGTTTGCAAGTATTTTATCAAATATTTTGCATATTTGTTCATGAAGGATTTGGTCTTTCCTTCTTGAGTCTGTATATGCTTTGGTGTAAGCGTAACTGTGGTTTCATAAAAGGAATTGAATAATATTCCTCCTGTTTCTCCTTTGTAGACTACTGTTAAGTATTGGCCTTAAATCTCCTTTTAAAATCCTGTTGACTTCTGCCAACTCAGCTCTCCAGCTGTGTCATTTTTAGTTCAAATTCTGTAATGATAGCTTCTGTTTTACTAGAGTTATTTTGCTAATTAAACTGTGTATATTGTGTCAATTTAATATATAATAATGAATCTGATTGAAACAAATATTTCATCATTCCATTTATTTCTTTCTCTTTTCAGATTTGATGGAGTACAGGATTATTTTTTTTAATTTTTATTTTTTATTTTTTTTAATTCGATATAATTTATTTACATTTCAAATGATTTCCCCTTTTCTAGCCCCCCCCACTCCCCGATAGTCCCGTAAGCCCCCTTCTCTTCCCCTGTCCTCCCTCCCACCCCTTCCCACTTCCCCGTTCTGGTTTTGCCGAATACTGTTTCACTGAGTCTTTCCAGAACCAGGGGCCACTCCTCCTTTCTTCTTGTATCTCATTTGATGTGTGAATTATGTTTTGGGTATTCCAGTTTTCTAGGTTAATAACCACTTATTAGTGAGCGCATACCATGATTCACCTTTTGAGTCTGGGTTACCTCACTTAGTATGATGTTCTCTAGCTCCATCCATTTGCCTAAGAATTTCATGAATTCATTGTTTCTAATGGCTGAATAGTACTCCATTGTGTAGATATACCACATTTTTTGCACCCACTCTTCTGTTGAGGGATACCTGGGTTCTTTCCAGCATCTGGCAATTATAAATAGGGCTGCTATGAACATAGTAGAGCATGTATCCTTATTACATGGTGGGGAATCCTCTGGATATATGCCCAGGAGTGGTATAGCAGGATCTTCTGGAAGTGAGGTGCCCAGTTTTCAGAGGAACCGCCAGACTGATTTCCAGAGTGGTTGTACCAATTTGCAACCCCACCAGCAGTGGAGGAGTGTTCCTCTTTCTCCACACCCTCTCCAACACCTGCTGTCTCCTGAATTTTTAATCTTAGCCATTCTGACTGGTGTAAGATGAAATCTTAGGGTTGTTTTGATTTGCATTTCCCTAATGACTAATGAAGTTGAGCATTTTTTAAGATGCTTCTCTGCCATCCGAAGTTCTTCAAGTGAGAATTCTTTGTTTAACTCTGTACCCCATTTTTTAATAGGGTTGTTCGGTTTTCTGGAGTCTAACTTCTTGAGTTCTTTATATATATTGGATATTAGCCCTCTATCTGATGTAGGGTTGGTGAAGATCTTTTCCCAATTTGTTGGTTGCCGATCTGTCCTCTTGATGGTGTCCTTTGCCTTACAGAAACTCTGTAACCTTATGAGGTCCCATTTGTCAATTCTTGCTCTTAGAGCATACGCTATTGGTGTTCTGTTCAGAAACTTTCTCCCTGTACCGATGTCCTCAAGGGTCTTCCCCAGTTTCTTTTCTATTAGCTTCAGAGTGTCTGGCTTTATGTGGAGGTCCTTGATCCATTTGGATTTGAGCTTAGTACAAGGAGACAAGGATGGATCAATTCGCATTCTTCTGCATGCTGACCTCCAGTTGAACCAGCACCATTTGTTGAAAAGGCTATCTTTTTTCCATTGGATGTTTTCAGCCTCTTTGTCAAGGATCAAGTGGCCATAGGTGTGTGGGTTCATTTCTGGATCTTCAATCCTGTTCCATTGATCCTCCTGCCTGTCACTGTACCAATACCATGCAGTTTTTAACACTATTGCTCTGTAGTATTGCTTGAGGTCAGGGATACTGATTCCCCCAGATTTTCTTTTGTTGCTGAGAATAGTTTTAGCTATCCTGGGTTTTTTGTTGTTCCAGATGAATTTGATAATTGCTCTTTCTAACTCTGTGAAGAATTGAGTTGGGATTTTGATGGGTATTGCATTGAATCTGTATAGTGCTTTAGGCAAAATGGCCATTTTAACTATATTGATTCTACCGATCCATGAGCATGGGAGGTTTTCCCATTTTTTGAGGTCTTCTTCCATTTCCTTCTTCAGAGTCTTGAAGTTCTTGTCATACAGATCGTTCACATGTTTGGTAAGAGTCACCCCAAGATACTTTATACTGTTTGTGGCTATTGTGAAGGGGGTCATTTCCCTAATTTCTTTCTCAGCCTGCTTATCCTTTGAGTATAGGAAGGCCACTGATTTGCTGGAGTTAATTTTATAACCTGCCACTTTGCTGAAGTTGTTTATCAGCTGTAGGAGCTCTCTAGTGGAGTTCTTTGGGTCACTTAGGTAGACGATCATGTCGTCTGCAAATAATGATAGTTTGACTTCTTCCTTTCCAATTTGTATCCCTTTGACCTCTTTATGTTGTCGAATTGCCCGAGCTAGTACCTCAGGTACAATATTGAAAAGATAAGGAGAAAGGGGGCAGCCTTGTCTGGTCCCTGATTTCAGTGGGATTGCTTCAAGTTTCTTTCCATTTAGTTTGATGCTGGCTACCGGTTTGCTGTATATTGCTCTTACTATGTTTAGGTATTGGCCTTGAATTCCTGTTCTCTCCAAGACTTTAATCATGAAGAGATGCTGAATTTTGTCAAATGCTTTTTCAGCATCCAATGAAATGACCATGTGGTTTTGTTCTTTGAGTTTGTTTATGTAGTGGATTGTATTGATGGATTTCCGTATATTGAACCAACCCTGCATTCCCGGGATAAAGCCTACTTGATCATGGTGGATGATCGTTTTGATGTGTTCTTGGATTCGGTTGGCAAGAATTTTATTGAATATTTTTGCATCTATGTTCATAAGGGAAATTGGTCTGCAGTTCTCTTTCTTTGTTGGATCTTTTTGTGGCTTTGGTATCAGCATAATTGTGGCTTCGTAGAAGGATTTGGGTAGTGTTCCTTCTGGTTCTATTTTGTGGAATAGTTTGAGGAGTATTGGTGTTAACTCTTCTTTGAAGGTCTGGTAGAATTCTGCACTGAAGCCATCTGGTCCTGTGCTTTTTTTGGTTGGAAGACTTTCTATGACTCCTTCTATTTCTTTAGGCATTATGGGACTGTTTAGATGGTCTAGTTGGTCCTGATTTAATTTTGGTATTTGGTATCTGTCAAGGAAATTGTCCATTTCCTCCAGATTCTCCAGTTGTGTTGAGTACAGGCTCTTGTAGTAGGATCTGATGATTTTTTGGATTTCCTCAGTTTCCGTTGTTATATCTCCCTTTTCATTTCTAAGTTTGTTAATTTGGATACTTTCTCTGTGCCCTTTGGTCAGTCTGGCTAAGGGTTTATCTATCTTGTTGATTTTCTCAAAGAACCAGCTCCTGGTTTTGTTGATTTTTTTGTATGGTTTTCTTTGTTTCTACTTGATTGATTTCGGCCCTGAGTTTGATGATTTCCTGTCTTCTACTCCTCCTGGGCGAAATAGCTTCTTTTTGTTCTAGGGCTTTCAGGTGTGTCATTAAGCTGGTAATGTATGCTCTCTCCATTTTCTTTTTGGAGGCACTCAGGGCTATGAGTTTTCCTCTTAGCACTGCTTTCATTGTGTCCCATAGATTTGGGTATATTGTGTTTTCATTTTCATTATGTTCTAAAAAGTCTTTAATTTCTTTCTTTATTTCTTCCTTGACCAAGGTATCATTGAGCAGAGTATTGTTCAGTTTCCACGTGTATGTGGGTTTTCTGTTGTTTCTGTTGCTATTGAAGACCACTTTTACTCCATAGTGATCAGATAGGAGGCATGGGATTAGTTCTATCTTCTTATATTTGTTGAGGTCTGTCTTGTGACCAATTATATGGTCGATTTTGGAGAAGGTACCATGAGGTGCTGAGAAAAAGGTATATTCTTTTGTCTTAGGATAGAATGTTCTATATATATCTGTTAAATCTAATTGGTCCAAAGCTTCAATTAGTTTCATTGTGTCCCTGTTTAGTTTCTGTTTTCCTGATCGGTCCATTGAGGAAAGTGCAGTGTTGAAGTCACCCACAATTATTGTGTTAGGTGCAATGTGTGCTTTTAGTTTTAATAAAGTTTCTTTTACGAAAGAGGGTGCCCTTGCATTTGGGGCATAGATGTTCAGGATTGACAGTTCTTCTTTTTGTATTTTTCCTTTGACCAGCAAGAAGTGTCCCTCAGGGTCCCTTTTGATGACTTTGGGTTGAAAGTCAATTTTATCTGATATTAAAATGGCTACTCCAGCTTGTTTCCTGAGACCATTTGCTTGTAAAATTGTCTTCCAGCCTTTTACTCTAAGGTGGTGTTTGTCTTTGACCCTGAGGTGTGTTTCCTGTAAGCAGCAAAATGTAGGGTCCTGTTTACGTATCCAGTCAGTTAGTCTGTGTCTTTTTATTGGGGCATTAAGTCCATTGATGTTAAGAGATATTAAGGAATAGTGATTGTTACTTCCTATCATTTTTGACGTTATTTTTTAAATTTGAATGCTTATCTTCTTTTGGGTTTGATGAAAGGTTACTATCTTCCTTTTTCCAGGGTGAAGTTTCCCTCCTTGTATTGGTGTTGTCCTCCTATTATCCTTTTTAGGGCCGGGTTTGTGGATAGATATTGGGTAAACTTGGTTTTGTCATGAAATATCTTAATTTCTCCATCTATGGTGATTGAGAGTTTTGCTGGATATAGTAGTTTTGGTTGGCATTTGTGTTCTCTTAGAGTCTGCATGAGATCTGCCCAGGACCTTCTAGCCTTCATAGTCTCAGGTGAAAAGTCTGCTGTGATTCTGATAGGTCTTCCTTTATATGTTACTTGGCCTTTTTCTCTTACTGCCTTTAGTATTCTTTCTTTGTTTAGAACATTTGGTGTTTTGATTATTATGTGACGGGAAGTATTTCTGTTCTGGTCCAGTCTGTTTGGAGTTCTGTAGGCTTCTTGTATATTCATGGGCATCTCTTTCTTTAGGTTAGGGAAGTTTTCTTCCATAATTTTATTGAAGATATTTGCTGGCCCTTTAAGTTGTAAATCTTCACTCTCATCTATGCCTATAATCCTTAGGTTTGGTCTTCTCATTGTGTCCTGGATTTCCTGGATATTTTGGGTTACAAGCTTTTTGCATTTTGCATTTTCTTTAACTGTTGAGTCCATGGTTTCTATGGAATCTTCAGCATCTGAGATTCTTTCTTCTATCTCTTGTATTCTGTTGTTGATATTTGCATCTCTGTCCCCTGATTTCTTCCCAAGGCTTTCTATCTCCAAAGTTGTCTCCCTTTGAGTTTTCTTAGTTGTTTCTACTTCTGATTTTAGATCCTGGATGGTTTTGCTTAGCTCCTTCACTTGCATGTTTGTGTTTTCCTGGAATTCTTTAAGAGATTTTTGTGTTTTCTTTTTCATGACCTCAGCCTGTTGACCAAAGTTCTCCTGTATTTCTTTAAGAGATTTTTGTGTTTCGTCTTTCATGACCCCAGCCTGTTGACCAAAGTTCTCCTGTATTTCTTTAAGTGTTTTTTGCATTTCCTCCTTGTTGGCTTTTGTATTCTCCTGGATTTCTTTCAATGATTTTTGTGTTTCCCTTGCAAGGGCTTCTAACTTTTGATCCATTTTCTCCTGAATTTCTTTAAGTATGTCCTTCATGTGTTCCTGTACCAGCATCATGACCAGTGATTTTAAATCCAGATCTTGTTTTACTGGTGTGATGGGGTATCCAGGACATGTTGGTAGAGGAGAATTGGGTTCAGATGTTGCCATATTGCCTTGATTTCTGTTAGTGACGTTCCTCCGTTTGCCTTTTGCCATCTAGTTCTCACTGGTGTTAGTTTGTCTTGTCAGTGCTGGACTCACCAGTGTAAGCTGCCCCTTCCCAGTTGGCCTCTGGTGCACAGCTTACCTCCTGCACTGCTTGTAGACAGGGTGCTGCTGCCCAGGCTGTTCAGATCCCAAAGCAGGCCCCCGAAGGCTCCCGCTGGGGCCCGCTGGATTCACTGGAGCACACTGACTTCTCCCAGCTGGCTTCCCGGAAGCCCAGCTAGCCACTTGCAGGACTTGGGGATGTGGTGCTGCCGCCCAGGCTGATCTGGATCCGGAAGCGGAGGGAGTAGGGCTGAGGGCTTCCGCCTGAGGCCTTGCCCCAGATTGTGTCTGTGGACCAGATGGAGCCTGTGTGCACCCCCAGGGAGTGCCGATGGTGTATGCTGCTGTGATCTCCCCTGTGTTCCGCTCACTCCGCTGGGCAGCCGATCCGCCAACCGGGCTGTCGCATACAAGGTTAGCCTGGCCACCCAGTCCCTGAGTCCAGGCAAAAGCCTGGGAGGCCAAGGTCCGAGCAAAGTTCCCCTAGGGCTATGACTGTTAATTGGGTCTGCCAGGTGACTAGGATGGCGGGCGTGCGTGCCCGCGCTCCCTGAAAGCGCCGGGAGAGTCTGCTGTGCTAACAATCCCCTGGGCTGGTTGACTCACAGATGGCCCACCAAGCCGCCCAGTCCTTGGGGTCAGTCCTGTGCCTTTTGGGGCCTAGACCCTCGCTTTGTTAGCCTCAGGCTATGCCTGTTACAGGTCTGCCCGCCAGAGCTCTCTGTCGTCCTGCAGGCAAAATGGCGGCGGCGCGCGCGCAGGCCTGGCCAAAAAAAAAAAAACCCCCTGGCTGGGTTGGCACCCCGATGGCCCCCCGACCCGCCCAGGGCCTGGGTGCAGGCCAACGCCCGTCGGGCTCAGACCACCGCGGTGTTGGCCTCGGATTATGTTTGTGTACCTCAGTCTGTCCGATCCCCGGAGTTCGGAACCAAGATGGATGCACCTCTCCTGACTGGTGGGAGGCCGAGTTCTGAAGTGGCCTCCGTGCAGGAAAGGCGCAGCACAACTGCAGCTGCTTGCCACCCGGCTGGTCAGCGAAGGTCAGTGGTCGTGGGCGCAGGGCCTAACTCGGAGTACAGGATTTTAATCATGTCTTTCTGGTTTTGGGGATTTTTCCATTTGCTTTTTGTTACGTGTCCTTTCTCACTTTGAGTTGATTATTTTAGATAATCTTTCCATGTCTTTAGGGCTTGATTTTTCTGAAAGAACAGCTTTTTGTTCCTGTCTCTGTCTCTCTCCTTTCACTTGGATAGTTTCTTGCTGTCTTGTCCTTTTTCTGTGCTTAGTCCTTTTTCTTCTAGCACGTTTAGGTGTGCTGTTATTCTAGCATGAGATTTCATTTTTTTTTTTTTGTCCTTTTTAATATGACAGTTACTGGAATAAACTATCCTCTTATCACCACTTGTGACTTCTGTCATGTAAGCTTGTGTGCTATGCATTCTATTTGATTGAATTGTAGAAAGTTTTTAATTTCTTTATTTCTATATTGACTTATTTATAGTAGACAGTTGTTCAGTTTCACAGGGTCCATAAGCCTTCATTTGTTTCTATTCCTTTTTTGTTGTTGTTGTTTTCATGTTTTTCTTTTTGTATACTTTATTTATTTACATTTCAAATGTTTTCCCCTTTCCAGTTCTTCTCTTCAGAAAACTGCTATCCTATCCCTGTTCACCCTGCATCTATGAGGGTGCTCCACCACCCACCCTCCCACTCCCCCAGGTGGGCCAGTCTCTAGATGGCCTTTCCTTCAGTCTCTGTTCCACACTTTTTCTTCATATTTCCTCCTATGAGTATTTTATTCCCCCTCCTATGAAGGCCCAGAGTATCCATATTTTGTTCGTCCTTCTTCTTGAGCATCATTTGATATGTGAATTATGTCTTGGATATTCCAAGCTTCTAAGCCAATATCCACTTATCAGTGAGTGCATACCATGTGTGTTCTTTTATGACTGGGTTACTTCACTTAGGATATTTTTCATTTCCACCCATTTGTGCCTGTGAGTTTCATAAAGGCATTATTTTTAATAGCTGAGTAGTATTCCATTGTGGAAATGTATCACATTTTCTGGATCCCTTCCTCTGTTGAGGGACATCTTGGTTGGTTCCAGCTTCTGGCTATTATAAATATGGTGGCTATGAACATAGTGGAGCCTGTGTACTTATTACATGTTAAAGTATCTTCTGGGTATATTTCCATGATGGATAGCTGGGTCCTGAGGAAGTACTATGTCCAATTTTCTGAAGACTTATTTCCAGAGGAGTTGTATCTGCTTGCAATTCCACCAGCAGTGGAGGAGTATTCCATATTCTCCACATCATCACCAGCATCTACGGTCAACTGAGTATTTTATTTTAGCCATTCTGACTGGTGTGAGGTGGAATCTCAGGGTTGTTTTCATTTGCATTTCCTTGATGTCTAAGGATGTTGAACATTTCTTTAGGTGCTTCTCAGCCCTTGAGTTTCCTCAATTGAGAATTCTCTGTTTAGCTCTGAACACCATTTTTAATAGGGTTATTTGTTTCTCTTCGGTCCACCTTCTTGAGTTTTTTGTATATATTGGATATTAGGCCTCTATCAGATGTGAGATTGGTATTGATCTTTTCCCAATCTGTTTGTTGCCATTTTGTCCTATTGACAGTGTCCTTCACCTTAAGGAAGCTTTGCAATTAATGAGGTCCCATTTGTTCATTCTTGATCTTAGAGCATAAGCCATTGGTGTTTTGTTTAGGAACTTTTCCCCTGTGCCCATGTGCTTGAGACTTTCCCCCATTCTCTCTCTTTTATTAGATTCAGTGCATCTGGTTTTATGTGGAGGTCCTTGATCCACTTGGTCTTGAGCTTTGAGTAAGGAGAGAAGAATGGATCCGTTTTCATTCCTCTACAAGTTGACTGCCAGTTGAACCAGCTCCATTGGCTGAAAATGCTGTATTTTTTTCTACTGGATGGTTTTAGCTCCTTTGTCAAAGATCAAGTGACCATAGGTATGTGGGATCAGTCCTGGGTCTTCAATTCTATTCTATTGATCTACATGCCTGTCACCTTATCAATAATATGCAATTTTCATCACTTCTTCTGTAGTACAGGTTGAGATCAGGAATACTGCTTCCCCCAAAAATTCTTCCATTGTTGAGAATAGTTTTTGGTATCCTGGGTTTTTTCTTATTCTAAATGAATTTGAAAATTGCTCTTTCTGTCTCTATGATAAATTGATTTGGAATTTTGATGGGGATTGCATTGAATCTATAGATTGCTTTCAGCAAGCTGGCCATTTTTACTATATTAATCCTGCCAGTCCCCGAGCCTGGGAGATGTTTCCATCTTTAGAGTTCTTCTTTGGTTTCTTTCTTTAGAGATTTAACTTTCTTGTCATACAGATCTTTTACTTGTTTGGTTAGAGTCACACCAACATATTTTATACAGTTTGTCACTATTGTGAAGGGTGCCGTTTCCCTAATTTCTTTCTCAGCCTGTTTATGCTTTGAGTAGAGTAAGGCTACTGATTTGTTTGATTGTTTTAATTTTATGTCTGGCCACTTTACTGAAGGTATTTATCAGCTGTAGTTCTCTGGTGGAGTTTTTGGGGCCACTTAATTATACTATTATATCTTCTGCAAATGGTGATATTTTTGACTTCTTCCTTAACAATTTGTATCCCTTTAACCCCCCTTTGTTGTCTAATTGTTCTGGCTAGAACTTCAAGTACTATATTGAATAGATAGAGAGATAGAGGACAGCCTAGTCTAGTCCCTGATTTTAGTGGGAATGCTTCAAGTTTCTTTCCATTTAGTTTGATGTTGGCTACTGGTTTGCTCTATATTGCTTTTACTATATTTACTTATGGACCTTGAATTTCTGATCTTTCCAAGACTTTTAATATGAAGTGATGCTGAATTTTCTCAAATGCTTTTTCAGCTGATTGAATCTAATGCAATGATCATGTCCCCGCCCTCCTTGATTTTGTTTATGTAGTGGATTATGTTGATAGATTTCTATATATTGAACCATCCCTGCATTCCTTTGCTTGATCATGGTAAATGATCTTTTTGATGTGTTCTTGGATTTAGTTTGTGAGAATTATATTGAGTATTTTTCCATCAATATCCATACATGAAATTGGTCTGAAGTTCTATTTCTTTTTTTTGCGGGGGTGGGGGGGTGGGGGGGTGGGGTGGGTGGGTGGTGGGTGGAGGGAGGGTTGCATGGTTTTGGTATAAGTACAACTGTGATCATAGAACAAATTGAATAGTGTTCCTTCTGTTTCTCTCTTGTGGAGTAGTTTGAAGAGTATTGGTATTAGTTCTTCTTTGAAGGTCTGATAGAATTCTGCGCTAAACTTACCTAGTCCTGGGAGACTTTTAATGACTGTTTCCATTTCTTTAGGGGTTTGGGGACTGTTTAGATGGTTCATCTGATCCTCATTTAACTTTGATGTTTGGTATCTGTCTAGAAAATTGTCTATTTCATCCAGTTTTTCCAGTTTTGTTGAGCATAGGCCTTTGTATTAAGATATGATTTTTTTTGATTTCCTCAGTTTATGGTGTTATATATTCCTTTCATTTCTGTGTGTGTTTCCCAGGGGTTTGTCTGGCTAAAGTTATATCTATCTGGTTTATTTTCTCAAAGAACAAGCTCCTGGTTTTGTTGATTCTTTGTATGGTTCTTTTTATTTCTACTTGGCTGATTTCAGCTGTGAGATTGACTATTTCCCATCATCTACTCCCCTTGGGTGTATTTGCTTTCTTTTGTTCTAGAGTTTTTAGCTGCTAATGTATGCTTGCTCCGGTTTCTTTTTGGAGACACTCAGCTCTATGGGTTTTCCTCTAAGTACTACTTCTATTTGGTCCTATAAGTTTGGGAATGTTGTACTGTCATTGTCATTAAATTCTAAAATAGTCTTTTATTTCTTTATTTTTTACTTTGACCCAGTTATCATTGAGTAGAGCATTGTTTAGCTTTCATGTGTATATGGGCTTTCTGTTGTTTTTGTTGCTATTGACGACCAGCCTTAAACCTTCAAGATCTGATAGAGTGCCTGGGATCATTTCAGTCTTCTTATATCTGTTGAGGTCTGATTTGTGACTATGTTATCAATTTTGGAGAAGGTACCTTGAGGTGCTGAGAAGAAGGTATATTCTTTTGATTTAGGATGGAATGTTCTACAGATATCTGTTAAATCCATTCTGTCTATAACTTTTCTTTGTTTCACTAACTGCATTTGTGTTTAGTAGAGTGGGATGTTGAAGTCTCCCACTATTATTGTGTGAGGTATAATGTGTGCTTTGAGCTTTAGTAAAGTTTCTTTTGTGAATGTTGTTGCCCTTGCATTTGGAGCATATATGTTTAGAATTCAGAGTGCTTCTTGGCAGATTTTTCTTTTGATCAGTATGATGCATCCTTCCTTATCCTTTTAGTTAACTGGTGGTTGAAATTCGATTTTATCCGATGTTAAAATGGTGACACCAGCTTGTTTCTTGAGACCACTTGCTTTGAAAATTGTTTTCCACTCCTTTACTGTAGGTACTGTTTATCTTTGACACTGAGGTGTGTTTCCTGCATGCAACAAAATCCTGGGTCCTGTGTACAAATCCAGTCTCTTATTTTATGTTTTTTTATTTTGGAATTGGGGCCATTGCTGCTAAGAGATATTAAGAAATAGGGATTGTTGCTTCCTGTTATTTTGTTGTTGTTGTTCTTTTTCAGTGTGTGTGGCTCTCTTTATTCTGGTTTGTTGAAAGAAAATTTCTTGCTTTTTCTAGGGTGTAGTTTCCCTCCTTCTGTTTGTGTTTTCCATCTATTATCCTGTGTAGGGCTGGATTTATGGAAAGATACTGTGTAAATTTGATTTTGTCATGGACAATCTTGGTTTCTCCATCTAGGGTAATTGAGAGTTTTACTGGGTGTAATAGTCTTAGCTGGCATTTGTGTTTTCCTAAAGTCTGTAAGAGATCTTCCCAGGATCTTCTAGCTTTCCTACTGTCTTTGGAGAAGTCTGGTGTAATTGTGATTGGCCTGCCTTTATGTGGTGTTTGACCATTTTCCCTTACTCCTTTTAATATTCTCTCTTCAGTTTGTGAATTTTTTAAATTATTATTATGGGTCAGGAGGAATTTCTTTTCTGGCAGTCTATTTGGAGATTTGTAGGCTTCTGGTATTTTTATGGGCATCTTTTTCATTAGGTTCAGGAAATTTTCTTTTATCATTTTGTTGAAGATACTCACTGGCCCTTTAATTTGGGAATCTTCACTCCCTTCTCTACATATAATCCTTAGTTTTGGTCCTCTCATTGTGTTCTGGATTTCCTGCATGTTTTGGTTTGTGAGCTTTTTATATTTTGCATTTTCTTAGACTGTTGTGTCTATGTTTTCTACGGTTATCTTCTGCACCTGAGATTCTCTCTTCTATCTCTTGTATTCTGTTGGTGATTCTTGTATCTATGACTCCTGATCTCTTTCCTAGGTCTTCTATCTTCAGTGTTGTCTCTCTGTTTTTTCTTTATTGTTTCTGTTTCCATTTTTAGATGCTGGATGTCATTGTTCAATTCCTTCACCTGTTTGTTTGTGTTTTTCTTGGGTTCTTTAAGGGATTTTTGTTTTTCCTCTTTAATTGCTTCTATCCATTTGTCTCTGTTCTCCTTTATTTCTTTAAGTGAGTTATTTATGTCCTTCTTAAAGTCCTCTATCATCATCATGAGATGTCAGAGCCTTGCTTTTCTGGTGTGTTGGGCTATCCAGTGTTTACTGTAGTGGGATAACTGAGTTCTGATGATGCCAAGTTACCTTGGTTTCTGTTGTGTCTGTTCTTGCCCTTGTCTTTTGCCATCTGCTTTTATCTCTGGTCTTAGCTGGTCTTTCTGTCTCTAACTATGGCTGGTCCCTCCTTCCAGCCTGTGTGAGTACTCCTGGGAGACCAGTTTGTTCAGGAAGGAATTTGATATGGAGAGATGTGCACATTGTCAGCTCTGGGGTGTAGACAGAAACCAGAAGGATCCTGTGCCTGGCTGCTCCTTGGTTCCTGTGTCCTGATGGCTCTGGAAGGGTTTCTCTTGGGCCAGGAATTTGAACAGAAGTAATGGTCTTACCTGTGCTCAGAGGTGTGTTGTCACTTCAGGGAGACCAGCTCTCTCCTGGTGGTATTTGTCTGTATAGCACTCTGGCACAGGATCCACTTTGGGCAGAGATGGAAACTGGTTGTTTTTTTTTGTTGTTGTTGTTGATGTGCTGCTTTTATAAAGATAGGCTGAAAATGTGTTCAATTATTTGATCAGTTTTGGAGAATCATTCATGAGGTGTTGTATTGTAAATATTGAAATACGTTTCTTTTGGATTTGTTTTTTCCTGATGAATTGCATTGCTTTTAATTAATTTTTACTTGATGTCTATTTTTCTAGATAGTAAAATAGCCATATCAACTTGTTTATTAAGGTTCACTTCAATGGAATATTGTTTTACATTTCATCACCTTGATGTATAACCCTTAGATGCTACAAGAGATGTTGACCCTGCTATTCTCTGGGAAGTTGTTGGTGTCACAGATATTTGCTTTTCTGTCCAGTATGAGTTAGGCCAGCCTGAGCACCTTCTCCAAAGAATTTATCCCCATGCCTAGCTAGGAAACTATGTCTAGTCTGGGAATCTGGCTTGTGTTGAAGGGCCACTTTTTGATGCAGCAGGGATTTCTTCAAAGAACTGACCCTGCTTTTCCTCTCTTTTTGTCTTCATTTCTTTTCTTTTCTTTTTTCTTTTCTTTTCTCTTCTCTTCTCTTCTTTCTTTCTTTCTTTTCTTTTCTTTTTTTCTTTCCTTCTCTCTCTCTCTTTTCTTTTCTTTTCTTTCTTTTCTTTTCTTTCTTCTACAGTTGGTTTTGGATTAGCTGAACCTCTGAAGGTCTGTCTATTTAAGGAGCCAGAAGCTCCTGCCTGAGAAACTTACTCATTAAGTGCTTCTTTCTAAGTTGGTATTTAAAGGAGGTTCTTGCCACTGATTGGTATGCTAAATGTTATTGATTTTTTAGTAATGTTGTATTTTTCCTCAATATAGCTATCTTCTAAATAAATGAAACTGGATTTTTGTTGTTGTTGTTTGGATTTGTTTTTTTCCAAGACTATAGCCCTGGCTGTCCTGGAACTCACTCTGTAGACCAGGATGGCCTCGAACTCAGAAAGCTGCCTGCCACTGCCTCCCAGAGTGCTTGGATGGACTATTATTTTTATTTATCAAAGCATAAGTCCACAACAACTGAGCAGTATTCCTTTATTTCCATTGTCTATTAATATATAGTAGCTAATTTGGCTATTTCCTTGTGAAAATCCTACTGATGCTTGCATTTTAGTACTGATCTATGTCTCTAGGCTAGAGCTGTTTTCTAAGTCTCTGACTTCTTGGGGTCATTAGATTTAGGCTGTATTATTTTCTATCCTTTCATTCCCCGGTTCTTCTCTTGTTAATAGTTCTAATCTTAGAACTATAGAGCTAAATCTCTGACTCTATCTATTCTGGATTGTCCTGCCCTAAATCTCTGATATTGTTGGCATAGCATAAGAATCTGCACAGTACTTATTCGTTCCCTAATAAAAACTATTAACCCGTTAATCACACAGGTTCCAATTGTAAGCAAAAGGAGTAAAATTACAAAGGGTCTCATCAAAGCAGAAAGCAGGGTGGTCAAGAGTACAAGGTAAGGGTCTGCGCAGTGGCATCTAACATAGACGGAATCTTCAAATTGGAAGTGATGTGGGACTTACAAGTCTCTTTTTCTTGAGTAGGCCTCCCGGTGCTGCTTCTACACTTGCTGCCTCACCCACTTGAGGGCCTTGAGCCTAGAGAACAAAAGCCTGAAGAGCACAAAGGGGAGGAGAGCTATCTAATCATTAACACCAGTCTCTGTGGTCAATTTGGGTACAGATTATACAGATCCAGTCACCTATCTGGAAGCAGTGAGGAGTCTCTGGCATGCCTGGAGCATTTAAGGCAAATCTCATATTGTGGGACACCTCCTGGGAGGGCCCAGTGGACACCAAAGGGGTTGGGGTATCAAAGAGCATCTCTAGGGAGTCAGGTTAAAATGGTAGGGGCTGTTCAGAAACAAGGGGAGAGGCACCACCCAGCTTGAGCCAGTCTCCAAGGTCAGTTTAGTTAAGGTCTCTCATAGCGTTTTGTTTATTCTCTCTACCTGCCTTGAGCCCTGGGGACAGTACATCCAGTAATGTTTCCAATTAGTCCCCAATATATCTGTCAATTTTTGACTTACCTTAGAAACAAAAACAGAACCATTGTCTGATCTAATTACCTTGGGCACTTTGAAACTTGGAAAAATTTCTTCTAACCTTGGCAGCTTTTTCCTGCTTCAACTCATCTAGATAAAAGTATCTATAAATGCTATAAGATATTTTATAACCATATTCTCCTGCCGTAGCTTTTATAAAATCTCTTAATATACTCTAGGCTGTTTTCTTCTAGGTCTTTTGCCCTGTTTACCCTTTACTGCATATGCATTTACTTGCTGGCATATCTTACACTGTTCTATTAATTATCTCTCTAGCCTAAAACCTGAGTCATAAATATATGTTTGGTCCCTTATCTGCCTGGACAGTTTTTTTTAAGTCCCCTAAATGAGTCCATCTGTGCATTTGGCCTAGTGAGTCCTTGACTTACTTTCTGGGGAGTATAGTTCTCCCTTCTTGTGTGCACCCTCTCTTGGTAATAGTTGGTAGGCTAGCAATCTCAGTCCTTTTTTTAAGTGAGGCTGTTCCTTAATTTTGTCCCATTTCCCAATGGGTGTCTCTTATAGACCCATAATCAGTATAGGCTCCTGCATATCCCTTCCTGGAGCCACTTGCTCTGCCTGGCTATTGCCCATTGAGTCTTTTCCCTTTGCACATCCTGGGGAATGAATACTCATAGTGGCTGACTTCATTAGGACATCTAAGAGGTCCAAGATTTCCTGTTGGTTTCCTCTGATGTGAGCAGTCCTCTTGGCATATATCCCTGTGGTCATGGGCTGTGGCAAAGGCATACCTGTTATCCGTGTAGATGTTGATTTTCTTGCTGGTTCCAAGTTTCAAGGTCTTGGGGAGGGCAACAAGCTCTACTTTCTGTGTTGACATGCCAGGAGGTAAAGATTCTTCTACCCAGATGACATTTGTGCCGTCCACCATAACAGCACCTGCTTCCATCATGGAGAAAACTGCTCCAGTCTGTAGCAACTTTCAGCAGGGGCCAGTCTCTCTTTTTGGGTCAGTAAGCTGCAGCCCGTTGGGCAGGAAGCATATCTGCCCCCTCCCATTTTGGAGAGTATGTCTTACTCCAACAGAGAGTAGGAACAGTCTGGGGTGACCCTAAATGAATGGGCTACTCATCCCATCCCTAGGTCTGCTGTTCTTCGGGTAGTCCATGAATACAGTTTGGTGCCAGGGGCTTCTTGGATCCAAGATCTTTTCTTGGAAACAGCGCCATTGGCTTAGAAGACCAAGTGTTGAGCCCCTGTGTCTACCAAGAACTGAGTGGGTTTCTCTTTCACTCCCATAGTTATCTTGGGTTCGGGGAGGTGGTCAGAAAACCCATCTCCCCTAGTCACTGTCTTCACCCAGGGCTAACACCTGGGTTTGTCATTTGGGGGCACTTTTCCCAAGACCTGGGAATTCCTGCTCCCGGCTTCTATTTCTTAGGACACACTCTGGCTCAGTGGCCTCTTTCTTTATAGTATGCACACTGGTCCTTTTCTGTCTCCCTTTTCTGCTTTTTCTAACTATTATAGCCAGGATTCTCTGCAGCTTCCTTCCTTCTCTGTCATTTTCTTTCTTTTTCTCCATTTCTTCTCCTCCTCTGTCTCCCTGTGTTAGCAAACTGTACTAAATCTCTCTACAGACTTTCTCAATAACCTACACTATTAAATCTTTCTATAGACCTTCTCAGCAACCTGCACCAAATCCCTCTAGCCTCTGAAGCTTTTTCCTGATATCTCTACTAGCCCTGTCTATAAGAGCCATTGTCATAGTAGCTTTATATTCTGAGCCCCTGGATTCATAGCATGTATATTGGCAGAATGCCTCTATGAGCTGCTCTAGAAAAGCTGCAGGTGACTCATCTGGTCCCTGCTTAACCTTACATACCTTGGTCAAATTTGTGGGCTGCCATGCCCTTGAGACCTGCCAGTGGAGTCTGGTGTTGGTCCTTCAGGTGCCTCTTACCTTTTGTCTGAGGGGGTATTCTTTTTGGCTTCCTGTATTACAAATAAAACAGTTTCAAAGAGATTGATCAGTCTCTTGGGAAATATGCCCTTAATGAGAGAGCTACCATGGTATCAGGATAGGTGGTCTCAGGTCCTTTCCTGCTCCACTCTGTGGTCCTTTCTAAATATCAATTGAGCATAATTATTACCATTTTGTAAATTATAAACTATAAGATAGACATAACACCTAGTTTATCATCCCTGTTAATTAAACAGAACCTTTTCATCTGTATTATCTTAAAAGACTGTCAGAATTAACACTTCAGAATTAACATTGGAAGAATTGACTCATGTCTTGGATTTAAACTTTATGTCACCTGAAAATTATTTATTTATGTCTATATCAGCTTTCTCAAGATTAAACAGCTTGGGCTGTCTATGAGACTACCAATCTTCAACCCCATCAGAAATCTAAGAGTGACCACTATTAACTGAAAATATATAGAAAGCTTAACACAGCTTCTAAGACTTAAACATCATATTCCATGGGGTTTTGACGTTTTTGAAAACCAACTATCTATGTAAAGTAATGTGGACTGTTGTCTGTTAAACTATCTTCAGCTCTTTCTGATTAAAACCTAGAAAACACCCTAACAATAAACTCAGAGACTTATATTTCTATTTGGCCCTAAACTCACAGGCTTAAACATTTCAGATCTATAATAATAACAGCAAAGAACTGGGTGTAAATCCAGTCAAATTTTTAGTATTTATACCAATGAAAACCTTGATTTTGTATCAAAATAAAATCTGTATCAAATAAGAATTTATGCATTGAACTTAATAACAATTATAAAGATTTTTATCAAATGAAATTATCGCTATATAATTAATTTTATTTTCTCCCCATTTTAAATCTGACCATTTTATGTTCTCTAGAAAGACAATTTCTTCAAGCTAAATATGGATGTTGAGATATGAACGGGAGTGGTATTTTCTGTAATATAAATCTCAAAACAGGATTTTAGTATCACAAAGACAGATTTTTCATTTAATATTATAAAATCCAGTCTTCTGGAGGTCTCCCTTGTTTTGCCCTCTCTCACAGAGGAACAATATAGTCACAAAGTTTAACATCACATTGATTATAATAATTTAAACAATTTAATATAAAAGAAATAAACCATCGGTAAATTCTCGCACCTGCCACATTGAATGTCATGTGACCTGATTTTGGTGTCACAGAGTTGCTTTTTAGTCAAAGTCAAAATAATATCATCCTTCTAAGTCCAAGAACACAAAACACAATACAGAACAACACCACATAGACAGCCTGACCCTGCCACCCTCAGACCTCTAGATTCAAGAACACAGAGCTAGGAAAATCACACAATTTGCCCCTAGAGGGGCTTAGTTTCCGACACCAGGCGTCCCTGCACACATAGCAGGGATCAGGTAAAACAGATTTCAGCAAAGCATGGCTTCCACCATTACTGACTTGCTGTTTACAGATGGAAGAGAGCCTTATTCAGCTCTCTCCCGGGTCTCAAGCTTCCTCCAGACCCTCACGGTCTTGACTCTAGCAGCTGCCAGTCGAACGTACCACACCAGAAGCTTGCAAGCAAAACTGAAATTTTCAGAAAGGCTTATAGGCTTAGACTTTGACACACAGTAAGACAGACAGAAAACAAACCGCAGCACCTGTCTAGTGGTCAAACTGTAGAGAAAGACACACAAAACTGACAAGTATTCACCTCCACTGAGATGGACAGACCCAGATCAGAAAACCAGACGGCCGGGAGGGCATATAAGTTCTCCAATTCAGTAGAACTACCGTGTCCTTTCTGACATACAGTCGGGAATCTTCCAGGGTTTGTGGAGTTCCCCCAAAACACCCGGGAACGTCTCCCCGAGTCGCAGCCTGTGGTACAGAGCACGTCTCCTCACCACAGTCCTCTGGTTCTTACGAACCCAAGAGGACAGCTGCTGTCCACTGAAAATGCGCGTCTCCTCAGATACAGAAAACAGAGCATTACAGACACTCAGGACACAGACATCAGCTGGCACACACATATTCCAGAGGGGATCCCCTTTACCTCCGAGTTGGTTCTTGCATGTGAAGGAAAGTCACACTTCCCAGCCCATGCACCAAAAAAATGTAAGACCCCAAAAACCGAGGGTGCCCCAGCAACCCATGCTCTGGAAGGCGACACCCAAATCACTCGCAACAATCGGTCTCGATGCAGTAACATGAGGGTTTCTTTATTCGAGAATTCTGGGTTCCACAGCCGTACACCGCACAGGGCTGGAGGACTGTGGACCCCAAGTGCCGAATTGCTACAGCTTTTATAAGTTTATGACAAAGCCCGCGAATCACAAGCCAATCATTTCTTAGCATGGAGAGCCCGCGAAATGCGAGCCAATTGATTTGTACCACTCCATAGTTTTTAGGCCAATCAGTTTAAATTATCAGAGCCTGCGCTCAGTGGACCAATTAGTTTCCTATTTTCTTGAATGTCTATAGCTGTGTGAGCTCCTGCATAGGGGTAATGGCGTAAGTTTACAGAAGCAAGATAAGCTTAGCACATTTCCAGTTACCTTATAGAGCCAGGATCACCTATTCAAGGCCTTTCTGCTAGCTCTAAACAAAGGGTGGGCTCTGGAATGTGACCTTTTATCTAGCTTCTAACAAAGCAAGATAGCATTTTAAACTTCTGACTTCTTGGGGTCATTAGAGTTAGGCTGTATTATTTTCTATCCTTTCACCTCCATCTGGCTGTTATGACTACTATATTTCCCCTTCTTGGTGAGATTCAAACATCCTCACTTGGATCTTCTTTCTGGTTATTAACTTTTTGGATCTGTGGAGTATATGGTATCTATTTTAGGCTAATATTTACTTATAAATGTGTATGTACCATGCACAGCAATTTGAGACTGGGTAGTCTCCCTAAGGAAGATATTATCAAGTTCCACCCATTTGCCTGCAAAACTCATGATATCTTTGTTTTCCATACCTAAATAGTATTCCATTTTGTAGATGTTTCCTTTATTCATTATTCACTCAAGGAACATATGGGTTGTTTCCAGTTCCTAGCTTTTATGTTTAAAGTTGCTATGAACATAGTTCTCCAAGGGTCTTAGTGGGATGTTGGAGCATCTTTGCCATATGTACCAAAGAGTAATATTGCTGGGTCTTGAGGTAGTATTCTTCTCAGTTTTCTACGAAGGTGACAAATTGATTTTCACAGTGATTTTCTAAGTTTGCATTCCAACCAACAATGAAGATTTGTGTACAGAGCCATATTGTTGGAACTTGGTAGGAGTACATTGGTCAAGGTGAACTTCTCCCAGCCTTTGTTGAGCACAGATTCCCTTGCTAGTCAGGATGCTGCTCCACCTAGGGTGGAGTGAGTGCTCAGAATGAAGGTGAAGTTCGTTGCTCCTCCAGGACTATGAAATCCTGATTTAAGCAGGTGACCCACCCAACTGCCTGAACAGTGAAGCCAAGGACGCCTGAGGACTTCCCTGGAACTCAGCCCTGAGTCCGAGGAAGGGGCTTTCCCAAACTGTTAAATGGTCTGGCCACCTTTAAAGTTTATGCCTCTATCAGTAAACTATCATCCTGGCCTCCTTCCATCCCTCATCCGTTTCCATCCTCCTTCTGTCCCCATCCATCCTTCAGCTTCTCTTCCAGGAACCCAGCTCACAGGAGCTGCAGGCAGCTACAGAATACAAGAGTTGGTCCAGTTTCTCCACTTCCTTGCCAGAATGTGCTATTTCTTTAGCTTATGAACTTACCCATTCTGGCTGGTATAAAATGGAATCTCAGAATTGTTTTGTTTATCTTGTTTATCGTATTATATACTGTAAGAACATTTGATATAATCCAAAATGCCTTCATGTTAAGCATATTAGAGAAATCAGAGATAAAGGGCAAAAACCTAAACAAAATCAGTGCAATATAAAGCAAGCCAATATTCCTCATCAAGCTAAATGAGCGTTAAAGCAATTCTCCTAAAATCAGGGACAAGACAATGCTTCCCACCTCTCCCTGTGTATTCAATATAGACATTTAAATTCTAACCAGAGTAATAAAACAACTAAAGGAAATCAAGAGGATACAAATTTGAAAGGAGGATGTCAAAGTATCACTATTTTTAATGGTAAGAGACTATAAATAAGTGACTCCAAATTTGTACCAGAGAATTCCTGTAATTGATATAAACCTTCAGACAAGTGGTTGAATATAAATATGACTCAAAGAAGTCAGTAGTCCTCCTTCATACAAATGATAATTGGGCTGAGAATGTATTAAGGGAAACAACACCCTTTTCAATAGCCCGGCTATATAATATATCTTGGTATGACTCTAACCAAGCAAGTTTAAGATTTTTATGAAACGAACTTGAAATCCAGAAGAAAGAAATTGAAGATTTAAAAAGAAGCTCATGTCTAGATTGGATTCCCATAGCAAAAATGGCCATCTTATCATTTGTTCATTGCTTTTTGTAGTTAGTAATCATCCATAGTATATCTACAGTTTGTGCTTTGTTTTGTTAATCTGTTTGCTGGTCTCTTTTATATTTTTCCTTTTGTATTAATTAATTTTTCCACTCCATATTTTATCCCCACCTGCACCCTCCTACTATTCCACATCCCATACTCCTCCTCACTCTCCAGACTCCACATGGATGTCCCCACCCCCGCCCCCACCCAACCTGACCTACAATCTCTCTGGGACTTCCAGTCTCTTGAGGGTTAAGTACATCACTGAATGAACAATGGACACAGACCAGGCGGTCCTCTATGTGTGTTGGCTGCCTCACATCAGCTGGTGAATGCTGCCTGTTTGGTGTTCCTGTGTTTTAGAGATCTTGGGGTTCCCTATTAATTGAGACTCTTGGTCCTCCTACAAGATTGCTCTTCTCCTCAGCTTCTTTCAGCCTTCCCTAATTCAGCAACATGGCTCAGATGCTCCTGTCCATTGGTTGGGTGCGAATATCTGCATCTGACTCTTTCAGCTGCTTGTTGGGTCTTCCAGGGTATGGTCATGCTTGGTCCCTTTCTGTGAGCTCTCCATAATCTCAGTTATAGTGTCGGCCTTGGGACCTCCCATTGAGCTGTATCCCACTTTGGGCCTGTCACTGAACCTTCTTTGCCCCAGGTTCCTCTCTATTTCCCTTCCTGTAATTCTTTCAGACAGGAAAAATTATGGGTCAGAGTTCTGACTGCGGGATGGCCCCCCCTCTCCCTCGTTTATGCCCTGTCTTCCTGTTGGAGGTGGTCTCTATAACTGTCCTCTCCCTACTGTTAGGTATTTCATCCAAGGTCCCTCCCTTTGAGTCCTGAGAGTCTCTCATGTCCCAGGTCTTTGGGTTAGGGTTAGGTTTAGGTTTAAGGTCCTAACCTGGAGGCATTCTGGAGGTTCCCCCCAACCTCCTACCTCCCGAGGTTGCCTCTTTACATTCTTGCATCTGGCCGTCAGTGCTTCTGTCCTTTTCACTCACTCAACACCAGATCAGGTTTCCCTCTCCCCTCACACTCCCTTCCCATTTCTTTCCCCATCCATTTTCTTTCCCAGCCACCTCTCTATCTCCCTTCTCGTGCCTGTTTTCTTCTCCCTCCAGAGTGGGACTGAGGTATGTTCACTTGGGCACTTAAACTTGTTTACGTTTTTGAGTTCTATGGACTGTATTTTGGGTACTCTGTACTTTTTTTTTCTTTTTGGCCAGCATCTACTTATTAGTTAAAGCATACCTTGAATGTCCCTTTTTCTTCTTAGTTACCTCACTTAGGATATTTTCTAGTTCCATCCATTTGTTTGCAAAACTCAGGATGTCCTCGTTCTTAATAATCTAGTAGTATTCCATTGTGTAAATGGAATACATTGTGTAAATGGATACACATTTGCTGTATCCATTCTTCTGTCATGGGACATCTTGGTTGTTTCCAGCTTCTGGCTATCACAAATAAGGCCACTGTGAACATAGTGGAATACATGCTCCTGTGCCATGGTGGGGGCATCTTCTGGGTATATACCCAAGAGTGATATAGAAGGGTGTTCAGGTAGATCTATTTCCAATTTTCTGAGGATCCTCCAGATTGATTTCCAGAGTGGTTCTGTGAGTTTGCAATCTCCCCAGCAATGGAGGAGTGGTCCTCTTTCTCCCCATCCTCTCCAACATGTGTTGTCACCTGAGGATTTGATCTTAGCCATTCTAATTGGTGTAAGGTGGAATCTCAGGGTTGTTTTGGTTTGCAGTTCTCTGATCACTAAGGACTTTGATCATTGCTTTAGGTGTGTCTCAGCCATTCGAGAGTTCTCAGTTGCGAAATCTTAGTTTAGTTCTGTACCCCATTTTTTGATTGGGTCGTTTGGTTTTTTTGATGATTAGTTTCTTGAGTTCTTTATATATTTTAGAAATTAGCCCTCTGTTGGATGTGGGGATGAAAATGGGCAATAATTTGAATACACTGTGAATGAAATATATCTTCAATATGTGATCACCATGCTTTCTTTTACACACATTTATGGGATGTTTTAGAATGCAGTGACCTATGAGGATGTGCGTGTAAATTTTTCTCGGGAAGAATGGGCTTTGCTGGATCCCTCCCAGAAGAGTCTCTATGAAGATGTGATGCAGGAGACCTACAGCAACCTCACTGCTATACGTAAGACTCCTAATATTGTTTTCCTTTTTAAGATAAGAGGGTAACCATTTTGTTTGATTTGTATGTTTGTTTGTTTGTCTTTTTGCTTGCTTCTTTTTTTCTTGTTGATGCTCTTCTATAATTTCTATTGAAAAAGAAGAAGAATTAGGTGAATGAATCAGACATTGTTCTAAGGTTCACTGAAGATTGTACCTTAAATTTTGGCTAAACTCCAATGATATACATTTTCTGGTACTGTGTTTTAGGCTATTATTGGGAAGACTACAATGATGAAGAACATTCTCAAAATTCTAGAAGACATGGAAGGTAATTTTTATTTACATGCTGATCCAGATATTCTTCTGAAGAAATCTTCATGTGTTCTCAAAGATTTCTTTAAAAGCAACAGTGTAATTAAGTAGAGCTTTAAGGATATTGAGTATTAAATTCCCACCAATGCCTACACCTCTGTTTCTGTTTTCAGGGCATTCTTTAATATAGAATACATAGAAACAATTCCATAACTAATAGTACTATTTCAAGCACAGGACTATTGGCACTAAAATTCAGATCTGCCACTGCATCTTATACATCTGAGTTATTACAAAAAGTATACACTTTGAACATATAATGAATATGCATCTAAAACTTACTAATAAGCAAATAGTTCACAATAAATCAGATGTTACTTGTGTACTTATAGTAAGGTGGTTAAGTTTCGTCATAGTGGATGTTCATAACGTTTGAGAAACTTGAATCGAAACTTTATGAAAATATCACACATGTATCTGGAAAACAAAAATTCAAACTGTGTGAATGCAATTTGGATACATTTTCTTTGTTATTTTACCTTTCATAGTTATATAGCACAGGCATGTTTTTATATCTATCTATATCTATATTTTTATCTCTCTCTATCTATATCCTATATAGTAGCTTTAGGCATCAATTACTAAAGATACTGACAGATACATTGTACTTCACACTCTCCCAAGAAATTTAGAAGATATGTTGTTATGTTTTCCCCACTTTGTTTTGTTGAACTTGATATAATTTTATGGTTAATTCAGTTTCCAGCTTCATTGGGAATAAATCATCCTACTCACAATGCATAAAGTTCTTGTTAATATAAGTAATGTCAAAATTTACCTTTGTTTTTTATATTTTTATATTACTTTGCAAATTTTATATGGCTTACTGTATTGGAGTTTTTACACCTGCAGGTTTCTCTAATAATGTAATTGAACTGCTAATGAAGGAGAACACCATGGATATAAACAAGGCGATGAAACCTTAATATATCTGATTTCTCATTACATTTATAAAACAGTGTTTTAGTAGTAATTCAAGCACATATAAAGACTCATTAGTATAATGCAGGGGTTAAACCATTCAGAAGTGCAAATTGCATCCACAGGCATGAAAGATTTTGTATGGTAGAGAAAATATCTTAATATACACAAAATAATAAAGATTTTTGTATGTCACAGGCATCTGCAATGGGAAGAAATCATTTACCCTGGAGAGAAAAACCATGAATTTGTGGAACATAATGAGGTGTTTTCAAGTCACAGTCATCCTCAGATACATAAAAGAATTCTTACTGGCGCCTTTGTATATTGGAGTTATAAAAGAACACATCCTGTAGAGAAACCCTGTGAATATGATCACTGTGGTAAAGCCTTTGCCCATAACAGCCATCTTCAAAAACATAAAAGAACACATAATGGAGAGAAACCCTATGAATGTAACCAATGTGGTAAAGCCTTTGCATGTCACAGTTATCTTAAAAACCATAAAAGGACACATACTGGAGAGAAACCCTATGAATGTAACCAATGTGGTAAAGCCTTTGCATGTCACCGCTATCTTAAAAACCATAAAAGAACACATACTGGAGAGAAACCCTATGAATGTAACCAATGTGGTAAAGCCTTTGCATGTCACAGCTATCTTAAAAACCATAAAAGGACACATAATGGAGAGAAATCCCATGAATGTAACCAATGTGGCAAAGCCTTTGCATATAACAGCTATCTTCAAAGACATATATCGACACATACTGGAGAGAAGCCCTATGAATGTAACGAATGTGGTAAAGGCTTTGCAAGTCACAGTGATTTTCAAAACCATAAAAGGACACATACTGGAAAGAAACCCTATGAATGTAAGCAATGTGGTAAAGCCTTTGCTCTTCAGAGTAAACTTCATAGACATAAAAGGACACATACTGGAGAGAAACCCTATGAATGTAACCAATGTGGTAAAGCCTTTGCATGTTACCTCTATCTTCAAAACCATAAAAGGACACATACTGGAGAGAAGTCCCATGAATGTAACCAATGTGGCAAAGCATTTGTATATAATAGCTATCTTCAAAGACATAAGTGGATACATACTGTCGAGAAACTCTATGCATGTAACCAATGTGGTAAAGCCTTTGCTCTTCACAGTCATCTTCAAAGCCATAAATGGACACATACTGGAGAAAAACCCTATGAGTGTAACCAATGTGGTAAAGGCTTTGTACAGAACAGCCATCTTCAAAACCATAAAAAGACACATACTGGAGAGAAAGCCTATGAATGTAACCAGTCTGGTAAAGACTTTGTTTGGAACAGCCATCTTCAAAACCATAAAAAGACACATACTGGAGAAAAACCCTATGAATGTAACCAATGTGGTAACAGCTGTGCTTGTCACAAATGTCTTCAAAACCATAAAAGGACACATAGTGGAAAGAAACCCTATGAGTGTAACCAATGTGGTAAAGCCTTTGCATGTCACAGCAAACTTTATAGACATAAAAGAACACATACTGGTGAGAAACCCTATGAATGTAACCAATGTGGTAAACGCTTTGTACAGAATAGCCATCTTCAAAACCATAAAAAAACACATACTGGAGAGAGACCCTATGAATGTAACCAATGTAGTAAAGCCTTTTCAAGTCACAGCAATCTTAAAAAACATAAAAGGACACATACTGGAGAAAAACCCTATGAATGTAACCAATGTGGTAAACGCTTTGTACAGAACATCCATCTTCAAAAACATAAAAGGACACATACTGGAGAGACACCTTAGGCATGTAACCACTGTGATAAAGTCTTTGCACTAAATGGTACATTTCAGAGACATGATTGAACACATACTGGAGGGAATCCCAGTACAGTAATGCATTTACACATAGTAATAATCTTAAGTGTTATAGAAGAAGACATAGTGTAGAGAAACCTTTAGCAAGATCACCAATGCTGGGAAGACTTTGCATACTACTGTAATCTTCAAAGGCATAAAAATCACATACTCTAGAAAACACTATGAATATGACTAATATGGTAAATCTTTGAGATGTACAGTAGTATCCAAAGGCATAAATTTGCGTGAACTTCTATGAATGCAATCAACTTGATTAAACCTTCGCATATTAGAGGCACCTACTAATGCATGAAAGGAATCAAACTGGAGGATATGGTTGTGTGTGTGTGTATGTGTGTGTGTGTTTGTGTGTGCACGCACACATGTGTCTGTGTTTCTTTTGGCTAATCTTGCCATGCTTTTCCTCCTACTAAATTACCTTGCCTAGGTTTGATATGAGGATTTGTTCCCATTTTTATTGTGCCTTGTTCAGTTGATATCCAAAAGAGGCATGCTATTTTTTGAAGGTGATAGGAAAGGACTGGATCTTGGAGCCATGTAGCGTTGGAAAGTCATGGAGAAGTGTAGGGAAGGGAAAACAACCCAGGAATAAAACCTTCAGCCTATAATGTTTCCTGATTGCAAAATGTGCTTGGTCAATCTGAGCAATATTGTGGTGGTAGCCAAATATTCAGTGATTTAATTGCAGGCACATAAAAGAAGGAGCTTGTAACTGACACTGACGGGGTGACCAGAAAATAGAAGCAAGATAACCCAGAATCATACCTTAGAACCAAACATAACCACCCCCTTTCACAACAGCAGCAACAACAACAAATCCATAATGATGTTCTGTTCATAGTTTGGTGACTATTCCAACTGTCATTAAAGTCTAAAGACTACTTCAGCAGGGCATGGAGTAGTATGAATGACCCACACCTAAACACAAGGTATAGAGAAGCCAGGTTTCCAGTCTCTATTTTTTTTCTTTACCTATGATCTAGGTAAACCTCAGAAAAGGACAGAAAAACTTCTGGAAACCATAGGTGTCAAAGTCACGAGGAGATCACAGGCAGCATAATTCTCTGAGCTGGCTTCCTGGATTTTCCCGGATGTTGAAGTACACTCTTGGTGCCTGTATAGTCCTACTCTAGGTACACTGCAAATATGCTACAGTTCCTGGCTGGTAGTTTATTGTGTGGCGTGTTGAAGAATACTGAGAGTTGGTGTGAAGGACTGATGCCCTCCTATTGGTTGACCTCTCTAAGTCTTGAAACAAGGGTTTGTGCCTGTTCTAGTTTTATGTAACCCTGTCTTTCATTAATGTGTCTGGTAGGCCTACTTTTTCATGGGGTAGACATAAGACAGTCATGCTTGGGAAGAGGTGAGTTGGGGAGGAATTGGGAGTGCTAGAATGAGTGATAGCTCCAGTTGGATTAGAATGTAGTAGATAGGAATAAATAATAATACAAAAATGGAAATAGTAAAAACCTTAGAGATGAAATGCTTTAAATTTTTGAGCAGATAAATTTAGATATAAGATATTTGAGGATCATTTGTTTGTCCAGTTACAGGATTAGCTTCAGTATGAGATAATTTGAAAATCTAGTATGTGTGTGTCTTTAGCCTTTAATTGATCTGTGAGTCGGCCAAGTGATTTGTAGGGAAAAAGTGAGGTTTTAGGATCTTCTTAACCCAAGGAATCTGAGATAGTCATACCAAGTCCACAAGGGAATAAAGGAAGAGACAAAGAATACACCAGAGAGATGTTCATGAGTTAAGGGTAAAAGTAAAAGTTGAGGATGATATAAGGAATCTCTGAGACTTGTGAATGGATCTTAGAATGAACAGAGTAGAAGAACAAAAGACCTCCCATGCAGTGATAATTCCCTTATCCTAGAAGCATCTCTTGTAACAAGAGATGAGGAGTACAAGGCTATAATACTTAGGCCGAGGTGCTAATGAAGATAGATCAGGTAGCTCTGAGAATGATGCAAGGGAATGTTCACTTTTCCAAGGGGGCAGAAGAAAGAGCTAGAAGTGCAGCACCTAAAAATAAGTAAATCAAAAGCCCATGAATTATCTGACAGAAAGATTTTAGAAATATCAGTGCCATGATGTCTAGAAACTTTATTTAGGGCAGCTCCCCAGAAGAATAAGAGATTTGTATGAGAGAAGTGTCACAAGTCACAGAGGATAATCATCTGTATTCATGTTATATGGGAAGGACTACAAGGGGTCCTGGTACACATGTGTTGCTTTTGTTATACTAGTTAGGAAAATAGGAAGTTCTGAATTGACACTTAACATTAGAGGAGGAGACACTAGCAGTCAGAACAGTGAGAGAACTCTATTAAAATGATGGACTGGAAGAAGCTTTTTTGAAAGAAGTGGTTTCCAACACAGGGAGACAAGTTAACTGTCTCAGTTGTCCCTTTGTTCCTGCCTGTATAGAGTGTAGCAAGAGCCAGAAGCCAGAGAGACTCACTGCCAAAGAAAAATTTAGGGAAGTGGTGAGCATGACAAGTACTGAGAAGAGTCAGGAATTTATTATAGGTGTTAGCAGCCAGCTCCTGCCTTTTATATGTTAAATAACTTAGGCATCTGTCCTTACTTTATTTTGACATTTCACAACATACAAATAAACGAGTGTCTGAGTATTATTTCATTATGTTTGTTAATCAGCCCTATGCTTTCTTTCTCTGTAATTGCTTAAATGATTTCTCTGCTTTTTTTGGCTTGTTTGTGAAATCATCAGAGTCCTTGCGTATATAGTATGAACCTAACTAATCAATGATATTACCTACTTATACACTACTCTCAATTCTTTTGTCTTACATCATTTATTTATGTGTATTTTGTATCTATGGGAATTTTGCTTACTTGTAGATCTGTGAACACAGGAGGTTGCAGATCAACTTGAACTAGTGTTGCAGAATCATGAGCCACCCTATGAGCTTTGAGTAAGTACTGCAACTGAGCCAGTGTTCTCTGGAGAAGCAGTAATTGCTGTTAATCTGTGTACCACAACTCCAGAAAAATAGAAAATGCATTGGATCAAAGATGAATTCCCTTAAAATGATGTAGAATATTGAGATTTGTGGACATATGTCCTAACATTGACTACATTCACATTGTGCTCTGGGCTCTCCAGAGTTGTTTATTTTGTGATAAAGACTAGGTAAATGAGTACTATTAAATTTTTGCAGACTTAAAAGTCTTACTAGGTTTGTTTTTATAATTTAGTTGGAAAAATTATCTGTCATTCATAAATGAGGAAACTGTTTATCTCTTGTACTTCAGGAAACAGTGCTTGAATATACTGTTACTAATATGCCTTTGGTATCAATTTTGGCGTAAGTCATTTGCACTTAGATTTCTTGCAGTACTTTCTTTATGTTAATAACATCAATTTCTCTCAATATTTTTTGTCAAAAGATGTCTTATTGTTTTGATTGGTGAACCTCATTATCTGGTTTTCAAATTATTTTTATTGGGTTCAACTTTCCCATTGGAAGTATTCCTTTTTTTACCTGTTAAATTAGGGTCTCCGTGTATCTTCATGAAAATAAAATAATCTCTTTTACAGTTGCAGTACATTTTGCTACTCATTGAAAATTAAAACATCCTGTGTATCAGATTTCTTTATTATGGAAATACATTTTTTTACATTTTGCAAATTAACTCTTCTATTGATTCTCCCAATTATACTTGAACATAATTAAATCATTATTTGAGTGAAGGCAGACAGTACCCATGAGAAGTATTCATGTGTGTGTGTGTGTGTGTGTGTGTGTGTGTGTATAAAATGTCCTATCAGGATATATGCTCTTCCAGGAAAGAAACATATTCCATCATGTTTAATAAATCTCCCTTTAGTCTAATGCTTTTTTAGTGAAAACACAATTTTTAATAAAATTAATGTGTATTGATTTAATCTTACAATACCTTCACTTTCTACTACTGCTCATTGTTATGATTTTGATGTATATCTTAAAAGAAAATATGCTGATATGTTAAATATTTTATGGATATTCAGAAAAATATAAATAATAATAATGATGATGATGATAATGATGTAAGTTTTTACTTTGAATTACTGATAAGAAAACATGGATGGAGAGAGAGTACTTCTCTCTCTTGGTGTGACATACCCTCTTAGATGACTTCCTTACCAGTTTCTGGTCAGGAGGACATGGATGGTAAAGAGAAAGGCCATCCACAGACTTCCTCACAGATTGTCCCGTCAAGAACAAGAAATCTTCTCTTTCAGTGGATTTAAGAACTGCTAAATCTTAAGAGATACAAAGGAATGGAGAGTGACAGGGATGAAGAGACAAGGGCAGCAATTAATTATAGCTCAGGCAGAATTCTAGCAGCAGCTCCTGTCTTAGCATGTGTCAAGTCCACTGCTACCACAGGCTCAGTGTGTCACCAGTGCTGCTGCGGATGTCCTGTACCTAAGCCTCTGTGGCTATCTCTTCAGTCTTAGTACAGGATAAAGACAGGAATTCACTGACTCCTTCCTGAAACTTATTTTGTTTTGTTTTGTTTTTCTTGATTTTTGGTTTTTTTAAGACAGGGTTTCTTTGTATAGCCCTGGCTGTCCTGGAACTCACTCTGTAGACCAGGCTGGCCTTGGACTCAGAAATCCACCTGCCTCTGCCTCCCAGAGTGCTGGGATTACAGGCGTGCACCACCACTGCCCGATTCCTGAAACTCTTGATCTCCTCTGGTCCCAGGTCTAGAATTCCATGTTTCTTCTGTCTTGTGCATCACTTGTCTCATTTTGCATCAGCAAACGCTGTCAAAACATTTATCTCCTTGGAATACCTGTGTGTCATTTGGAAGCTGGGATTTCTACTTTAGAAATAGCAATCCTTGATTTATAATTTTACCTTTTAAAGAGAGCAGCATTATAGATTTAAAAAGGCATGATCCCATGAGGTTTACAGAGTTGGATCATAGTGTGACTCTGAAAACTCTCCAAGTTGATTAGACCTTCATCCTGTATGCTTTTAAGTGGATGTGCTAGCTTCAGAACTCTGGAACACTTTTGATATTAGCTAAGGTGCCAGACTCAAATATTTTCAATTGACTGGTAGAACATATAAAAAATTGAAAGCACGTGATTTAAATAAAAATAAAATTTTAATGATGTGTTGAAATTATGAGTTTTAAATGGAAAGAAACAGTACATAAAGAAAAAAATTTTGGGGGGCGGCGGCGGCGGCAGCGGCAGCAGTGGCTGGTCCAGCTGAAGGGCCATCAGCGGTGGAACCAAGGCGACACAGGGTCCAGTTAGGCCCTGCGCCCACGACCACTGACCTTCGCTGACCAGCCGGGCGGCAAACAGCTGCGGTTCTGCGGAGCCTTTCGCTGCACGGAAGCCACTTCAGAACTCGGCTTCCCGCCAGTCAGGAGAGACTCACCTCCATCTTGATTGCGGACTCCAGAGATCTGACAGACTGAGGTACACAAACATAATCTGAGGCCAACACCGCAGGGGTCTGAGCCCGACGGGCGTTGGCCTGCACCCAGGCCCTGGGCTGTTCGGGTGACCATCGGGGTGCCAACCCAGCCAGGAGGTTTTTTTGCCCTGGCTGGCGCACGCGCCACCATTTTGCCTACAGGACCCAGAGTGCTCGGGAGGGCAGAGACAGCTAACAAGCGTAGCCTGAGGCTAACAAAATGGGGGTCTAGGCCCCAAAAGGCACAGGATTGTCCCCAAGAACTGGGCGGCTTGGTGGGCCATCTGTGTGTCAACCCGCCCAGGAGGTTGCTAGCACAACAGACTCTCCCGGTGCTTTCGGGGAGCGCGGACGCGCACGCCGGCCATCCGGGTCACCTGGCGGACCCAATTAACAGTCATAGACCTAGGGGAACTTTGCTCGGACCGTGGCCTCCCAGGCTTTTGCCTGGACTCAGGGCCTGGGCGACCAGGCTAACCTTGTGTGCGCCAGCCCGGTTGGGGAATCGGCTGCCTAGCAGAGTGAGCAGAATACAGGGGAGGTCACAGCAGCCTATACCTTCGGCGCTCCCTGGGGGTGCACACGGGCCCCATCTGGTCCACAGACACAATCTGGGGCAAGGCCTCAGGCAGAAGCCCTCAGCTCAACTCTCTCCGCTTAAGATCAGCCTGGGCGGCCACACCACATCTCCAGGTCCCTCAAGAGGCTAGCGGGGGCTTCCGGGCAGCCAGCTGGGAGAAGTCAGTGTGCTCCAGTGAATCCAGCGGGCCCCAGCAGGAGCCTTCAGGTGCCTGCTTCAGGATCTAAACAGCCTGGACAGCAGCGCCCTGTCTACAGGCAGTGCAGGGTGTAAGCTGTGCACCAGAGGCCAACGGGGAAGGGGCAGCTTGCACTGGTGAGTCCAGCACTGACAAGACCAAGTAACACCAGTGAGAGCTAGATGGCAAAAGGCAAACGCAAGAACGTCACTAACAGAAATCAAGGCAATATGGCAACATCTGAACCCAATTCTCCTCTACCAGCATGTCCTGGATACCCCATCACACCAGTAAAACAAGATCTGGATTTAAAATCACTGGTCATGATGCTGGTACAGGAACACATGAAGGACATACTTAAAGAAATTCAGGAGAAAATGGATCAAAAGTTAGAAGCCCTTGCAAGGGAAACACAAAAATCATTGAAAGAAATCCAGGAGAATACAAAAGCCAACAAGGAGGAAATGAAAAAAACAATTAAAGAAATACAGGAGAACTTTGGTCAACAGGCTGAGGTCATGAAAGAGAAAACACAAAAATCTCTTAAAGAATTACAGGAAAGCACAAACAAGCAAGTGAAGGAGCTAAGCAAAACCATCCAGGATCTAAAATCAGAAGTAGAAACAACTAAGAAAACTCAAAAGGAGACAACTTTGGAGATAGAAAGCCTTGGGAAGAAATCAGGGGACAGAGATGCAAATATCAACAACAGAATACAAGAAATAGAAGAAAGAATCTCAGATGCTGAAGATTCCATAGAAACCATGGACTCAACAGTTAAAGAAAATGCAAAATGCAAAAAGCTTGTAACCCAAAATATCCAGGAAATCCAGGACACAATGAGAAGACCAAACCTAAGGATTATAGGAATAGATGAGAGTGAAGATTTACAACTTAAAGGGCCAGCAAATATCTTCAATAAAATTATGGAAGAAAACTTCCCTAACCTAAAGAGAGAGATGCCCATGAATATACAAGAAGCCTACAGAACTCCAAACAGACTGGACCAGAACAGAAATACTTCCCGTCACATAATAATCAAAACACCAAATGTTCTAAACAAAGAAAGAATATTAAAGGCAGTAAGAGAAAAAGGCCAAGTAACATATAAAGGAAGACCTATCAGAACCACAGCAGACTTTTCACCTGAGACTATGAAGGCTAGAAGGTCCTGGGCAGATCTCATGCAGACTCTAAGAGAACACAAATGCCAACCAAAACTACTATATCCAGCAAAACTCTCAATCACCATAGATGGAGAAATTAAGATATTTCACGACAAAACCAAGTTTACCCAATATCTATCCACAAACCCAGCCCTAAAAAGGATAATAGGAGGACACACCAATACAAGGAGGGAAACTTCACCCTGGAAAAAGCAAGATAGAAACCTTTCATCAAACCCAAAAGAAGTTAAGCAATCAAATTTAAAAAATAACGTCAAAAATGATAGGAAGTAACAATCACTATTCCTTAATATCTCTTAACATCAACGGACTTAATGCCCCAATAAAAAGACACAGACTAACTGACTGGATACGTAAACAGGACCCTACATTTTGCTGCTTACAGGAAACACACCTCAGGGTCAAAGACAAACACTACCTTAGAGTAAAAGGCTGGAAGACAATTTTACAAGCAAATGGTCTCAGGAAACAAGCTGGAGTAGCCATTTTAATATCAGATAAAATTGACTTTCAACCCAAAGTCATCAAAAGAGACTCTGAGGGACACTTCTTGCTGGTCAAAGGAAAAATACAGCAAGAAGAACTCTCAATCCTGAACATCTATGCTCCAAATGCAAGGGCACCCTCTTTCATAAAAGAAACTTTATTAAAACTCAAAGCACACATTGCACCTAACACAATAATTGTGGGTGACTTCAACACTGCACTTTCTTCAATGGACCGATCAGGAAAACAGAAACTAAACAAGGACACAATGAAACTAATTGAACCTTTGGACCAATTAGATTTAACAGATATATATAGAACATTCTATCCTAAAACAAAAGAATATACCTTTTTTTCAGCACCTCATGGTACCTTCTCCAAAATCGACCATATAATTGGTCACAAGACAGGCCTCAACAAATATAAGAAGATAGAACTAATCCCATGCCTCCTATCTGATCACTATGGAGTAAAAGTGGTCTTCAATAGCAACAGAAACAATAGAAAACCCACATACACGTGGAAATTGAACAATACTCTACTCAATGATACCTTGGTCAAGGAAGAAATAAAGAAAGAAATTAAAGACTTTTTAGAACACAATGAAAATGAAAACACAACATACCCAAATCTATGGGACACAATGAAAGCAGTGCTAAGAGGAAAACTCATAGCCCTGAGTGCCTCCAAAAAGAAAATGGAGAGAGCATACATTACCAGCTTAATGACACACCTGAAAGCCCTAGAACAAAAAGAAGCTATTTCACCCAGGAGGAGTAGAAGGCAGGAAATCATCAAACTCAGGGCCGAAATCAATCAAGTAGAAACAAAGAGAACCATACAAAAAATCAACAAAACCAGGAGCTGGTTCTTTGAGAAAATCAACAAGATAGATAAACCCTTAGCCAGACTGACCAAAGGGCACAGAGAAAGTATCCAAATTAACAAACTTAGAGATGAAAAGGGAGATATAACAACGGAAACTGAGGAAATCCAAAAAATCATCAGATCCTACTACAAGAGCCTGTACTCAACACAACTGGAGAATCTGGAGGAAATGGACAATTTCCTTGACAGATACCAAATACCAAAATTAAATCAGGACCAACTAGACCATCTAAACAGTCCCATAAAGCCTAAAGAAATAGAAGGAGTCATAGAAAGTCTTCCAACCAAAAAAAGCACAGGACCAGATGGTTTCAGTGCAGAATTCTACCAGACCTTCAAAGAAGAGTTAACACCAATACTCTTCAAACTATTCCACAAAATAGAAACAGAAGGAACACTACCCAATTCCTTCTACGAAGCCACAATTACGCTGATACCAAAGCCACACAAAGATCCAACAAAGAAAGAGAACTTCAGACCAATTTCCCTTATGAACATCGATGCAAAAATACTCAATAAAATTCTTGCCAACCGAATCCAAGAACACATCAAAACGATCATCCACCATGATCAAGTAGGCTTTATCCCGGGAATGCAGGGTTGGTTCAATATACGGAAATCCATCAATACAATCCACTACATAAACAAACTCAAAGAACAAAACCACATGGTCATTTCATTGGATGCTGAAAAAGCATTTGACAAAATTCAGCATCCTTTCATGCTTAAAGTCTTGGAGAGAACAGGAATTCAAGGCCCATACCTAAACATAGTAAAAGCAATATACAGCAAACCGGTAGCCAGCATCAAACTAAATGGAGAGAAACTTGAAGCAATCCCACTGAAATCAGGGACCAGACAAGGCTGCCCCCTTTCTCCTTATCTTTTCAATATTCTACTTGAGATACTAGCTCGGGCAATTCGACAACATAAGGAGGTCAAAGGGATACAAATTGGAAAGGAGGAAGTCAAACTATCATTATTTGCAGACGACATGATAGTCTACCTAAGTGACCCAAAAAACTCCACTAGAGAGCTCCTACAGCTGATAAACAACTTCAGCAAAGTGGCAGGTTATAAAATCAACTCCAGCAAATCAGTGGCCTTCCTATACTCAAAGGATAAGCAGGCTGAGAAAGAAATTAGGGAAATGACCCCCTTCACAATAGCCACAAACAGTATAAAGTATCTTGGGGTGACTCTTACCAAACATGTGAAAGATCTGTATGACAAGAACTTCAAGACTCTGAAGAAGGAAATGGAAGAAGACCTCAAAAAATGGGAAAACCTCCCATGCTCATGGATCGGCAGGATTAATATAGTTAAAATGGCCATTTTGCCAAAAGCAATATACAGATTCAATGCAATACCCATCAAAATCCCAACTCAATTCTTCACAGAGTTAGAAAGAGCAATTCTCAAATTCATGTGGAACAACAAAAAACCCATGATAGCTAAAACTATTCTCAGTAACAAAAGAAAATCTGGGGGAATCAGTATCCCTGACCTCAAGCAATACTACAGAGCAATAGTGTTAAAAACTGCATGGTATTGGTACAGTGACAGGCAGGAGGATCAATGGAACAGGATTGAAGATCCAGAAATGAACCCACACACCTATGGCCACTTGATCTTCGACAAAGAGGCTAAAAACATCCAATGGAAAAAAGATAGCCTTTTCAATAAATGGTGCTGGTTCAACTGGAGGTCAGCATGCAGAAGAATGCGAATTGATTCATCCTTGTCTCCTTGTACTAAGCTCAAATCCAAATGGATCAAGGACCTCCACATAAAGCCAGACACTCTGAAGCTAATAGAAAAGAAACGGGGGAAGACCCTCGAGGACATCGGTACAGGGAGAAAGTTTCTGAACAGAACACCAATAGTGTATGCTCTAAGAGCAAGAATTGACAAATGGGACCTCATAAGGTTACAGAGTTTCTGTAAGGCAAAGGACACCATCAAGAGGACAGCTCGGCAACCAACAAATTGGGAAAAGATCTTCACCAATCCTACATCAGATAGAGGGCTAATATCCAATATATATAAAGAACTCAAGAAGTTAGACTCCAGAAAACCGAACAACCCTATTAAAAAATGGGGTACAGAGTTAAACAAAGAATTCTCACCTGAAGAACTTCGGATGGCGGAGAAGCATCTTAAAAAATGCTCAACTTCATTAGTCATTAGGGAAATGCAAATCAAAACAACCCTAAGATTTCATCTTACACCAGTCAGAATGGCTAAGATTAAAAATTCAGGAGACAGCAGGTGTTGGAGAGGGTGTGGAGAAAGAGGAACACTCCTCCACTGCTGGTGGGGTTGCAAATTGGTACAACCACTCTGGAAATCAGTCTGGCGGTTCCTCCGAAAACTGGGCACCTCACTTCCAGAAGATCCTGCTATACCACTCCTGGGCATATATCCAGAGGATTCCCCACCATGTAATAAGGATACATGCTCTACTATGTTCATAGCAGCCCTATTTATAATTGCCAGATGCTGGAAAGAACCCAGGTATCCCTCAACAGAAGAGTGGATGCAAAAAATGTGGTATATCTACACAATGGAGTACTATTCAGCCATTAGAAACAATGAATTCATGAAATTCTTAGGCAAATGGATGGAGCTAGAGAACATCATACTAAGTGAGGTAACCCAGACTCAAAAGGTGAATCATGGTATGCACTCACTAATAAGTGGTTATTAACCCAGAAAACTGGAATACCCAAAACATAATCCACACATCAAATGAGATACAAGAAGAAAGGAGGAGTGGTCCCTGGTTCTGGAAAGACTCAGTGAAACAGTATCCGGCAAAACCAGAACGGGGAACTGGGAAGGGGTGGGAGGGAGGACAGGGGAAGAGAAGGGGGCTTATGGGACTTTCGGGGAGTGGGGGGGCTAGAAAAGGGGAAATCGTTTGAAATGTAAATAAATTATATAAAAATAAAAAAAACATTTCAAATTCAACTTAAAAAAAAAAAGAAAAAATTTTGGCATAAGCTTTGTGTCTATTGAAACAGTGATGTACTGTTTTTTTCTTTAATTATTGTTCTAGAATTATTCATGTTATGTATGAATACACTGTAGTTGTTTTCAGATGCACCAAAAGAGGCCATCGGCACCATTACATATACTTGTGAGCCTGTATGTGGTTGTGGGGATTTTAACTCAGTAACTTTGGAAGGGTAGTCAGTGCTCTTAACTGCTGAGCCATCTCTCCATCCCTGGTCAAAAGTTCTTGACCTTCCAGGTCATTGGACTCTCTCATTGTGAGGCTTCTGGGAGAGTCACCTTTCTTTAGCTTGTATAAGGATTATCCTCTTAATGATTATGTATGTGCAGTTATTATATCTTAAGATGTAAGAGGTTCTTAGTTCCTGGGGAGGAATTTTTGAAAGTTGTTTCAAAAGATATGATTCTATACTATCTTCTCAATATTTGTAATTATTGTCATGAACAAATTCTTCAGCCGACATTAGCCAGAGAGGTTCCCTATGCTGTGGAAGGCTATGAATACAGAGTATGCTCACAGTATAAGGCTAAGGAACACACGCGTTCTTCATTCCAAACAGGCAACTTATAGAACCCCCTATACAGCCCGGAGCACTGTGGATTATGGGAAGAAATAGTGCAGGACACATCAGCTGAGAAGAAGCAATGGAAACGCAATATTGTACTCATGCACAGCCAAGGCCATCATGGTCTGTCTCCCAACTCTACAGCTACAGCACAAGAGTGGACTCCTCATCAGCTCAGGAAGGAACAGAGAGGAACTCAGTGAGCTCATCCCCCATTCTATTGAACTTTTGGCTACTAGCAGAGCATGGAAGAGAGGCCAACGTTGATTTTGCTTCAAGTGGAAAGCTTGAAACCCAGGTTCTCACAGACAGCCTTGTTTAACTGCACTGGGTCACAAGATAAGCCCAAAAAAATGTAAATGTGAGAACCAGACTTTTAAAGAAAGTATTTGAAGAGATTGTAAGGGAGATGAGGCATAGGATGGAGAGGGAATGGATGAAATACTTTATATATTTGTCTTACTAGGATTTTTCTGCTATGAAGAGAGGCCAAGGCTAATCTCATAAGGCCAACATTTAATTGGGGTGCCTTACAGGTGCAGAGGTTCAGTCCAATATGTTCAAGGCATGAACGTGGCAGCATCCAAGCAGGCATGATATAAGAGGGATTGAGAGTCATGTTTCTTCATCTGAAGGCTTGTAGCAGAATACTGAATTCTAGGCAGCTAGGATGAAGGTCTTAATACCCCAACCCACAGTGACATACCTACTCCAACAAGCCCACACCTCCTAATAGTAATTTATTGCGTGATAACCATGAGAGCCATGATTAGATGTTGCAGACATGACATCTAGTCTACACTTTGAGTCTCTTTTGTCTTCCCTTACTTTTCCCTCTCTCTTTGTTTATAAAGTAATGTTAAATGATATACCTCATTACCATGGGAACACAAGAACATGTCAAACCAAACAGCAACAGAAGTGAAGAACTAAGAACAGGGTAGAATTTAATGAAAGGGAAACAGAAAAATATACAATGACAAAGTCAAACAATAAAATGAAGAGTTGTTTGAAAACATAATCCAGATCAATGAACTGTTAGCAACCTAAACAAAGAAAAGCACACACAAATATAATTAGAGACAAAGAGGAGCTATTGCAACAGATACCAATAAAGCTCAGAAATTCATAAGAGTATGTCTTAGAAACTTAAATTCTAGATTCCAAGTAGACTGCACTCAGTCTTACTTTGTAGCCCAGGCTACAACTTCCTGTATAGCAGAGGCTGTCCTTCAACTTGGGATCCTTGGGCCTCAAGCTATGAGTCTTGAGGTTATAGGTGGGTATTTTTGCTCTCCCTTCTGAAGTTCTTAATGTTCTGTTAACAAAAAACAAAACAAATAAAAACGTGATTACAAATGTATCACGTTATAAACATACCTCAAGCTCTTAAATTTTCTATACTCTTAGTATGTAGGTGCATGTCTGTGTGTGTATCTGCAGTCCTGTGCACATTGTGCAGTCAACAATGGTGTTTCCCTTGCTCCCTCACTGAACCTGAGGAATGAACTGAGCTTCTCCTACTCAGCCAGAATGCTGGCCAGCAAACCCCAGGGACCCTCCTGCCTCCCCCTTGCCATCATCAGGCTTTCCCCTGGAGTGTGGATGTAAACACAGGACCTCAGGCTTATGCAGTCAGTCCACTGCTGGGCCTCTCCTTTCTTTGTGTGTAAGTGCACTCCAATGAAAGGTAACTTTAACAAAGCATTTATTTGTAAAATGTTTATCTTTGAGAATTTCATACATAAGATTTATAGATTTTAATCACAGTCAGCCTCACTCAGCCTTAGCTGCTGCCTTCCAACAGGATTCCCCTCAGAGTCGCCACCTAGCTTCAATTTTCTCCTTTTACTCTCACTCCTCAGTCCATCCCTATTATCCCTCTCCCTCTCTTCTCCCTTTTCATAACTCATGGAGTCCAGTCTGCACTGCCAATACACTCATTGGTGTAAAAAACCTCCCCTGGGTAGTCAACACACCAAGGACCACTCTCCTGAAGAAAACTGACTTCCCATCCCCTGGCAGTCACCCATTGTCTATAGCCTCAACAAATCCTAAGGACAGCACACATACCAAGATTTCCCCAGCTCAGTCTGAACACTCACTCTTTCCCAAGCCCAACCCTTTCTTCTGTTCTTGGCACTCGTCATTTCTGCTCCTCTACCTACAACTTCCACCATTTTTTACTAAGAAGGGCATGGGCATGTTATGTGAATGTGCAATGATGAATGAGAAGATAACTCAGCTTCTATAAGAATATGAAGAATACTTTCAGTCTGAATGTTCACTACTCTGAAGCATTCAATCAGTTTTCTGAGACTGATTCAAATCTGTGCTGTATTTATACATCAATAAAAGTGCCCCTGCTCTGAGTAAGGCATTTTGATTCTAAACTGAGCATATTCTAATTTATGTATGTGTGAAGGAAACCACCTTTTTTTTGGGGGGGGGATACGTATATTTTTGTTTCCTCTTTTGATTCAAGTGTTTTTCTTGAGTGTTGTTCCTGGCAAAATTTTCCTGTCCTCTGGAGTGTGTCTTAGTCAGGGTTTCTCTTCCTACCCAAACATCATGACCAAGAAGCAAGTTGGGAAGGACAGGCTTTATTCAGCTTACACTTCCATGTTGCAGTTCATCACTAAAGGAAGTCAGGACTGGAACTCAAGCAGGTCAGGAAGCAGGAGCTGATGCAGAGGCCATGGAGGGATGTTTCGTACTGGCTTGCTTCCCCTGGCTTGCTCAGCCTGCTCTCTTATAGAACCCAAGAGCACCAGACCAAAGGTGGTACCACCCATAAGGGGCCCTCCCCACTTGATCACTAATTGAGAAAATGACCCACAGCTGGATCTCATGGAGGCATTTCCCCAACTGAAGCTCCTTTCTCTGTGATAACTCCAGCCTGTCAAGTTGACACACAAAACTAGCCAGTACAATTGACCCCTTGTCAACTTGACATACAAACACATCACTATTAAGCCTCAACCCTTACTTTCTTATTCATCCCCAAGATATAAATTACTTTAAAAGTCCCACAGTCTTTACATATTAAAAATTTAATCACCTTAAAATGTCCAATATCTTTAAAATTCAGTCTTTTAAAAATTCAGTCTTTTAACTGTGGGCTCCACTAAAATACTTTCTTCTTTCAAGAGGGAAACATATCAGGGCACAGTCACAGCCAAAAGCAAACCTCAAACTCCAATGGTTCAATGTCTGGAATCCAACTCACAAACTTCCGTGCTCCTCCAAGGGCTTGGGTCACTTCTCCAGCTCTGCCCTTTGTAGCACACAGCTTGTCTTCTAGGCTCCAGCTGCCTGTACTCCACTGCTGCTGCTGTTCTTGGTGGTCATCTCATGGCACTGGCATCTCCAAAACACTGCTGACTTCTACTGTAATTAGGCTTCACCAATAGCCTCTCATAGGTTCTCTTCATGGTGACAAGCCTCTCCTCCTATGCAAGTCCTAGGCCATCAATTGCAATTGAGGCTGCACCTTCACCAATGGCCTTCTGTGGCCTCTCACTGTGCCAAGAGCCTCAGCTGCTCTTCATGACCCCTTCATGCCTTCAAAACCAGTACCATCTGGGTGACTCTTACACAGTACCAAGTCCAGCCACAGCACAAAACACAATTGTGGCTATCACTGGAACACACTCTCTGTGCTCTCAGAAAACACTTCCAAGAAGATTTCATCTCAGTGATGCTGGTCTCTTCTTAATCACTGCTAATTTCTTAGCTCCAGCTAACCAGCATCAATAGTCCCAATAACACAAAGGTTTGCTTTAGTGGTTCTGGTATCTTGTTACTTACAGCTGATTCTTCAGCCCCAGCTAACCAAAACCACAGAATCTTCACAATCAAAACATGGTCACTGTAAGAGTCTTTAATCTTCCCTCTGAAATTTCACAAACCAGGCCTCCATCTTTTGCACTGTTCTTAACATTGTCTTCTAAGCTCCTACAGAACTTTCCACCGAGCTCTTAATATTCTAATGGCTTTTCTCGCTCAAAGTTCCAAAGTCCTTCCACAGTCCTCCCCAAAACATAGTCAGGTTGTCACAGGAATACCCCACTACACTGGTACCAATCAGCATAATATCATCAATATAGTGCACCAATGTGATATTTTGTGGAAGAGACAAATGATCAAGGTCCCTTCTAACTAAGTTATGACACAGGGCAGGAGAGCTAATGTAGGAAGCTGCTAAGTGCTGCACCTTAAAGTTTCCGCCTTCTGTCCCCTCGCTGGCAGAAGGCCCCTGAGATGAACAACACATTATTTAGAAACCCTGCTGCTTCTTGCCCCTTCTGCATAGAGACAGCCTACCAGCAGGTCCCACGGGGCTTAACCTGATTTGATCTCGGGACAGCATAAAAAGGGTTGGTGGGCACTCCCCGGAAGAAGAAGCTTTGTTCAAGGTTCCCGAATAAACTGCTTGGGGAAGAAAGCTCTCTGGTATCGCGTTATCTCTTGCTGGTCAAGAGGGGGGTCGCGACAATTGGTGGCCTGTACCAGGGGATACGTTTTCAGAACCTCCTGCAGTCGGGGTAGCACACTGGTAAGTTCCCGGGTAAGTGGGATGAGGTAAAGTTCTCAGTATTAAGAGACAATAAAGTTCCCAGGTAAAGAGGAAAAAGTCCTTGGTAAAGAGGCCATAAAGTCTCCGGTCTGGAGCCATACTAGTTCCCAAGATAAGGTGGAACAATAAAAACTGCTGAGAGTGCGGCTAGTTAGCTCCGCCCTGTAGATTAAAGGAGAGGGAAGTTCACGGTGAAACAAAAGGAAAGGGGATTTGCACAGTAATGAACTGAAAGTAAACTCTGGGAGTTAAAGAACCGTGGGAAATAAAAGAAAGTTCATGAACCCTGCTCTCATAGCAGTGTGCTTTCTGCTCGCCTGTGTGGTTTTGGGGGAGTAGTTTTGGGTTCTGCTACCAATATGCACAGCAGTGATAAAAGAAACTTATTAGGATGGGGACTTCTCAGTCGCATCCAATTTTTTTTGGCTCTTCAAGAGCTATTATTATCCAAAAACTTAAAACTTAAGAAATCCACCCTGGAGAGATTCCTGAATGAATGTGATACGGTGGCTCCTTGGTTTGCTGTGTCAGGAAACTTCATGGTAGCCTGCTGGGATAAATTAGGCAGGGACTTGGATTTTGCCTGGGAACAAGGCACCCTGAAACTGGGGGTGAAGCCTGTCTGGAAGCTTGTGAGAGGTTGCTTAGAAGATCAAAGATGTTGCAAGGCCCTCGAGAACAGCCAAAGTGCTCTAGAAATGCTCAAAGAAGAAAGGTCAGATAAAGCTGAAAGTGAAAAGGGGAATAGGGGACGGTCATCCCTATATCCTAGCCTCCGAGATTTAGGAGAAACGGAATCGGAAGATTCTGATAGCGAAGGGGAGCTTCAGGCTCTCGTGAGTCAGTTAGAGAGGGCGGTCATTAAAAGGAAAAAAGAAACAAAAGAACAAAGGACAGACACCCTGTAGGGTGTCGGATTGCCACTCTGCTCTGTCAGCCCCACCTTCTTATCAGGAGGGCTCTTCATTGGTGCTCGCCCCACCCCACCCCCCACCCCTGTACTTTCTGGGCGTTCATTTTGTCTGGAAGTCTGGGGGCAGGTGCGCACGGAGCTCTCTTTGGCTTATCCAGTGCTCCAGGATCCACAGGGCGAGAGGGTTTATGAAGCCCTAGATTTTAAATTTATCAAATCTGTAGCTGAATCGGTCAGAAACTATGGGACCTCCGCTGCCTTTATGGTGGCTTAGGTTGAATCGCTTGCAAGGCCGTGTTTAACTCCTGGAGATTGGAACTCGCTTGTTCGAGCCTGTTTATCTCCTGGACAGTATCTAGAGTGGAGGGCTTTTGTCCTGGAATCTGCTACTGAACAGGAGGCTACCAATATCGCGACAGGGAGCACCACAACAAAGTGGAGCAAAGACCTTAGGTAGAAGCACTCCACCAACTCCTTCTTACAAAGCATCCATCAGGATGTGAGTTACCTTCAGCTGTTGTGCTCCCACTTTCTAGATTTCTATAAGATGTGAATCTCAGTTTTTCCATTTCAAAACAGGATAAGAACAGGTGTTGAAGCCACTTTGCATGCAGGGTTCTTGTCAATACAAAATGAAAACATATGTATATAAACATTATGATATTATTAACATTTATGAAAACTATTATTATCCCAATGACCTCATGGTGGCTCACAACCACTTATGATGAGATCTAACGCCCTCTTCTGGTGTGTCTGAAGACAACTACAATATACTTATTTATAATTTAATCTTTAAAAAGGTGCCTGGATAGGACCCTTTGGGACAAGGCACATAAAGTTTGTATTCCCAAAGAGGGTATATAGAAACATTCAGATATACAAGCATATTTATTATTTATATCATCAAAAAGGTAATGCCTTAAAAATAATTTTATATTTTTATGTACATCAAATTATAAAGATTTGTTCTTGATGTCCTCAATTTCTACTTCTACCACATAATGATGCTGATTCTAGAGGACTTAATTAACTTTTACAGATAATTGATACTCATATTTCTAATTTAAAAAAATCAAAATATGTACATATAACTATGATTCATTTGGGGGCATTATAGTTGCAACCGCTCTAGCAAAGGGCAACTGAGAATGCTATGTTTATTTTCTATAGTTACATAGTTATTGCATATGTTATGATATATACTTGGTGTTCCAACTTAGATTGGAACAAACAATAAAACTGGCCATTTAATAAATAAAGGCTATTCATTTGAGATATTTTTAACAATTTGATTCTTTGTTATCCTCAAAGATGAGGTAATATAAAACATTTTTACAAAACAAAACAATATCTTCTTAAAAAAGAAAAACAGAGGGGAAATGATATTCCCATGCATATAATTTAAATTATGCATATATATTTTTATATTTATATCTTTAAGGCATATATATTTTTAAGAAAATTTAAAATTTTTAAAATTTAGATGCCAAGGAAAGCCTTGCTAAATATATATGGCTTCCTATCACTAGGCATGCCAATGCCTAGATGAGATGGAAGAATCCACTTATTGGCATTGCTGTTGTCCTCAAGATAGATTAATAATGTTTCTTAGATATGCCTGAGGTTGTATTTCATAATATGATCTTTATAGCCTCTGCATAAAAATACTCTTGATTTTCATAGATGGCTCTTCTGAAGGAAGAGCTAGATATCTTATTTATAACCCCAGGCCTGGCTGGCAGCCTTAAAGGCCTAATAAGACAATTTCCACGCTCAGGATGTGAGGCTAAGCACTGCACTCAGGGGACCATGATTGATGAGCCCTTGAGGGGAGCACGTTTGACTGCATACGGGTTGGTACCCCAGAACCCGTCCCTGAGCAAAAGGTACCGGATGGGTTTTACGAAATCCATTGGGCCAGTGGCTCAAAAGGGCGTTGAAACAAAGTCCTTGAGTCCACTCGATGGGCTGAGAACATCAGGGGTCAGACCTCTACTCTTGCCTGATAGCGTGTTTACAATAAAAAGGGGGGGAACTGTAGGAAGCTGCTAAGTGCTGCACCTTAAAAGTTTCTGCCTTCTGCCCCCTTGCTGGCAGAAGGCCCCTGAGATGAACAACACATTATTTAGAAAGCCTGCTGCTTCTTGCCCCTTCCGCATAGAGACAGCCTACCAGCAGGTCCCATGGAGCTTAACCTGATTTGATCTTGGGACAGCATAAAAAGGGTTGGTGGGCACTCCCCGGAAGAAGAAGCTTTGTTCAAGGTTCCCGAATAAACTGCTTGGGGAAGAAAACTCTCTGGTGTCGCGTTATCTCTTGCTGGTCAAGAGGGGGGTCATGACAAGTTAATATATCCTTGAGGCAAAACTGTAAAGGTATACTGCTGGCCTTGCCAACTGAAAGCAAATTGCTTCTGGTTGTCCTTATGGACAGGTACTGAGAAGAAGGCATTTGCCAGTTCAATAGCTGCATACCAGGTTCCAGGAGATATGTTAATTTGCTCAAATAACGAAACTACATCTGGTACTGTAGCTGCAATTGGAGTTACTACCTGATTTAATTTTCAATAGTCAAGGGTCATCCTCCATGATCCATCTGTTTTCTGCACTGGACATATGGGAGAGTTAAAGTGAGATGTGGTGGGAACTCTGTGCTGTATTTATACATCAATAAAAAATGTCCCTGCTCTGAGTAAGGTGTTTTGATTCTAAACTGAGCATATTCTAATTTATGTATGTGTGAAGGAAACCATTTTTTTTTGGTACGTATATTTTTGTTCCCTATTTTGATTCAAGTGTTTTTCTTGAGTGTTGTTCCTGGCAAAGTTTTCCTGTCCTATGGAGTGCTTCTTTCTACTCCTTGGATTTCTAGTGAAGGTATATTAATTTCAGTTCTATTCCATTTTAATAGCCATGACTGAACTTCTGATGCCCTATAAATCATTGATTTCTCATGAAGAGGTTCACTAAGTAACAAACAGGGTCATGAAGACACTGATCACACATTACCAGGAAGGTGTTACATATGTGACACAGAAAGGCTGTGTGTGCAATGGAGTCTTCATGAGAACTGGCTACTCACGTCAAGAAATGCTACATTTAGATGTATTGTTTTTCTTTTTCTTTATCTTTTTTAAATACTGTGAAAAGTTTATTTGCATTAATTAACTCCATTTTTCCCACTAACATAAGAGATACATTTGTTCTTTGTGATCAGAGAAAAAACATTTTGGAATTGACAACCTGAATCAACTAATCATTAAAGAAAAATTGAAGTCTTAAACAATCCAGTGCAATAGTTTTCAGTAATCCTGTCTTCAGTGTTACCCAGAAAATATTCACATGTTTAAGAAATTCTAAACACCAAGCTCCAAACTTATCATTTGTTTCATATATGTTCAAGTCAATGAGCCTAAAGTAACAGTGGTCAGTGCCTTTCAGAACTTTGGATATCATGATTGACAACAGAACAATGTAGCACTGTCACTGGATCAACCACTGTATGCCTTCATTTCATCATGCTAGCTTTGGGCCTCTCAGTTCTTAAAATTAAACAGATCACTTACTGTAGTGATTAGGGCTTTGATTTTTTTATCTCAATTATTTTCCTTATAAGAAGTAAAATGCCAACATATGCCAGGTGCTATCACTATGTGAGATAAAACTGTAAAGAGATAAATATCTTATGGCTGACACTTTGGGTTTAAATAAGTTATCTTTCAATAAATGTCTTGGTAATAGTTTAAAGTACTAGTTACACTATAACAATCTAACCGGTACACCCTTGACACATCATATCAGGACACATAAACATTTAGCTAAGTCTTTTTTCCTGACCCGCAGGACAGTCAACAGGGTTCCTTAGGCCACCTAGAAGAAAGGCGATGGGGTGACAAGAAAAGAGAGAGGCCGGATAGCCTGTCTAGTTCTGATCAAGCTGTCAAACTTTAATTTTCACACAAGTCAATATAAAGGGAAGCATACAAGGTTTGGGAGGGGTAAAGGGGGGGCAATCTCGGGGGGGGGGGTGACATAATTTCTAAGAAACAGTTTCTCATAATTTCTGGTAAAGCTAGTTATTGCTGTTAGAATTCTGGCATGATAAAAGGGGGGTCATGAGGCGGTGAAGTGGAAAGGGGTTGCTATAGTAACCTATCTACAAATGAACTTCAAAAGGAGGGGGTTTTAAGATTTACGTAGGAATAGTTCCTGGCATGGAGATATAAGTGAGAATGACTCCTGGTGTCGAGGTCTCCTGGCATTGAGAGCCAGGTGGGGATGGCTCCTGGTAGGGAGAGTTCTTGGCATTGAGTTCTAAGTGAGGATGGCTCCTGGCAGTCTTTAATACAGTATGAAACTGTTATGATTTGAACATTATTCTCCCTAATTTATTTTCATTCTTGGATCTTTAAACCATCTTTTAATAAATAAAAAAATGTTTAGGTGCAAAAATGAGTAATTCATGATTTTAGCACTTTGGAGACAAATCAATAGTTATTTTCCTTTGACTTAAAAAAAAGAACTTTCAATCTTTTGTGTTTCTGGACTTTTACCCTATAACAAATATATTGTTGCATATAAAATGTTTTTATCTTATTGTGAAAGCATTACATACATAATTGTCCAAAATACATATGTTTTTTAAAAATTGCTACCAATGCATATGTATCCCATTAAAAATAATCTAACAGACAGCAGTGGTGGAGCATACCTGTAATTCTAGCACTTGGGAGGAAGAGGCAGGGAAATTTCTGAGTATGAGGCCAGCCTTGTCTACAGAGTGAGTTCCAGGACAGCCAGGGCTATACATAGAATCCCTGTGTAGAAAAAAACAATAGTAATAATAATAATAATAATCTGACTTACAAAGACTTACTAAGAAGCAAGTTTAAGAATTTGGAATTTGTTTAAAGTGCTGATTCTTAGGGGAGAGCTAGCTGTAATCATGTTACCATACCTATCAACAGAACAAGGACCTCTAAACACTAAACTTAGATATACTGCTTTTCAAAACAGACAAGTAGCTTCAATAATAAACAAAAAAGGATTTTGTCATATCTGAGGCATTTCTCTCATAAGTTCCAGCTTGTAGTCGACATCTTTCATAAATAAAAGACCTTTATTAACATTTAATTTTATGCATTTGTGCATATATTCTGTCTACAATTTCATCCAAATTCAATGAGCATTTTCAGTGTAGACCCTAAGCTAACATAACTTCTGCAAAATAGAAAAAAAATATACCAGTGTAATTTTGTGTTTAGAGTGGGATCATGAAACCTGGCCTCAATGCCATTATGGGACGTCAAGATGGGAGCAGATCTTTGTGAGTATTACAGAAAGCATACGTAAGCCCTTCTCACCTGGTTCATGTGCTTTAAATCCAGTCACCTTTATGGGTGTTATTTCAGTGTTGTTATCACAGCTAGTCTGGTCCTATGTGCTGTGGATGATGTGCAAGGGGGAATGTGTTCTTATTTTCCACAAAGTACCAACAGCCTGTAGGTCTGTGTTATAAATAGGAAATGGTAAAGTGATTAGCTTATGGTTGAGGAAGGATCTGGTCACATCTACTCTTTGATTTGAGTCTTAAGCACCTCTCTGCCACCATCTGCCTCATGTTCCAGCTTATCATAGAAGGGAGGTGTTCCTTCTTTGGATCCATTACCACCTGAGCAACGTGTACAAGATGCTTTTCTGGACATTTTCTGTTTTCATTATTTTACAGTGTGGGTCAGGCTGAACAAACTTCTGTGCCTCCACCTTCAGAATGCTGGGAATCAAGGTGCGCACTGCCAACAGCAGCTCTCCCACTCTCCTTTCCCTTTCCCCCTCTCTCCCTCCATCCTTTCCTATATCCCTCGCTCCTTTTCTTTCTTCTCTCTATTCCTCTCCTGTGACTGTGTGTCTGTCTTTTTGAATTGGATTCTTATGTACTCTAAACTGGTATTGGACTCCTGAGCACTTCCTAGTTGCTGGAATTATACAGATATGCCACCATAATCAGATTTTATGAAATGTTTTAATCACTATTTTGGTTATTGTTTTTCCTACCAGAAGATACAACTCTGTGACATGGTAGTTCAGCTTATTTTTTCCCTGTCATGGAATTGACCCAATGACCAAACCCCAGCTTTGCTCCTCACTAACTGTGTTCCATTAACCTGTTCTTGGCCTTTTAATGCTTTTCCTCAAAATGGGAAAAGTACATTAATATTATTATTTTATCACTATTTTTGAAATTGAAATGAGGTTATCACTGAAGCATGTAGCTGAGTGAGCAAGGGGTTAGCAACATGATCATATTTTTAGAACAATAAAAACCAATTACTGAACAGTCTGTAACTGTATGTGATCAAAGGGACTGTGTTTACTCTCATAAACATAATAGCTGCCATATCACTAGCTCTCAATTTCTGATGAATCTACAGATCACTAGTATGCCTGTTAGTGATCCAATTCAGTGTCCCATATCTACACTGCCTGGGGCTCTACAGTGTCAATAAAACTCTGATTGACTGCCAACACCTAATATTCTACATATGAATATTGTAGACTACATTATGAAGTTGTAGACTTTTAAAAAGAAGCATAGATCTTTGTTTGCCTCTCAAGTGTAAAACACATGGGAGATGAGTTGTTTATAAGGAAAACCTGAAATCGGTGCAAAGAGTATACCTTCAGGAGTCAAATGTTCAGTGGAGAATTCAAGGTTCCAGTGCCCAGCGACTTAGCATGTCTTCCCCTCTAAAGTTAGTATGTCAAAGATGGTTGTCTTCTCCATCAATCAGCCTCAGTACTCCATCTTGATAGCCTCACCTGAGTGACTTCAGGAAAAGTTATGTTTACTGGACCTGCACAGGATGCTTTGGAGTACTTCAAATCTGCAGGTATGGCTGTCTATTGCTATGAGAGCTCCTTCATTCATAAGATCTGCAAAAGGGACAGGGGATATGGGGGATGCTGTTTGACTCTTGTGTGAGTTTCTCCACTTTAAATACTGGTCTTTAATTTTATGGTAGGATTTTGGTTCTTTAAAAGTACTGGTTTGTGGTGGTACATGCCTGTAATCCCAGCACTCTGGGAGGCAGAGACAGGCAGATTTCTGAGTTTGAGGCTAGCCTGGTCTACAGAGTGAGTTACAGGACAGCCAGGGCTATACAAAGAAACACTGTATTGAAAAAATCAAATCCAAAGAAAAAGTACTGGTTTGTTATTCAAGTTTTCTTTTTGTTTCCTTGTCCTGCATTCATGCTTGTGTTTCAGTCATCTGTTTTTTGTTTTTTGTTTTTTTTTAATTTCTTTATGTATAATATTTGAGTACACTCTGCCTGTCTTTAGACACCGCAGAAGAGGGCATCTGATCCCATTACAGATGGTTGTGAGCCACCATCGGGTTGCTGGTATTTGAACACAGGACCTCCAGAAAAGCAGTCAGTGTTCTTAACTGCTGAGGCTTCTCTCCAGCCCATGTTTTAGCATTATTACTGAAACCCTTGTTGTGCTTCCCAGTTGTGGTGACACTCTTAGTTAACATGCTGACTTAAGGCCCACTTACCCATCATTTAAACATCTTGGGAAAAGACCAAATAGAAGATTTTCAGTTTTCTCCTAGTATATGATCTGACTCTAAGATGTTGTGGAGATGTTACATAATTTATGAGTATTTTCTAATTTCAGATTCAGTCCTTGCTTGTGGGCTATATTTTTGGTATGCCTGGTTTTTTCAAAGCCAGATTTTATAATTTGTGCTTTTCATAATTTCATGCAGTCAGCTTCATCTTTTAGAAATATACAGGTACTGTTATGGAGAATTCTCTGACTCCAAATATAGACTTAACTCTTTGGTTTCCAGCACTCTTTATTGGTTAGTGATTATTCATTGCCATTTAAAATGTGCAATCTTGTTGAATCTATGGAGTCCAGTAAAAATTTAGGCTGAGTTCAAATGTTTGTTTCCCAGGAAGAGTTCGCATGTCTGAATCATGTCTACATCTATTGTATGTCTATATCTAGTCTATTTCTATTTATTGTATATGTGTATATGTATAGATAGTATCAGCATAAACACATACAACAGTTCAGGCTTGGCAACGGAGATTGCTGAAATATTAAGAGTGGATAGAAAAGGAAAGGGTAAATTACTAAAGGGAAGTAGCAAGAAGAGGAAGAAGTTAGAATGTGTCTTCCTTCCTCTCCCCGACTCTTTGAGAGACTGTCCTCACATTACTCTAAATGGGCTATATTCTTTGTAAGTTACAAATTTGAGTTCCACAACAATCCTGAAGACTTCCTCCTAGATGTCATTAATGGAGGCTTCTCTGACTCAAAGGAAGATGACCAAGAACGTATATGTGTCTTCTAGATTCACACATTTTTTGCTGAACTCATTATTTAAGCAGAAAAATGGTTCATTAGAATATCAATTTTATGTTAATTGAGTGATCTAAAATTAGCTGATCGACTTTGCTATTTGTCAGTGATTGCTGTTTTTCATTTAATTTATGAAAGAACACTTATATGATATTGTAAGTAGTAATAGAAATTTCTGTTAGAAAGTAAATATACTCATTGCTAGTCATATTATTCTTGTATTGTTTCAGATAAGGTTGTCATAGGTAGCCAGGGTGACCTTGCATCTGTGCTCTTTCTACCTTAGTTCCCAAGGACATGTATTACAGGAATGTGTCACTATGCCTGGCTTTGTTTATAACATTTCAAATATATGAAATTTTGCAATTGATACTTTTGAATGTGACATAAAGCAAGGACCAGACCTTTGTTTTAAGAAGTATAGATTTATATGGGAAAGAAGCTTTTGTTAAAAATTAGAATCTAATTTTTGGCTAAACATTGGACTGAGCAAGGAGACCCCAATGCAAGGGTTAGGGCAAGAACTGAAGGAGCTGAAGGGATTTCCAACCCCTTAGGAAGAACAACAAACAATATCAACCAACCAAATCCCTCAAAACTCCCAGGGATTAAACCACCAACCAAAGAGTACACATGGAGAAACCCACGGCTCCATCTGAATATGTCGCAGAGGATTGCCTTATCTAGCACTAGTGGGAGCAGAATTCCTTGGTCATGTGGTGGCTTGATAACCCAGTGAATGGGAATGCCAGGGTGCTGAGGCAGAATTGAGTGGGCGGGTGATAGAGTACCCTCATAGAAGCAGGGTGAAGGGAAGGGGAATAGGGCAATTGTAGAGGGAAAATTGGGAAAGGGGATAACATTTGAAATATAAGTAAATGAAATAACCAATAACAAATTAGAGTCTAGAAGGGAGGGCCATTCCATTTGCTTTATTTATGGAAACATCTCAGTAGACAGGTCAGTTAGGGATGCTCTTCTTTTTGTTGAAAAAATTTTATTGAAAAATTACCATTCCATATATGTATATGTCAAAGAAAATGTTAAATCCAAAAATTTCCTAACACAAAACATCCATGAAATATGGAATATAATGAAAACAAAAAATTTCAGAGCAATAGGCATAGAAGAGGAAGGTTCCCTGCACATAGGTCCAAAATATTTTCTACAAAATTGTAGAAGTAATTTCTCTAACTTAAACACAGAAATGCCTATAAATATAAAAGGTTTCACAACATCAAGTAAATTCAACCAGAAAAGAAAATTCTCCCACCACATAATAATCAAAACACTAAGTATAGAAAACAGAGAAATATATTGAATTAAAATTTAATTAAAATATTAAAACCAACAAGGGGAAAATGTCAAATGATATATAAAGGCAGATATATCTGGGCTAGTGAGATGGCTCAGCAGGTAAGAGCACTGGCTGCTCTCCTGAAGGTCCTAAGTTCAATTCCCAGTGGCCACATGATGGCTCACAAGCATCTCTACAGCTACAGTGTACTCATATAACTCAAATAAATAAAAAAAATCTTAGAGGAAAAGCAAATCTATCAGAATTACACCTTACTTCTCAACAGAGACTTTAAAAAGAATTGGGCAGATATGATGCAGTCTCTAAGAGACTAGATGCCAGCCCAGCTGCATAGAACTCAGTCCTAATGCACTCCTAGGCTATCCAGTTTTTACTTTGATTACAGCTAGCCAATAATCAACAGGGTTGAGCTTTGTGTGGGTTGTGTGCTCTCACAGAAGAGGCAGCAAGGGCAATATAACTTTAGGAGTTGGAACCTCCCAGATCCAATTATCCTTCTATAATATTTGAATCAAAGGACTAGAGTTAGCTAGCTAAGTGTCAGTCAGTCTTTCCAAGAAAAGGAAGGCTCAGCAATTGGTTGAGTTTCTCTCTCCACTGCTGCACCTAAAATCAAAAATTGTGAACTGAGGCAGACCTATAGCAATGGAGCTAACACGCCTTGGAGAGTACTGCCAGTCATGTGGGCCAAATGAGCCTTTCTTCCTCGTAGTTGATCTGACAATCTCTCAGCCATTTATATAATTTGCTTCCATATTTCTTTATCTCATGCCATAAAATTAATACATGCACACAAACACAGATCCTCCCATACACTTAATTGTCTGAAGTTGTCTTTAAATCAGCATTCTGTCCTATGTAGCATTCCTTTTTATTTATTTATTTATTTATTTATTTATTTATTTATTTATTTTTATTTACAAAGTCGTTGTGCTTTGCAGAAAGGCTACTTCTAGCACAATACTTCATGTGTATATTGACAGTGAGAAACATAACAGCTAGGAGAGTTAAATAACATCAATGATCCTTCTGTTATATATAGTTTTACCTTCCAACATCAAGAATAATGAATTTTTATTGATTCCAAAAAATTAAATTTCCCTGGAGCAGAGAAACACATTAAATTTACATTTACTTGGATAAAGCAATTTGTAAGAATAGAAAAAAATTATTTTCCACGTTGCCTAATGTGTCATTTTAATAACATTGAAGACTCATTTACTCAAATTATACCTTGTCTGGCATATTTGTTGAAATTCATTTCCCAGTGTTATAAGTCTGTAATGGGCTGGGGCATAAAAGTATCCCCAGGTACTGAGACATCCTGAGTTTAAGATCTCTTGGGGCGCAAACCACCAGGGGTCTGCCTGTGCCCAGGACCTGAGCACATAGGCAGTTCATCTGCCACCAGGCCTGTCATGGGGCCTGTGTCCTACGTGGAGATCAGCAGAGGGGGGTGACTCCCTGCTGCCATCTTCCCTGCCTGCTGGGGCAGAAAAGCAGCACCAGGTACTGAGATATCCAGAGGTTCAGATCTCTGGGGGCACAAACTGCCAGGGGTCTGCCTGTGCCCAGGACCTGAGCACATAGGCGGTTCTTCTACTAGCCAGCTTGTCGTGGGGCCTGTGTCCTATGTGGGGATCAGCACAGGGAGTGACTCTCCTCTGCTATCTTCGCTCCATGACAGAGCAGTTGGGGAACACCTGGTTCACTGAGACAACTCAAATATAACATTGCTTGGGGCAAAACTCAGCAGGGTTCCAAGGGCACAAAACAAGAAGGCAGCACACCAGCAATCTGGGCCAGAGGAAACCCAGACATCCAGTGTCTTGGAAATAGCCTTAAAGGTCCACAGGAGGTTGAAGCACCAGCCAGTGACAATAAGACCATCTGACACCAGTGAGAACTAGATGGCTAAAGGCAAATGTAGGAATATTACAAACAGTAACCAAGGCATTATGGCAGCATCTGAACCCAATTCTCCAACAACAGCAAGTCCTGGATACCCCAACACACCAGAAAAACAAGAGTTGGATTTAAAATCACTGTCATGATGCTGTTAAAGGAAAACATGAAGGACATAAATAAATATCTTAAAGAAATTCAGGAGAAAAATGATCAAAAGTTAGGAGCCCTTACAAGGGAAACACAAAAATCACTAAAAGAAATTCAGGAGAATATGGGTCAAAAGACAGTAGCAAATAAGGAGGAAATGCAAACATCACTTAAAGAAATACAGGGGAAATTTGATCAACAGGCAGAAGTCATGAAAGAGGAGACACAAAAATCTTTCAAAGAATTACAGGAAAACACAAACAAGCAAGTGAAGGAACTGAGAAAAATATCGAGGATCTAAAAGCAAGTAGAAAAAAACTAAGAAAACACAAAGGGAGACAACTTTGGAGATAGAAAACCTTGGGAAGAAATCAGGGGCCTTAGGTGCAAATATCAACAACAGAATATAAGAGATAGAAGAAAAAAATCTCAGATGCCGAAGATACCATAGAAACCATGGACTCAACAGTCAAAGAAAATGCAAAATGCAAAAAGCTTGTAACCTAAAACATCCAGGAAATCCAGGACACAATGAGAAAACCAAACTTAAGGATTATAGGCATTGATGAGAGTGAAGATTTACAGCTTAAAGGGCCAGCAAAAACCTTCAACAAAATTATGGAAGAAAACTTCTGTAACCTAAAGAGAGAGATGCTCATGAATATACAAGAAGCCTACAGAACTCCATACAGATTGAACCAGAACAGAAATACCTCCCGTCACATAATAATCAAAACCCCAAATGTACTAAACAAAGAAAGAATCCTAAAGGCAGTAAGAGAAAAAGGGCAAGTAACATATAAAGGAAGACCTATCAGAATTATACCAGACTTCTCATCAGAGACCATGAAAGCTAGAAGACCCTGGGAAGATCTCATGCAGACTCTAAGAGAACACAAATGTCAGCCAAGACTACTATACCCAGTGAAACTCTCAATCACTATAGATGGAGAAACCAAGATATTCCATGACAAAACCAAATTTACACAATATCTTTCCACAAACCCAGCCCTACAAAGGATAATAGGGGGAAAACACAAATACAAGGAGGGAAACTATACCCTGGAAAAAGCAGGATAATAACCTGCTTCTTTCATCAAACCCAAAAGAAGATAAACACACAAGTATAAAATTAACATCAAAAATGATAGGAAGCAATAACTACTACTCCTTAATATCTCTTAACATCAATGGACTCAATTCCCAAATAAAAAGACATATACTAACAGACTGGATATGTAAACAGGACCCTACATTTTGCTGCATACAGGAAACATACTTCAGTGTCAAAGACAAAAACTACCTTAGAGTAAAAGGCTGGAAGACAATTCTACAAGCAAATGGTCTCAGGAAACAAGCCAGAGTTGCCATTCTAATATCAGATAAATTGACTTTCAACCTAATGTCATCAAAAGAGACACGGAAAGATACTTCTTGCTGGTCAAAGGAAAAATCCACCAAGAAGAACTCTCAGTCCTGAACATCGATGCTCCAAATGCAAGGGCACCCTCATTCATAAAATAAACTTTACTAAAGCTCAAAGCACACATTGCACCTAACACAATAATTGTGGGTGTCTTCAACACCCCACTCTCCTCAATGGCCCGATCAGGAAAACAGAAGCTAAACAGGGAGACAGTGAAACTAATTGAAGCTTTGGACCAATTGTATTTAACAGATATATATAGAACGTTTCATCCTAAAGCAAAAGAATATACCTTTTTCTTAGCACCTCATGGTACCTTCTCCAAAATCGATCATATAATTGGTCTCAAGACAGACCTCAACAAATATAAGATTGAACTAATCCACTGCCTCCTATCAGATCACTATGGAGTAAAAGTGGTCTTTAATAACAACAAAAACAACAGAACATGGAAAATGAATAATACTCTACTCAATAATACCTTGGTCAAGGAAGAAATAAAGAAAAGAAATCAAAGACTTTTTAGAATTTAATGAAGATGAAGGCACAACATACCAAAATTTATGGGACGCAATGAAAGCAGTGCTAAGAGGAAAACTCATAGCTTTGAGTGCCTCCAAAAAGAAATTGGAGAGAGCATACACTAGAAGCTTAATGGCACAATTGAAACTCCTGGAACAAATAGAAGCTAATTCACCCAGGAGGAGAAGACAGGAAATCACCAAACTCATGGCTGAAATCAATCAAGTAGAAGCTAAGAGAACCATACAAAGAACCAACAAAACCAGGAGCTGGTTCTTTGAAAAAATCAACAAGATAGATAAACCCTTAGCCAGACTAACCAAAGGACACAGAGACAGCATCCAAATTAACAAAATTAGAAATGAAAAGGGAGATATAACAACAGAAACTGAGGAAATTGAAAAAAATTATCAGATACTACTACAAAAGCCTATACTCAACACAACTGGAGAATCTGGAGGAAATGGACAATTTCTTAGACAGATACCAAATACCAAATTTAAATCAGGATCAAATACATTATCTAAAGAGACCCATAACCCCTAAAGAAATAGAAGGGGTCATAGAAAGCCTTCCAACCAAAAAAAGCACAGGACCAGATGGTTTTAGTGCAGAATTCTATCAGACATTCAAAGAAGACTTAACAGCAATACTCTTCAAATTATTCCACCAAATAGAAACAGAGGGAACACTACCCAACTCGTTCTATAAAGCCACAGTTACACTGATACCAAAACCACACAAAGAACCAACAAAGAATTTCAGGCCAATATTCCTTATGAATATCAATGCAAAAATACTCAATAAAATTCTTGCCCACTGAATCCAAGAACACATCAAAACGATCATCGACCATGATCAATCAAGGAGGCTTTATCCCAGGGATGCAGGGATGGTTCAATATACAGAAATCCATCAATGCTATCCACTACATAAACAAACTCAAAGAAAAAAACCACATGATCATTTCAATAGATGCTGAAAATGTATTCAACAAAATTCAGCATCCTTTCATGCTAAAAGTCTTGGAAAGGACAGGAATTCAAGGCCCATATCTAAACATAGTAAAAGCAATATACAGCAAACCAGTAGCCAACATCAAACTAAATGGAGAGAAACTTGAAGCAATCCCACTAAAATCAGGGACTAGACAAGGCTGCCCCCTCTCTCCATATCTTTTCAATATAGTTCTTGAAGTCCTAGCTAGATCAATTAGACAATATAAGGAGGTCAAAGGGATACAAATCGGAAAGGAAGAAGTTAAACTATCACTATTTGGAGATGATATGATAGTATACTTAAGTGACCCCCCAAAAAAACTCTACCAGAGAACACCTACAGCTGATAAACAACTTCAGCAAAGTAGCTGGTTACAAAATCAACTCAAGCAAATCAGTAGCCTTTCTACACTCAAAGGATAAGCAGACTGAGAAAGAAATTAGGGAAATGACACCCTTCACAATAGCCACAAACAGCATAAAGTATCTTGGGGTGTCTCTAACTAAACAAGTGAAAGACCTACATGACAACAACTTTAGATCTCTGAAAAAGGAAATCGAAGAAGACCTCAGAAAATGGAAAAATCTTCCATGCTCGTGGATTGGCAGGATTAATATTGTTAAAATGGCCATTTTGCCAAAAGCAGTCTATAGATTCAATGCAATCCCCATCAAAATCCCAACTCAGTTCTTCATAGAGGTAGAAAGACCAATTCTCATATTCATCTGGAATAACAACAACAACAACAACAACAAAAAAAAAACCCAAAAAACCAGGATACCTAAAACTATTCTCAACAGTAAAAGAACTTTTGGGGGAATCAGTATCCCAGACCTCAAATATTACTACAGAGCAATAGTGATAAAAACTGCATGGTGTTGGTACAATGTCAGGCAAGCAGATCAATGGAATAGGATTGAAGACCCAGAAATGAGCCCACACACCTATAGTCATTTGATCTTTGACAAAGGAGCTGAAAGCATCCAGTGGAAAAAAGATAGCCTTTTCAACAAATGGTGCTGGTTCAACTGGGGGTCAGCATGCAGAAGAATTCAAAATGATCCATTCTTATCTCCTTGTACTAAGCTCAACTCCAAGTGGATCAAGGACCTCCACATAAAACCTGACACACTGAAACTAATAGAAAAGAAACTGGGGAAGACCCTTGAGCACATGGGCACAGGAGAAAAGTTCCTGAACAGAACACCAATAGCTTATGCTCTAAGATCAAGAATTGAAAAATGGGACCTCATAAAACTACAAAGTTTCTGTAAGGCAAAGGACACTGTCAAAAGGACAAATCGTCAACCAACAGATTGGGAAAGCATCTTCACCAACCCTAATCTGACAGAGGGCTAATATCTAATATATACAAAGAACTCAAGAAGGTAGAGCCCAGAGAACCAAATAACCCTATTAAAATGTGGGGTACAGAGCTAAACAAAGAATTTTCACATGAAGAACTTTGGATGACTGAGAAGCACCTTAAGAAATGTTCAATATCATTAATCATTAGGGAAATGCAAATCAAAACAACCCTGAGATTTCACCTTACACCAGTCAGAATGGCTAAGGTTGAAAACTCAGGAGACAGCAGGTGTTGTCAAGGATGTGGAGAAAGAGAAACACTCTTCCACTGCTGGTGGGATTGCAAGATGGTACAACCACTTTGGAAATCAGTCTGGCGGTTCCTCAGAAATCTGGGCATGACTCTTCTGTAGGACCCTGCTATACCACTCCTGGGCATATACCCAGAGGATTCCCCAGCATGCAATAAGGACACATGCTCCACTATGTTCATAGCAGCCCTATTTGTAATAGCCAGAAGCTGGAAAGAACCCAGGTGTCCCTCAATGGAGGAATGGATACAAAAAATGTGGTATATTTACACAATGGAGTACTATTCAGTCATTAGAAACAACGAATTCATGAAATTCTTAGACAAATGGATGGAGCTGGAGAACATCATACTAAGTGAGGTAACCCAGTCTCAAAAGATTAATCATAGCATGCACTCACTGATAAGTGGATATTAGCCTAGAAAACTGTAATACCCAAAACATAATCCACATATCAAATGATGTCCAACAAGGACGGAGGAGTGGCCCCTGGTTCTGGAAAGACTCAGTGTAGCAGTGTAGGGGAAAGCCAGAACAGGGAAGTGGGAAGGGGTGGATGGTGGAATAGGCGGAGGGGAGAGGGCTTATGGGACTTTTGGGGAGTGGGAAGCCAGAAAAGGGGAAATTATTTGAAGTGTAAATAAAAAATATATCGAATAAATAAAAAAAGACTATAATAATAAGTTATATCTTGCCAATGTTTTCTCATGTTGTTTTCTTTCTCAAATATTATAATGTGTTGAATCTACTATGGAACTTATTAATACTGAAACATTGACAATTTTTGCCTTTAATGAAATATAGGAACATATTTATTTTAAATATTCAACATACAGTTTTCTTTTTTGAGTTATATTGGCACTTTGATAAATACTAAAACTAAAATACTAGACTGAATTGTTTTATAAAATCCTATGGGTGCCCATAGGAATTTTCTAATACAATTCAGTTTGGTATTTTCGATATGCATTTAATTAGCACGGTCATTCATTGGAATACATAAACATTACAATGTCATCCTCATATAATACAGACCTTCACTATGGTAAGGTAGCAAGAAATTATCAGAGGCATTAAAATACATTTATTTGTACAGAGACCAAAAAGTATAGATTTGAGGTTGAAAACAGTCTTTATTCTTTAAGAAGCTAAAATATTGTCAATACAATAATGATTACATAATTTAAAATCATATGACACAGCTATGTGCCCCAATGGACTTCACTCTGTTCCTGGTTCTTCCAGGACACCCAGCTGTGCCTGGATGTCCAAGTCACAACCTCACCCCCACCCACCAGCCCAGGTCCGTGCCTTGTGGTAACCCAGGAACTCCCCAACCAGCTCTGGCCTCGCTCCTCATCTCTGACTGCATTCCCCATCCCTGATCAGTGTCTTCATATTCCCCTGAAGCTCAGTGCCAGCCAGGCAGCAGCAAGGGAAAACACAGTCAGGATATTCCCAGGATCCAAGCTCCAAGGTGCTGTGCCCAGCTGAAGTGCAGTTAAAGATTGACAGAATAACTGTCCAATCAGGGCCTCCATATGGGCCTGCCAAGAGGAGGAGGGTTCTTCAGGAAATCACATTGCAAGTTCCGTGCAACTGACCAAGTTTCAGAGATTTGGTGTGTTGTTCTTTAACCTCACTGGTGAGTACTGAGGGTAGCTTAGGCAAGATCTTGAGTTGCAACATGGAGACCTTATGCTCACTGCCTACAAAGGTGAGGAACAGAAGCTGTTGTGGTGGGTCCTACTCAGGGATTGGTGGGAACCAGCATCTTGATGCATCCACACATGAGATCCTCCTTAGTATTAGCCATTCCTATACCTATCAGTGGCATCTGAATAACTTCAGTCTCTGGGCTGAATCAGCAGGAAGCATTTGGAGCAGGGTCTTCTGTATAAAAATGTATTTGACAGGAAGCGAGTGGAAGACAGGTTTAGTCTTCTCTGGTACATTCTCTAGAGTCTAAAAGCTCTTCTCTTCCATGTAACATTTGGTTATGATTCATTTGGAGTTAATTTTGTCTAGATTGTAAAAGGCATCTCACGTGCTGAGTGACTGAAAGCACATTTTTTTCAATATTTTTCTGTATTTTAAAGAAGCAAAAAATAGATGCATTAACTTTTCTATAGCTGCAGCTTTAGCCTTATCGAAATCTTTTTCTGAGACAAGCTATGTTGTCACCTGGATCCTGGTCTCATGCTTCCCAGGGAAAGGAAACTGCTTTCCTTTTTTAATAAACTTTTTAAATTTGACAAAGTATGTACGATAAGAGCATTTTAAAATTACTCATCTCAGTCATGTAATGAACTGTTCTTTGCTGTTAAAGGAAAAGAGCTTGCATGTGGAGCATGGCCTCTGCCTTCAGACCAGAAAAGGTCTGTGGTCCCTGCAGGGTGAAACAATGTAGACAAGAGCTAGCTCACAGACTGATGTTCTTATAAGGAGTCTCTTGCTGGGGTCATTATGAAAGATGCCCTGATAGGGCAAAGTGAGTGTTTTTTTTTTAATTCCTCAGCATTTATTAGTTCATGCATATGAATAGAAATTGTCTAGATTGGTGGGTATGCAAGTTGGGGAGGTACTGTTGAATCACACTTGATCCAGTTAGGGCAGCTCAGAAGCTCTGTGTGTGTCAGGTGACAGATTCAAAAGTACTTTTGAGTTTCAGAGGTTTTTCAGGTGTTGATGTTGCTTGGCAGGAAGCAGACATTGAATTGCTCTTCAACTTTGTTTTCTGTGTGGGCTTCAGGGGACATGGGTTTTCCTGAAGTCACAAAGAGGCATGAGGGACTGCAGAGCCATAGCCACTATTCTGATCATAAATAAAATGTTCTGAGTGTTGGGGTTCTGTCTAAGCTCCACCCCACACCTACCTGGCAATAGCCAGGTATGCCCCGCCCCAGAGATCTGGCCCACTATAAGAGGGGCTGCTTGCTCCTCCTCTCTCTCATTGCTCTCCACTCTCCCACACTCTCTCACCTCTCTGCCCCTTGGGCTCTCTGCCCCCTCTCCATGTGGTCATGGCCGGCCTCCACTCTACTTCTCTACTCTCTCTCTCCCTTTTTGTATCACTATCTCCCATCCCCTACTCTGAATAAACTCTATTCTATTCCATGCCTGTGTGTGTGGTCCCTCAGGGGGCAGAGGTGCCCAGGCAAGGGCCTGTCTGGGCACCCCCTCCCCCACGCCAGCATGCCACACTCCTTAACCCCCAATCCTCCCCTTTTTAATCCCCCTTCACTGAGTACTTTTTGTTGTGTACTTGTATAGTGAATTCAGGACTGGCCATGATGAGTAAAGAGTTAAATAGGGAAGGCATTTTCCCTCAGGCTAATTCTTCAATTACTTCAGAGTTTCACTCCTTTTTTTTTTTTTTAAAGATTTGTTATTTTATATAAGTACACTGTAGCTGTCTTCAGACACCAGAAGAGGGCATAAGATCTCTCTATGGATGGTTGTGAGCTACAATGTGGTTGCTGGGATTTGAACCCAGGTCCTTCAGAAGATGAGTAGGTGCTCTTAACCACTGAGCCATCTTTAATGAGTTCTGACTCCCTCTTGTTGTGTATCTGAAGACAGCTACAGTTTACTTAGAAATAATTATAAATAAGTCTTTAGACCAGAGCGAGCAAACATCAGTAGAGCTACAGTGTACTCATGCACAAAAAATAAATAAATAAATCTTTAAAAACAAAGTTAGTGTTCAAGCTAGACATCTTAGTGCATTTGATTTCAATCCCAGCACTCAGAACACAAAGGGAGGAAGGCCACTGTGAATTTAGTTAAAGCCTTAGGGGATAGAGTTTATTAACCTTGAAAGGAGAATTGCCAGCTCCCAGAACAAAAAACTGGGAGAACTAAACCAATCTGGATAAGTAAAATAATTCAATGGTATTGGAATACAAACACACAGGTTGATCAATGGAATAGAGTTGAAGACTCAGAGATCCATCCAAACAGATAGGGACACCTGGAGTTTGCTAAGGAATCCATCTAGTCACACTGAGAAAAACACAGCACCTTAAACAAGGGGTGCTAAGAAAAAGCCTTGGCTCTCAGCGACTTTTTGAGATAAGGGGGTGCTTGGGAACAATGAAGAGAATGCCTTAGTCAAATTGGGAATTCAAGTTAATGAAGTTTGTTCTGCTGGATACAGCCTTTCCAGACTGATGCTCTATGTGTTCTGCTTTCTCCCTAGAGATCTCTGTTTATATTCTGCTTGCTTGCCAATCTAAAATATCTCTGTGTCCAAGTCCTGCTTTCTTGTTGTTGTAAGAGATCTGCCCATACTCTGCTTTCTCTCTTTTCCTCTAACATTTGCTTCAGGATTTCTTCTGAGTATTTGAGCATCCCTTGACCCAAGCCCTCAGATTCTTATGTGACAGGTGACAGCAAGCATACATTGCAAAAGAATTCTGAGCTCTGTCTGTCTTTGTTAAGCTTACTTGCTAAGCTGGTTGAATGAAACCCTGCCTTGAAATTACCATTTTAACTTCTCCTGGTCTTGGACCTGCTGTGTCACAGGGTCACCTTGAACTCAGGAATGAGCCTGACTTTCAATTCCCTGCCTTTGTATCTTGCACCCAAGCTGCCTCATGTGTAGCTGCCTTTGTTTTTTAGAATCCTGAAGAAACCCCTCATATAATTCACATAGCAGTCTTATTGTTTACATAGTTGAGAAATTATATATTTTCAAACTTCTGTATTTAGAGATTCTTTCCATAGCCTTAAGGACTGTCTGAAGATCCCAGTGATTACCCTTTTGCTGGGACATAGCCTCAACCTTACCTACTGGACTCCTGCTGTTTTTAAACCTCATGGAATCTTTAATATTAACAGGGAGGACATTCCTCTGCAGAAAACAGTCCTCCAGTGCTATTGGGTCAGGAAATGTATTAACATTATTATACAAACAAGCCTTGCTCATGGCCATAGCAGCCATCAACATTCCTGGAGGCTCACAACAGTGCCCTTTCTCAGGGAGAGGGAATTTATCACTCTGTCCCCACCAGGCAGGGTCCCACTTAGCTTAGCAAAGTGGTGCTTGTTAAACTGTAGCTCTATACAGAAAAGAATGCAAATAGACCTGTATTCTTTACCCTGCACAAAACTCATATCCAAGTTGATTAATAGCATTCAATAAAACCAGACATCATGAACCTGACAGGAGGGTAAGGGGAGAAGCTCACTGTATTCACTGTCACAGGAGGCAGCCTTCAGAACAGAACACTAAGCGTGCAGTCGCTAAGAGCAACAACTCATAAATCGGACTTCATGAAGCAGTAATTCTGTAAGGAAAAAGTTCAGTGAATTGGACAAATATGCAGCCAATGGAAAGAGAAAAGTATTTTTACCATAGTCACATCTGATAGACTGGTAATATAGGTAAAATAGAGAGAGACCATTTCAAACTAGATGCTCTAAATTCAAATATTTCAGTTAAAACACAGGGTGCTGAGTTTAACAGAGAAGTGGGTAAGTGAAAGATGAAAAAACTCATGTAGGATGTTTTGGTGGATCCCCTAAGGAAGGGCAGCTGGGGGGAAGTTCAGCCTGTCACCTGGGCTCCTGGGTGATTTGCCAATCGTAGAATATAGCAGGTAGGGCTTGAGGACATCTGAGAGAAGGTGACAGACTCACCACCTTTCATTTGTTTTCTTTTCCTTTCTTTTTTTTTTTTTTTTGTTTTTTGGATTTGTTTGTTTTTGTTTTTGTTTTTCCGAGACAGGGTTTCTCTGTATAGCCCTGGCTGTCCTGGAACTCACTCTGTAGACCAGGCTGGCCTCGAACTAAGAAATCTGCCTGCCTCTGCCTCCCAAGTGTTGGGATTACATGCATACAGACACACACACAGACACACACAAGCAAACAAACCACCACACAAGCAAACAAGTAAAAAGTCCCCAAACTCCAAACCTCAAAATTCCATTTGAAAAGACATATCCAGAGTCATTGGGATAGTATCACCCTACATTTTATACTTACATGAAAGGAGTTCAAATAGAGTCACCATATAATGGAGGAGAAAATACTGCAATAAGAAGTCTTGTGTTGCCAGGCAGTGGTGGCACATGCCTTTAATCACAGCACTTGGGAGGCAGAGGCAGGTGGATTTCTGAGTTCAAGGCCAGCCTTTGCTCCAACCATTTATGTTATGTAAAAAAAAAGGCATTCCAGAAACTCTAGTCACAGGTTCTTTTCTGCTTTTTAGTCATTTCCTTTCAGGGCCAGGTGGGTTCCAAACAATAGGCCAGACTAAGGAGATTTACATCTAAAGAACCTCTCAATACTAGTGAGTATTGGGCAAGGTAGAAAGAATTTATATTTGAGTTGGTTCCCTAGCTACCTTCCCCCACAAGTTAATCCAGTTCTGCCTTTAACTCTTGATTTTTATGGCAGACAGGCTATCTCAGGCCCACCTGAATAGCAAGGGAAGTTTATGAGGAACTGGCCTTTTGTGTTACAGGCCTCACACAGGAAGTCCTTGAAAAAAACAACCCTTCTTAGCTTATCCAAATGTGATTCAGGATACAATATATACTTAATACTCAGGAAGAGTTGGGCGGTGGTGGTGCACGCCTGTAATCCCAGCACTCTGGGAGGCAGAGGCAGGTGGATTTCTGAGTTTGAGGCCAGCCTGGTCTACAGAGTGATTTCCAGGACAGCCAGGGCTATACAGAGAAACCCTGTCTCGAAAAAAATCAAATCCAAAAAAAAAAAAAACCAAAACCCAAAAAACAAACAAACAAAAACAACAACAACAAAAAAAAAAAAAAAGAAAGAAAGAAAGAAAGAAAGAAAGAAAGAAAGAAAGAAAGAAAGAAAGAAAGAAAGAAAGAAAGAAAAGCCAGGGGGTGGTGGCTCATGCCTGTAATCCCAGCACTCTGGGAGGCAGAGGCAGGTGGATTTCTGAGTTTGAGGCCAGCCTGGTCTACAGAGTGATTTCCAGGTCAGCCAGGGCTATACAGAGAAACCCTGTCTCGAAAAAAATCAAATCCAAAAAAAAAAAAAAACCAAAACCCAAAAAACAAACAAACAAAAACAACAACAAAAAAAAAGAAAGAAAGAAAGAAAGAAAGAAAGAAAGAAAGAAAGAAAGAAAGAAAGAAAGAAAGAAAGAAAGAAAGAAAGAAAGAAAAGCCAGGGGGTGGTGGCTCATGCCTGTAATCCCAGCACTCTGGGAGGCAGAGGCAGGTGGATTTCTGAGTTTGAGGCCAGCCTGGTCTACAGAGTGATTTCCAGGACAGCCAGGGCTATACAGAGAAACCCTGTCTCGAAAAAAATCAAATCCAAAAAAAAAAAACCAAAACCCAAAAAACAAACAAACAAAAACAACAACAACAAAAAAAAAAAAAAAAAAAAAAAAAGAAAAGAAAGAAAGAAAGAAAGAAAGAAAAGCCAGGGGGTGGTGGCTCATGCCTGTAATCCCAGCACTCTGGGAGGCAGAGGCAGGTGGATTTCTGAGTTTGAGGCCAGCCTGGTCTACAGAGTGATTTCCAGGACAGCCAGGGCTATACAGAGAAACCCTGTCTCGAAAAAAATCAAATCCAAAAAAAAAAAACCAAAACCCAAAAAACAAACAAACAAAAACAACAACAACAAAAAAAAAAAAAAAGAAGAAGAAAGAAAGAAAGAAAGAAAGAAAGAAAAGCCAGGGGGTGGTGGCTCATGCCTGTAATCCCAGCACTCTGGGAGGCAGAGGCAGGTGGATTTCTGAGTTTGAGGCCAGCCTGGTCTACAGAGTGATTTCCAGGACAGCCAGGGCTATACAGAGAAACCCTGTCTCGAAAAAAATCAAATCCAAAAAAAAAAAAAAACCAAAACCCAAAAAACAAACAAACAAAAACAACAACAAAAAAAAAAAAAAGAAAGAAAGAAAGAAAGAAAGAAAGAAAGAAAGAAAGAAAGAAAGAAAGAAAGAAAGAAAGAAAGAAAGAAAGAAAAGCCAGGGGGTGGTGGCTCATGCCTGTAATTCCAGCACTCTGGGAGGCAGAGGCAGGCGGGTTTCTGAGTTCAAGGCCAGCCTGGTCTACAGAGTGAGTTCCAGGACAGCCAGGGCTACACAGAGAAACCCTGTCTGGAAAAAAAACAAATCCAAAAAAAAAAAAAAAAAAAAACTCAGGAAGACTCAATTTAGACTCAGAGAGAGATAATAGATACTTTTTACTCAGAGAGGCAATAGATGTTTTTCTACTCAGAGAGATACTCAGAGGAAGAATGAGTTAGTTAATTTCAGGCTGGGCCTAAGGGCTAACAGCCGGTTAATTTACCAGGCTGGCCCAAAAAGCTGCAGACAATTAGTTTTATCAGGCTAGAGGCTAGAGGCTGCTACTGCAGCTAATCATTGGAGCTCATGGCCTGGGGCCTACTATGGCCCTGGGCCTATGATGGTCCCAGGCATGGCACAGAGAAAAATGCAACCGACAGACTAGGCAAAAGTACTCTTGAAGACAGCGTGAGCCAGGCGGCTTCCCAAGCTCTACAATGTCGCCATTTTCACCAGGAGGCTAGGCACGAGAACCATCCTTCTTCAGCTTCCGGCCGGTGCGACATGGAGACCAAGATGAAGAAGCAGTTTAGCCACATGCATCCTGGACTTTGAGTAAACACCCTGTATTGCCTGAAAAAGCCTAGCTAGCCTTTTACAGATGTATATGATGCTTAATTCGAGATGTTAACTTGACTGGACTTTGGGAGATACCCGAAAATACATTCAGATTTCAAACCACCTCTGTAGTCATGTCAGTTTGTAATTCCCGCTGGACCTATGTCTTCCTGGACCAAAGAATCCTGGTTATCCTGCAGCAGACCCATGGTCTGTAACAGAAGAGGGCAAGGGTCCTTCCAGGATTCAAGCTTCAGGTTCCCTGCAACAAAGTCTGCTTAAGTGATTCTGGGGTGTCCTGCTCTGAATGTTGCTTCTGGGCACTGTGAGGAAAGCTCAGAGAAACTGAAGTTTCTATAGGTCACTTTCCACAATGGTAAGGAGTGAGAGCTGTTATACTGGGTCCTACCCAAGACTGGGTGGGAACCAGAATTTAGACGCAGCCATCTGTAATGTCCCTCGTGCTATTATTCACTTCTGGACTCAGCAGTGGTACCTGTATCAACTCCACTATCTGTGCTGAGTCTGCCCAAAGCATTTGAAACAGGGGCTTTTATATAGAAATCCCCTTGACAGGATGCCAGTGGCAGACAGGCTTGGTTTCTCTAGGAGAGTCTACAAGCTGTTCTCTTCCATTTAACATTTCAGTTGCGATTCATTTTGAATTAATTTTCTCCAGGTTGTTGAGTGACTGAAAGTATGTTATTTCAATATTTCTTGTTCTTTAACAAGACAAAACAGGTGAAGTAATTTTACAATAGGTGCATCTTTAGCACCTGTTAGAAAAAAATGATTTTTTTTTGTTTGTTTTTGTCTTTGCTGTTGTTGCTTTAGTATAGAATAGAGATTTTTTAAAGGCATGGCGAAGGGAGTAAAGAGGGTAGTAGAGGGAGAGAAAGAGAGTACAGAAGTATGGGAGCAGAGGCAGGTCATGAGTACTTGGAGAGAATGGGGGAAGGGAATGGGTGAGACGGGTGAAGGGGCAATGGGACAGAGTGGGAAGGCAGGAGACCAACAGAACAAGAATACAAAAATGAGCCAGGCGGTGGTGGCGCACACCTGTAATCCCAGCACTCTGGGAGGCAGAGGCAGGCGGATTTCTGAGTTCGAGGCCAGCCTGGTCTACCAAGTGAGTTCCAGGACAGCCAGGGCTATACAGAGAAACCCTGTCTCGAAAAAAAAACAAAAATCAAAAAAAAAAATACAAAAATGTTTCTGACTGAAACTATATTTTCGTCTGGATGCCAGTCTCTTGCTCCCCAGAGCAATGACCCTGCTTTCCTTTTTATGAAACTTCCTAAATTCTTTAGCTAAAGTCCTATACCACAAGAGAGTTTTAAAATTATTCATCTCAGTCATGTAATGAACTTGCCTTTGCAGAGAAAAAAAATGCTTGCATGTAAAGCATGGCTTCTTTCTTCAGACCAGATAAGGAGGAACAGTTTACTGTATGTGCTGTAGGGAGAAATAATGTAGACAAGAGCTAGTTCACAAACTGAAGTTTAAAGAGTCAGGGGTTCCGATTTGGAAGGAGGACCTGATGAAGCAAAGCGAGTGGTTTTTGCAATTGCTCAACCTTTTCACTGCATACATGTGACTAAAATGTGTCCAGATTGGTGCTTATTCAACTTGGGAAGGCACTGTTGAACCAAATGTTGTTGATTTAGATAAATCCACTCAGGAAAATTTTAATCAGAGGCTATTGGGTATAGCTGTGTGTGTCATTACAAATTTCAGCAGCTAATATACACATAAAGATAAGATCCTATGTTACCTTACTGAGTCCCTTTCCCCTAGCAAGGAACAGCCTGCTCTTCTTGAAAGTCGCTATAACTACGAATTGTTCCCAGTTTATCTATCTTTTTATGAAGTGAGTTGTTAGTAACACTTTTAAAATTTTATTTTCTTCTTCTTTTTTTCTTTTTTGGTTTTTCGAGACAGGGCTTTCCTGGAACTGACTGTTTAGACCAGACTGGTCTCAAACTCAGAAATTGGCCTGCCTCTGCCACCCAAGTGCTGCATTTAAAAGCATGTGCCACCACTGCCTGGCTTAAATTTCATTTTCTTAAAGCATCACTGCTATGCTCACCAGTTTGTTTCTATTCTCCAATGTATCTTCAGAATTAAGACTTTTATTCCTTTTTCCCAAGTGCTTTGATTATTTGTTTCTCTTTACAGGAATTTCCTCTATAGCTGATGTTCCCCTCTTACTGTGTGATATCTTTGAAGACTTATTCCTGCCTCTGCTGCCAAGTGCCTGCAGAGAGTCTTGGAAATTCTTTCAGAGTGATCTCTGAATAGTCCGTGAGAAAAGAAGAGAGAGAGAGAGACAGAGAGAGAGAGAGAGAGAGAGAGAGAGAGAGAGAGAGAGAGAGAGAATGAAAATGACTGTCCTCCTACCTCCCTTACTTGAATGGGAAATATAAATATGATGAGACTTGTGCAAGAATTGAGTTGACTGTTCAACATGGAAGCTGGTATAGTCACAGCAAAGAAAGGGAGGTGGGAGCAGCAGTGAGAGAGCTTTCTTGCTTTGACGATTGTTTGTATTATCACTAGGTAGAAATGTTATTAACACTAAATGATTAATAAATGTTCAAACTGGAAAACTTAGGGGTTCACAGAACAAGGTGATCAAGCATCTAAATAAAGAAATGAACTATTTTTTTAGAAACCAAATTTCCATACTTATACAAGCTCAACCAACAAAAAAAGGTCTTGACAAATTGGTGTGGCTGTGTCTAATAGGAATTTTAATATTACAATTTTAAAGTGTACAACCCAAGAGAAAATTTGGGAGTTTTGTTTCAGTTCATATGGTTTGTTTTAGTACATTTGTCTAGTAGATGGAGAATTTTTGTCCACAAAGCCTATTTCACCTTTTAAAATAATTCCAAAGATTATAATTAAATCATTTAATCTTATACTTTCTTCTTACCTTTCAATCCCAAACGTTGGGATAAATGACTGAACTCCCTATGTAACAGATCACAGCAGGCCTGGCTCTCAGGTTCTCCCAGAATCCCTCAGTCTGTACCTGTTACAGGTATGACTAGCAAAACCGTCCTGGAGCCCAGTGGGCGGGCCGCCCTTCTTCCACCCAATTTTTTTACACAGTCTTTCTCATCTATTATTCACCCACATCATTTATCGTTCTGTCATTTCACTCCTCTCCATCATCTCTTCACATGCCTCAGGTTCATGTCCACTCTGCACTCTCTCAGATGTCTATGTCTTTAACTCTTCTCTGTTGTATCCAAAATAAATTTTCAATTCCACCATATCAAAGAGCATCCATGTCCCTTCCTTTTTCTTTCTTTTCCATTCACCTCCTATTAACTCCTTGCTTTCACATTCATGCCCACTTCTTGCTTCAATTATTGTTACTTTTTTAATTTGACTGAAGTTTGGCTGCTGGGCATCCAAAGATATGAGGCAGAGATGCTGCAGTGCACATTGAGTATGTAAGTAAATGTAGATGCAAAGGACCCTGCGACTTGGATGATGCACAGTCGCCCCAAGAATGTGAAAGAGTCTATGAAAATAAAAATTTAAAAGACTAGGGCTCTGTCTCCCCATAGTGTGGAGCAGCAGGTCAAGGAAGACCTGCTCTGTCTGACTAATTTTCACTGCATTCTTCCAGTAGGGCAGTTGATACTATCTTGTGTACAAGCTGGTCAGAGTAATGAGGTGTCTGGGCAGGCCTACAAATTAGGAACACCAGTGGGAGGTGACTGGCAGGTTCTTTCTTGGATTCTCTTCTGATGCAATTCCAGGAAGGTGTGAGGGAGGCCTAAAGCTGTGCCATGGTGTGTGTGGGGGGAGGGATCTGTGAATCAATGTGAAGAACATGTTGGCTAAGGTATCAGTGTCCAATTTACTATGAATGGAATGGACTATTAGCCAGACTCTTGTTCTGTTGGTATGTGTGTGATAGCCTGGGCAGAGGCCCTTGGCCTTTGAAACTCACTCTATTTTGAGAATGTGGGGAGGAGGAAAGTCTACAACTATGGCCATAGGAAACTGCTGCTTATAATACAACTGTCCATTGTGCATATATAACTGTCCATTGTACATAACAGACATTACATTTCATGTGCAGTAGAAGACAGAATTGAAAATTGAGTATCTGGTTAACATTGCATTCCATATTCAGTTTTGTGTGATAAATTTTACTAAGAATTTGGAAACTGTTAGAAGGTAATGGGGATCATCCTTCCACAGTATTTTATCAGAATCCTTTACATTTCTACTACCACCAGCCACAGTCCCATGCATCACTGAAAATAATTTCCAGGGTGCAAGAGTTCTGAGTTTCAGAGATTTTTCAGGTGTTCATGATGCTTAGGAAAAAGCAGACATTAAAATGTTCTTCAACATTGTTTTCTGTGTGGGCTTCAGAGGACATAGGTTTCCTGAAGTCACAAAGAGTCATGAGGGACTGCAGAGCCATAGGCACCATTCTGATCACCTCCATTCACAGAGACCTGTAGAGCCTGGGGCTTCACTGTTTAAAAGAAACATCAGTAGTAGATTAACAATGAGAAATATAACAGTTAAAATCAACTTTTAGTTATTTTTGTAGGCATTCTGAAGATGGTGTCATTGTGTGTGTGTGTTTTAAATTTCTGTACACATGCACTGTTAGGTAACCATGGTCAAGTTCACATTTAAGGGACTATATACCCTTACAAAGGATCCCTACAGTCAGTGCCCTGTTATTGATTAAACAGCACAAGATGAGAGCTTACATAGTGTCAGGCTGACTCTCCCATCTGATTTAAATCTCAAATTGCACTGCCATTTGTCACATGGATGTAAGAGCTTCAGCCCTCTTGTCTAAATTACAGGTTTAATTAGAAAATGAGTGGGGGCTGGAAAGATGACTCAGTGGTTAAGAATACTGCCTGCTCTGCCAGAGGTCCTGAGTTTAATTCCCAGCAACCACAGAGTGGCTCATAACTATCTGTAATGAGATCTAATGCCCACTTCTGGTGTGTCTTAATATAATCAACAGTGTACTCACATATATAAAATAAATAATTATTTAAAAAAACCTGGCAGTGGTGGTGCATGCCTTTAATCCCAGCACTTGGGAGGCAGAAGCAGGCTGATTTTTGAGTTTGAGGCCAGCCTGGTCTACACATTGAGTTCCAGGACAGCCAAAGCCACACAGAGAAATCCTGTCTCAAAAAACCAAAACAAGGGGAAATCATTTGAAATGTAAATAAAAAATATATCAAATAAAAAAAAATACTATACCAAAAAAAAAAACCAAAACAAAAGAAAATGAGTGAGAAAATGCAGAATCTAGCTGAAGCATTCACTTTCAATGGGATGTTTTAATGTTCTCTTAGTTGGTTTGTGGAGAAAACAATGTAAATATCAAGCTTTTTCTACCCAGAGTTGTCAGATCAATGAGAATCAATGGCTACAACAGTATACTGGAAAAATGTAATGGCTTTTGACAAGTAACTCATCTCTTTCGTTTCTTCTTAGTAAATAACCATATGTAGATGGTAACACTTTCATAAATACCTTGCTGAGAGTTAAATTTTTGATTTCAGAGATCTACATTGGGCCTAGGACTGAGCTTGGCATGAGCTCTTCTGTGATGGTTACCCTCTTCAGAAGCAGCATGAGAACTGTATCTGTCAAAATTTTGCATTCCTTTTCTTCACTATTTTGCTTTTCTTTCTTCATTATTTTCACCTCTTTGCATTTTCATTCAAGAAATATTGCATTAATTTTTTTATTGAAAGTAGATTCTTCTCTCATACGATATATCAGGACCACTGTTTCTACTCTCTCCATTCCTTCCACTTACCTCTCCTCCTCTCATATTTTCTTCCCCCAAGATTCCAACCTCCTCTCTTTTCTCTTTAGAAGAGAACAGGTTTCAGAGAGGAGAGCCAACCAGAACAAGAAAATAAAAAGGCATTTTGTATATCTCCTCCCATGGCTGTTTTGTTTCCCCTTCTAAGAAGGACCAAAGTACCCATACTTTGGTCTTCTTTCTTCTTAAGCTTCAACTTGTCTGTGAATAGTATCTTGAGTATTCCAAACTTTTGGGCAAATATCCACTTATCAGTGAGTTCATACCATATGTGTTCTTTTGTTATTGGAACCTCACTCAGGATGTTATTTTCTAGTTCAACCATTTGCTTAAAGATTTTGTGAATTCATTGTTTTTAATAGCTGAGTAGTATTCCATTGTGTAAATGTACCACAGTTTCTGTATCCATTCCTCTATTGAGGGACATCTGGGTACTTTCCAGCATCTGACTATTATAAACAAGGGTGCTATGAACATAGCAGAGCATGTGTCCTTATTACATGTTGGAGAATCTTCTGGGTATATGTGCAGGAGTGGTATAGTTAGGCTCCCCGATAGTATTAGTATTATGTCCAATTTTCTGAGGAACTATCAAACTGATTTCCAGAGTGATTGTTCCAGCTTGCATTGCCACCAGCAGTGGAAGAGTGTTCCTCTTTCTCCACAACCTAGCCAACACCTGCTGTCTCCTGAGTTTTTAATCATAGCCATTCTGACTGGTGTGAGGTAGAATCTCAGGATTGTTTTGATTTGCATTTCCCTGATGACTAAGGATGTTGAACATTTCATTAGGGGCTTCTGAGTTATTTGGTATTCCTCAGTTAACAATTCTTATTTATCTCTGTAACCCATTTCTAAAAGGGTTATTTGGTTCTCTGGAGTCTATCTTCTTTAGGTCTTTGTATATATTGCACATTAGCCCTCTGTAGGATGTAGGGTTGGTAAAGATCTTTTCCCAATTTGTTGGTTGCTGTTTTGTCCCATTGACAGTGTTCTTTGCCTCACAGAAACTTTGTAATTTTATGAGTTCCCATTTGTCAATTCTTATTCTTTAAGCTATTGGTGTTCTTTTCAGGAAATTCTCCCCTTTGCCCATGTGCTCTAGGCTCTTCCCCACTTTCTTTTCTATCAGTTTCAGTATGTCTGTTTTTATGTAACGGACAGGAGCCTGATATTGTTGTCTCCTGAGAGGCTCTGCTAGAGGTTGTCTGTATTGCAGACAAATACAGAGTTGAGTCCTCATAGCCAGTCATTGAACTAAGCACGGGATCCTGAATGGAGGAATTAGAGAAAGGACTGAATGTGATGAAGGGGTTTTCAGGCCCTTAGAAAGAACAACAATATCAACCAACCACACACCCAGAGTTCCCAGGAACTAAACCACCAACCAAAGAGTACACATGGAGGAAAACCATTGCTCCAGCTGAATATGTAGAAGGGACAGCCTTGTGTGGCATCAATGGGAGGAAATGTCCTTGGTTCTGTGAAGGCTCAATGCCCCAGTACAGAGGAATGACAGGGCAGGGAGGTGGGAGTGGGTGGGTGGGTGGAAAAAACCCCTCATAGAAGCAGGGGGATGGGGTGGGATAGGGATTCTCATGGTGGGAAAACAGGAAAGGGGATAGCATTTGAAACATAAAGAAAATATCCAATAAAAACAAAAGTCATGTTGAAAGTCATCAATTTTAACCTGGACATGGCAAGCAAATCCAAAGAAAAGAGCATCAAAATGAAGCAAAGGAATCAGAGCCATCCTTCCTCCCAGTGTGTGGGTTACTACAAATCATCAGGTGACCATGTGTGGTTTGAATTATCCTGAATCTTGAACTCTATTCTATTGATCAAACTGTGTTTGTACACCAATACCATGGAGTTATTTTATTGTTCCAGATTGGTTTAGCTCCCCAGGGTTTTGGCCTTTCAAGGTCTGTAAACTCTTCCTTAGGAATATTGATGAGGATTGTGCTGAATATGTAGATTACTTTTTGGATGATGGTTATTATTAGTATATTAGTCCTACCAAACCATGAGGATGAAAGATTTTACCATGTTCTTATATCTATTCAATTTCTTCAAATAATTCCAAATTTTTAAAGATTTACTTATTTATTGTATATAAGTACACTGTACCTGTCTTCAGACACACCAGAAGATGGCATCAGAACTCATTATGGTTGTGAACCACCATGTGGTTGCTGGGATTTGAACTCAGGACCTTCAGAGGAGCAGTCAGTAGTACTCTTAGTCACTGAGCCAACACTTCAGACCCCAATAATTCCATTTTTTATTATATGAGTCTTTTACTTCCTTTTAAAAAGTTTTTCTAATTTATTTATTATTTTATTTTATTTGTTTCATATTACTTTCTCTTATTTTTTTTTTTTTAGTCTACTTCTCATTTTGATATAGGAGGTATATTGGAAGCTTTATGGATTTGTTTTTTGTTTTTCAGTTAATCTTATATCCTGCCACTTTCTTGAAAGTGTTCATAAGGTGTTGAAATTTAGTAATAGAATTTTAGAGTCACTAGTATATACTGTCATCGCATTTAACGATTAGGATATTTTGATTACTTACTCTCCAAATTATATCTCCTTGATATTTTTAATTATCTCATTGCTGTAGGTAGAACTTCACACCGTATGTTGAATAAATATAGAGAGACTGGTCAACCTTGCCTTGTTCCTCATTTTAAGGAATTCTTTTGAATACATCTCCCTTTAAGTATAGGCTTATAGCAAATTTTCTTTATTATGTTTCTTCATATCACTTGTATCCTGAAACCTTTTCCTCAGATTTCCAGTGATCTTACTCTCTTTTTGTTCTGAGTGCTGGGATTGAGGAAACACATGAAGATTCCCAGCTTGAACACTAAGTTTTATGATGCTACTTCATTTGTTTTCTCTCTGTCTCTGTCTCTCTCTCTGTTCCTCCCCCTCCCTCTCTTTCTTTCTCCTGCCCCTCTCTCTTCCTCTATCTTTCTCCTACTGAAAGAATTATAATTATTGTGGTGATTGTGCAAATGTTTTCTCATATTAATGTATTTGTACCTTGTTCATGCCTGTGGGGCAGAAAGGTGAGGAGGTTGTGTTAAAACTCCTGAATCTTGAGTTACAAATAGTGAGCTGCTTTATGTTCTGGGGATGAGACCTGAATGCTCTTGAAGAAACTTCTTTCTTCTTATCTTTTGAGATATTTTCCACCTCAAATTTTCTATATCAGATGTTTTCAGTGCAAGGCATTCTATGTCACTTGCAAATCAAAAACTTGTGTTCATGAGGTACTTTCATGTTTCAAATAGGGAAGCAAACCATGCTAAAAGATGACAGTGAAAACCCGGTGCAGATTGATTATGTCATCCTGGTAGAGACATGGGAGAGTCTAATGCCAGCCAAATTTTTGCCTACATATTTAAAATCCAGTAAAGTTTAGGGAAACAACATAGTGGGACTTTTCCACTAATGATGGTAAACAGGCCTGGGAAGAGAGAGTGAGGGATAATTTTGCTGCAGAATTATGCCAACATCTGCTTCTAGAGCTAAAGGTAGGTAAGTTTGTCCTTCAACTATCAAAGATCTCACCAGGCTATTGAAAAAATACACTCTGAGGTTTTTGGATTGAATTAGTGTATTTTATTTTCTTTGTTGAGAACATTTCTATGTGTGTTAATTATTCCTGGATTCCTTAGTGGACTGTGGGTACAAAGAAGTTTGCCCCAATATCCTGTTGCTCATTAAGGATTGAAACTTTCCAGCAACTGGAAGAATTAGTCTGAGTTCACTGTGCTGATAGGCCTCTGTATTTGACAATTTAGTTCAACGTGGCGAGTCCTAAAGTCATACAGGCACACAACAGAATGTACTCAGAATACGTTTTATTCATATATTTGTGCATACGTAATCAAACATAGTCAACTAGGAACAAATCTGTTGGAAAAAGTTTTAGAAGGGATATAGAGAAGACTAACAGGAAAACTGGCCTAACATATTTTAAATAAAGTGTGTAATTACCAAACAATAAAATATATAATTGAAAATAAATAAAAAGTTACTAAATTTTTTTGGTACAGAGGACACAGTTTCCATCCTCAGAAATCACATATTATTTAAATATTTGCTGTAGCTGGATTCCCATCATCTGCTGCATCCTTCTGGCTTCTGTTGTTAATTCACACAGCCCCACACAGGGAAACATTTATATTTATATAATATACATACATATGTATATACATGTGTGTGTGTGTGTGTGTGTGTGAATGTAAACCTTGAAACCTTAAAAGAAATTGATTTGTGTATAGGGATGTCAAATTTCTGAGACAGACAGCCATCAAGTCTAGTTAAACTGAAATATTTTGGGTCCTGAATGGAAGCAGTGAAGGCCCTCCTTTGAGCCAGCCTGCTCAGAGGAAAAGCCTCATTATTCTGACGTTAGAATAGCATAGCAAAGCTGTTTCTCTAGGAACAGTGTTCACTGTGCTGATAGGTGACTTTTCCTTGATGTTGTCTGACTTTGGTTCTCTGTACTTATATGAGAATTGTTGCAATGATACATCTGTTAGATCTTACTTATGATCATGTATCATTGTCTGGTGTATTGGCTTGTTTTGTGTATCAGTTTGACTCAAGCTGGAGTTATCACAGAGAAAGGAGCCTCCCTTGAGGAAATGTCTCTATGAGATCCAGCTGTAAGTCACTTTTCAATTACTTATCAAGGGTGGGAGGGCCCATTGTGGGTGGTGCCATCCTTGGGCTGGTAGTCTTGGGCTCTAAAGGTGAACAAGTCAGGGGAAGCAAGCCAGTAAGTAACAAACCTCCATGGCCTCTGCATTAGCTCCTGCTTCCTGACCTGCTTGAATTCCAGTCCTGACCACCTTTGATCATGAACAACAATGTGGAAACAGTAAGTTGAATAAACTCTTTCCTCCCCAATGTGCTTCTTGGTCATGATGTTTTTGTACAGGAATAGAACCCTAACTAAGACACCTGGTGAGCAATCTACATTCTCTGTATCATTTACTTTATTTTCAGTTAACATACTATGATACAAGATGAAAATTCCTTGGTCATTTCTGCCCTTCATTTTTATGATTTAAATATGTATCTGTATTATGTTGAGCTAAAATGCCCTTATCTCTGCTTTTATACCATGATCATGTTCAGACAAGGACTAGTAGGAAGCAACCCTTTAGGTGAACATAACCAGAATCCCTATTTAAAATGTCATTGCTTTCTTTAGTTGATAAAATCATTTGTTGGAGCAGGTAACCCTTTTCTGCTACCTGTTTTGATGTTTTGTTGTTGTTTTGTTTTTAATTGGAGAATATGGTTTAACACTTAGTAAACTATTATAACCATTTAGTTCAGTGGATATTTAGGAATACAGAAAATCATAAATACATTAATAAACAATTTTAATACAGTAAGTTAATAATATTATAAAATCAATAGTACATTATTGGCTAGACCTTAAAATCTTAAACATTTATTAAATAAAACATAGAAATTCTGATATTCAATTTTAATTTGTTTATGAGGATGCTTGTTCCCAGTGAGGTTTAATTGAAGACAGAAGACCCATCCTGAATGTGGATTGCACCTTTCCATGGCCTACTGTTCCAGCATGCATAAAAGGAGTAAAGAGAAAGTACTATGAGCACCAGAGTTTGACTTTCTCTGTCCTTGCCCCTTGGCTGCAGATATAATGAGCCATGTGCTTCACATGCTCACAGACATGACTTCTATGCCATGATGGACCTCACCCCTTCTAAACTCATGAGCTAAAATAATCTACCAGTTTCTGATTGTTGTCAGAAATTTTGTTTAAACAAATTGTCAAGTATTTTGTTTCTATGAGTCGGCGACTTTAATGATTGTTTCATTTCGAGATTTTTTAGCCTTTCACATCCATGACTTTCAGATCTTTTTAATTTTTATTTTTATTGTATTCAGCATAGTATATATTTTTATACCAATCATAAAAAGATAGACATCTTATTAAATATCAAGGAAAACATTTAGACTCACTCTTTGTTTTTTCTCTTAAAAGTCACCTCCCAAATTATTTGTGTACATATATTTTGGCTGAATAAATAATTTTGAAATACATAAGCAGTTCTGAAAAGCATAATATAAGGAAAATCATCAAATAGACAATCCTACTTATAGAGAGGCTGAGCTGGGGGAAGCGTGATTTCAATAGCCTTATGTGGTACAATGCAAAATACTGTTACTTACAAACACACAGAAAGTATATATGGATTGGACAATATTGGACATATTTCTCCAATTACCAAATTAGAGAGACCACTGGGGGACAGCCAACAAATTTCTGCTTCTTCATATTTCTGAATTTCAATCGCTTAGATATGTTGGTAATATTGATTTTTGTATTAGATATAAAGAAAAAGTGACTGTTATTTCCTGTTATTTTTGCTGTTAGATGTGGAATTATGTTTGTGTTTTCCATCCATTATCCATTTGTAGGACTGTATATGTGGAAAGATATTGTGTAAATTTGGTTTTGTTATGATTTCTCCATCTATGGTAATTGAGAGTTTTGCAGGGTATAGTAGTGTGGGCTGGTATTTGTGTTCTCTTAAGGTCTGTATGAGATCTTCCCAGGATCTTCTAGCTTTCAAAGTCTCTGGAGAGAAGTCTGGTGCAATTCTGATAGGTCTGCCTTTATATGTTCCTTGACCTTTTCCCCTTACAGCTTTTAATATTCTTTATTTGTTTAGTGCATTTGGTGTTTTGATTATTATGTGATGAGAGGAATTTTTTCTGGTCCAGTTTATTTGAAATTCTGTAGGCTTCTTCTATGATCATAGGCATCCCTTTCTTTGGGTTAGGGAAGTTTTCTTTTATAATTTTGTTGAAGATATTTACTGGCCCTTTAAGTTGAGAATCTTCAATCTCTTCTATATCTGTTATCCTTAGATATCATTGTGCCCTGTATTTCCAGGATAGGAGCCTTTTGCTTTTTGCATTTTCTTTGACTATCATGCCAATGAATTCCATGGTATCTTCTATACCTTAGATTCTCTCTTCTATCTCTTGTATTTTGTTGGTGATGCTTTCAACTATGACTCCTGATCTCTTTCCTAGGTTTTCTAGGTCCAGTGTTGTCTCCCTTTGTGATTTCTCTATTGGCTCTATTTCCATTTTTAGATCCTATATGGATTTGTTCATTTCCGTTGCCTGTTTGTGCTTTCCTATACTCCTCTAAGGGATATTGTGTGTGTGTGTGTGTGTGTGTGTGTGTGTGTGTGTTTCCTCTTTAAGGGCTTCTAGCTGTTTACCTGTGTTCTCCTGTATTTCTTTAAGGGAGTTATTTATGTCCTTCTTGAAGTCCTTCACCATCATCTTGAGAAGTGATTTTATAGCTGAATCTTGCTTTTCCAGTGTGATGGTGTATCTAGGATTTACTATGTTGGAAGAACTGCATTCTGATGGTGCCAAATAACCTTGGTTTCTGAACTTATGTTCTCATGCTTCCCTTGCCATCTGGTTATCTCTAGTTCTACCTGTACTTGCTATATCTCTGTGTGAGTACTACTCAGAGTAGGGCTGGCTCTGTGATCCTGTGATTCAGGGATCCTGGGTGTGTCCAAGCTCCTGGGAGTTGAGCTGCCTCTGGGACCATTATATCCTGTGATCCTGGGTGTGTAAAAGCCCCTGAGAGTAGAGTGAAGCTTCCTCTGGGTTTTGTGGGACTGGCTGCAGAGTTTGCACCAAAGGTCTGCACAGGGCCCTGGCCCAGACAGACTGGTTTGATTGTTTCTTTTGAGAGTCAAGTTGACTACATATGGAATTAACTGCACCCAGAGAGTTCAGTACTGTGGGAATTTTAGTTTCATTATAGCTTTTGAAGTACAAAATCTCATCTATATTCTGAATATTTTGACATTTTAAGATCTACCTCAATTAGACTATTTTCCTCTGTCTACCTAGTGTTGGGATTAATTGCATGAGCCTATCTAATCAGCTTGTTCATAGCTTACTTATTTTTATTACATGACTTTTTAAATTTATTCACTTTTCATCCCACTTAATGCCCTCTCTTTGACCCCCCCTCCCACAATCTTTCCCTTATCCCTTACTTTGTCCTTCTCTTCTGAGTGTGAAGCCCCTCTTTGGGATTACCCCTCACCCTGTCACATTAATTACATGCTAGAGTAGACACTTTCTCTAGCACTGAGGGTAGACAAAGCAGCACAGCTAAAAAATCCGCATCCCATATATAGGCAATATGATTAAGACACAGCTGCATATCTTCTACATAGGAACAAGAAGGTACAGGTCCAGCCAGTGTATATTTTTTGCTTGTTGGTAAAAACTCTGCAAACCCCTCGGGTCAAGGTTGGTTGATTCCATTGGTCTTCCTGTGGAGTTCCTCTCCCCCAAGAGACCTACAATCCTCCTTCCTATCCTTCTATATGAGCCCCCAAGATCCAAGAACTGTTTGGTTGTAGGTATCTGTATCTGTCTGAGTCAGGTGCTTGGTTGAACTACTTGAAGGACAACATGCTCACTCCTGTTTGCAAGCATAGAAGAGTGTCATTAATTGTGTGAGGGTTTGATGTGTGTCAATGGGATGAGTCTCATGTTAGGCTGGTTATTGTTTGGCCATTCCCTGAGTCTCTCCTCCATTTCCCATGCATGCATTTGTTGTAGACAGGGTACATTTTGGGTAGACATTGTTGTGGATTGGTTAGTCTCTATTGCAACACTGGGGTTCCTGCATGGCTATCTGTAGCTGCCAGTGGCTTCATTCGATCAGGTTACTGCATTCCCTGGAAGGAAAGCTAGGGATGAAAACAGGGTAACATGAGAAACATGGAACTAAGACAAGATTTCCTGCTCAAGGCCCAATGTTTAATGGAGGTCTCCAAATATATATGGTGAGGGAAGACCTTCCCACAAAGGGTGGAAACAGATATGCAGAACTGGTTCTGCTTGTTCCTCAGGAGGCTGGTGTCAGGTGGCAGCTAGTGTCCTTGAAGAACAGTGGGCTTCACCTTGGTCTGAGTGCTCCACCTTAAGTGGGAAGCAGTGGCTAGCAGAATTTTGAAACTCCAGCTCAAAAAGGCTGAGGGGGGGGGAGGGCACAATTCCTCCCTTTTTATTAATTTTAACAACCAAGTGGATAGTCATCCTTCAAAAGACAGTGGGCCTTAACCAGGGAGTGGAACTATTGACCAGATCCTTCTGTATACTTTAAGATATCTTTTTACAGAGGAGAGATTTTATGCTTCCTTGCTGTTTTTTTTAAGGAGTGTCTCTTAATACCAACCTCTATGTAATCAGGTTTGCTTCACAAGGGACTCAGACCGAAAACATGGTCCTCTCCTTGCAGTGCTTTGGCTTGCACCTCTCACTGGTGCCCATGTTGGCTTGAAAGCAGACACACAAAGATCTGAGTTCTATGTGGCTCCTGAAAGATCCACTTGTAAAGGTTTTGATGCCAGAGAATTGATTTGTGCCAAACACTCTACAAGTGTCTTTAACAGACATGGCAATTTTCAATCCAGGTGAACCTGGGTGGAAGCAACCAGTCTGCTTAAAATAGAAGGTCAAGAGTTAGAAGTAAAACAGAATTAACTTGTCTTTGGATGGCCCAAGGTATCTAATTCAGTTGCAAATTAACAACTTCCAGACACCAAGCCTGACTTCCCAGTATGGAGGAAGAGGCTTTGAGAATCACTTGCAAATTAGCAGCTATCAGACACAAAAGCTAGCCTCTGGGGTGGGGAATGTAGCTTTATGAATCAACAGATAAGCTGTTACATATCAGCAAGAAGAGAGACTATATTTTATATTAACTCAGCTGGCTGAAAAAGATTATTAGCTATCTTCATAATTGGAATCACCAATATTGGATTTAATTCGAGAACACTCCATGATTGAGTCAACTGATCACATTAAAGAAAAGAGTGGAATCATTATAACTAGTCTTTTAGATTATTTTTTCTATGTTAGTTTAACAGTCTCCATGTTCTGTCCTACAAGGTCTAAAATGTTGAAGCAAGGCAATTTATCTAATCTGGGATATTGACAAGTAAAGGTGGGTCAAGAACATATACCCAATACAGATTTCCTGTTACCATTGTCAGGGGACTCAGCAAGCCAGGTCAGCATTATCTTCAGCATGCCACACCAATCATTCTGGCAGCTAGCATGCTTCTGCAGAATTCTGTGGAAAAGACACAAACATGCCTTTTCCCCCATATTATATACCTGATCAGGATCATGCCATATGCCAATAAGTGGATCCTTCCATCTCACCTAGGAATGAGCATGTCTAGTTATAGGATGCTATAGATACTCAGCAAGGAGTTTCTTGCGTCCTAATTTTAAATTTTTCTTAAAAATATACAAGCATAATTTAAATAATTTGCATGGGGATATAATTTTCTCCTTTTTGGTTTTAAGAAGATATTGTTTTAAAATTTCCATATTATCTCATCTTGAGGATTATAAAGAATTAAATTGTTGTTAAATTGATGTCAAAGACATCTCAAATGTTGGTTGACTGTAATAAATAGCCAGATCCATTATCTGTTTTAATCTAAGTTGGAACACCAAGCATAGACAGCAATGTAGGCAATGACTTATGCAAGCATAGGAAATAAATGTAGCATTTTTAGTTGATTTTCCTGTTAGAGCAGTTGCAACTAGAAAGCTTGAAAACATATCATTAGTCACATGCACATATTTTAATTTTCTAAAATGAGAACTAGGAGTACCATTTATTTATAACAATTGATTAAATCCTCTAAAATTAACACCATTATGTGGTACAGGTAGAAATTGAGGACACCAAGAACAATTCTTTACAATTTGATGTGCACATTTTCTAAAAATATAAAATTATTCTCAAGCCATTACTATTTTAATATGTAAAGAATATGATTGTATGGCCAATTGTTCATATGTAAGGCTTATAATATGCCTGGAACACAAATATCTTGTGACTTTGACTTAAGGAGTCTTATCCAAGCAATCTAGGATAAGCCCGTTTTTAAAGATTTATTAATTTATTATATACAAGGATACTGTAGCTGTCTTTAGATACACTAGAAGAGGGTATTAGATCAACCACTCAAGTGAAAGATCTATATGACAAGAACTTCAAGTCACTGGAGAAATTAAGGAAGCTTTCAAGTGATGGAAAGATTTTCTTTGCCAGTGAATCAATAGGACTCAAAGTATAAATGGCCATCTGACCAAACGTTCATTGCTTCTCTAGCTAGTAATTATTAATACAACATCTATGATATGTGCTTAGTATAGTTTATTCTCTTACTTGTCTCTTTATGACCTTTAGTTGGCACTTCTCTTGCAAGGGTATATCTTTTTAAAGATGAAGAAATGAGAGATTTGAACCTTATTATTCAGTTTTCTTCTACAATGACTTAGTGATTACATTATTATTTCTCTGTGTCAGTAAATAAGTGGGGGGAAACACCAAAATAATGTGACTATATTGTCAATGAATATACATGTTCAATATGTGTGCACCATTCTTTCTTTTGTACACATGAATGTGATATTTAAGAAGGCAGTTACATATGATGATGTGGATGTGAACTTTACTTGGGAAGAATGGGCTTTGCTGGATCCTTCCCAGAAGTGTCTCTATAATGATGTGATGCTGGAGACCTACAGGAACCTCACACTTATAGGTATGACTGTTGTTTCCATTTTTAAAATAGGAGGGCAACTGTTTTTGTTTGTCTGCTTCATTGCTTTTAATTTTGTTATTGATGTTCTTCTATGATTTCACTTGAGAAAGTGGGAGAATGAGTTGCATGCATCAGGCTTGGTTCTGAGGTTCACTTAGGATAGTGCCTTAAATTTTCTCTAAATTCTAATAATATGTTGCTATGGTATAGTAATATGGTAATATATAATATGGTCCTGTCTTTTAGGCTATTACTGGGAAGGCCACAGTATTGAAGAAAATTGTCCAAATTCTCAAAAACATAGAAGGTAATTTTTATGCATATGCTGATTCAAATATGCCTCACAAGAAATCTTAATGTTTTCTGAAGTTTTCATTAAAAGCATCAGTGCAAATCAGCAGAGATTTAAAGATATTGGGTATTAAATTCTATTTATTTATTTATTTATTTATTTTCATTTTTAAAAATCATTTTCTTTTTTTGTTGTTTGGATATTTTCTTTATTTACATTTCAAATGTTTTGCCATTTCTAGGTTTCCCTTTCAAAGCCCCCTGTCTGAACCATCCTCCTACGAGTATTAAATTCTTTTAAATGTATGTATCTCTGTGTCAGGTATTGGATTTGTGCTTGCAAGATATTCCATTCAGATAGAATACATGAACAGAATGCCTTAAAGGGTAGTACTATTTCAAGCATAACCCCATTAGTGCTAATCTGCAGAATTGCAAGCCTGTTTAGTATTATATCCCTGAGATACAATAAAAGAATACAGTTTGAACATGTGATGCACATGTATATCCAAAATCTTTGAATAAGCATATAGCACATAGTAAAGCAGATGTTACTCATATACTCATATACTCATAGTAAGGTGGTTAACTTTAATGAGAGGGGAGGTTAAGACAGTTAAGAAGTTGTGAGGAAAACTTAATCCACATACCACATGCCTATGAAGAACAAAACCTCAAAATATGTGAATGCAAAGTGCACACATTTTATTTGTTATTCTTTTTTTCAAAGGTGTATTATTTCTTTTAAAGATGTATTCATTTATTTCATGTATATGAGTATACTGTAGCTGTACAGATTGTTGTGAGCCATTATGTGGTTGCTGCACATTGAAATCAGGACCTCTGGTCACTCTAACCCTGTTCTCTCTGACCTAACAATTTATTATTTTATCTAAGTACACCGTAGCTGTCTGACACACTAGAAGAGGGTGTCAGATCTCATTCTGGATGGTTGTGAGCCACCATGTGTTTGTTGGGATTTCAACTCAGGACCTTTGGAAGAACAGTCAGTTCTCTTAACTGCTGAGCCATTTTCCCATCCCTCATAGTTGTATTATAAGGGAGAGATATATCTATATCTTTACCAAGGTAAATCAATCTCTATGTCTTTTATCTATCCATCAATCTATGTATTTATCCACTTATTTATATATAGATCTTTTTGTCTATTTATCAGCCCTTTATCTATATCTGTCTATCTATGTATGTATATATATTCATAGGCCTAAGCAGTATTTACAGAAACACTTTACCTCTTTCTGTCCCAGGAGATTTAGAAGATATAGAGGTTTGCCCACTTAGGATAGATTTGTTGAACAAAACATACTATAGTTAATTGATTTTCCAGCTTCACAATGAATATATCAACAACCTCACCTTGCAGAATATACCTATGAGTATTAGTAGTGTAAAAATTTTCTGTGCATCCTGCTTCATGTTGCAAATGTGAAATAACCCATACTATAGGAGAATTTATGAATGCAATCTTGTGGTAAAACTCTGAGTTCTTGCAGTTTTGTCAAACATGTGAAACCCCACATAGGAAAAGAATGCTATAAGTATGAGGCATGTAATCAATGCTCTCACCATCACAGGTAAGATACAAAGTGAAAAATAATGAAGGAGAACGCCATGGATATAAAGAAAGTTATAAACTCTGATTATATCTGATTCTTCTTTTCTTTTAGGAAACACTGTAAAATCAATTCATACAGACAAAAGTATACATTAGTATACTGAATGGAGGAAAGCATACATATATGTCAGTTTCATACACAACTATGAAAGAATTCATAGTGTAGAGAAACTCTGAATGTATGCAAAGTGACAAACATTTTATATATCACAGGCATCTTCACTGGGATAAAAGCATTTATGCTGGAGAGAGACCCTACAAAGGGATGCAATATAATGAAGAATTTCCAAGACACAACCATCTTCAGAAGAACACTTACTGGAGACTTTGTATACTATAGTGGTCTTGAAATACATATAGGAACACAAACAGGAGAGAAACCTTATAATAGTAACTGCTGTAGTAAAGCCTTTGCATACCACAGTCATCTGCAATGCTATAAGAGATTTCACACTGGAGAGAAACACTATGCATATGACCAATGTGGTAAAGCCTTTGCCTGTTACAGTCATCGTCAAAGGCATAAAAGAACACATCCTGGAGAGAAGCCCTATGAATGTACCCAATGTAGTAAAACATTTGTATGTTACAGTGATCTTCAAAGGCATAAAAGAACACATACTGGAGAGAAGCCCTATGAATGTAACCAATGTGGTAAAGCCTGTGCCTGTCACAGCAATCTCCAAAGGCATAAAAGAATACATACTGTGGAGAAGCCCTATGATTTTATTCAATGTGACAAAACCTTTGCCTGTTACAGCCATCTTCAAAGGCATAGAAGAACACATACTGGAGAGAAGCCCTATGAATATAACAAATATATAGTGGGTGGGTATGTCTGACAATTTTCCTAGTCTTGCAATGCTTTTCTAACTAATTAATTACTTTGCCTAACTTTGATATGAGGATTTATTCCTATTCTTATTGTCACATGTGATGTGTTGTTCACTTGATATCCCCAAGAGCCCCATTTTTTTTTAAAGAAAGTGGCAGAGGAATGGATCTAGGGGTGATGATATCTTGGGAGAGTCATAGAGAAGTGAACAGAGGGATAATCTATTCAGGAACAAAACTTTTAGCCTATAATCTTTCCTACTTGAAAGATATGCAGAGGTAATGATACCACAAACATTTTGGGAGTTTCTTCCTATAGAATGGTTTAATTTGAGGCCCATGGTAGAAGAAGGAGTCTATAACTGATAAATCTCACTGGTATGATTTCAATCTTCTCATATCTCTTGAGGCCTGTTTTGTGACATATCATATGGTCAATTTTGGAGAGGATACAATGTGGTTCTGGTAAGAAAGTATAATATTTTGTTTTAGGATCAATTGTTCTATAAATATCTGTTAAATCCATTTGATCCATAACCTCTGTTAGTTTCAATGTGTCTCTATTTAGTTTCTGTTTCCATGATCTGTCCATTAATAAGGGTGGGGTGTTGAAGTCTCTCACTATTATTGTGTGAGGTGCAATGTGTTCTTTGAGCTTCAATAGTTTCTTTTATGAATGTGAGTGCCCTTGCATTTGGAGCCTAGATGTTCAGAATTGAGAGTTCTTGGTAATTTTTTCCTTTGATGAGTAAGAAGAGTCCTTCCTCATTCTCTTTGATAACTTTTGTTTGAAAGTTGACTTTATTCGATATTAGAATGGCCACACCTGCTTCTCTCTTGTGACGTTTTGCATGGAAAATTGTTTTCCAGCCATTTACTATGAGGTAGAGTCTGGCTTTGACAATGATGTACATTTCCTATATTCAGCAAAACGCTGGATTCTGTTTATGTATCCAGTCTGTTAGTCTGTCTTTTTATTGGAGAATTTATTCCATTTATGTTAAGAGGTATTAAGGAATAGATATTCTTGCTTGTTGTTATTTTTATGTTAGTTTTATGTTTGTGTGGCTATCTTCCTTTGGGTTTGTTGAAAAAAGATTACTTTCTTGCTTTTTCTAGGGTTTAGTTTCCCTGCTTTTGTTGGTGTTTCAACTTTTGTCCTTTGTAAGTCTGCATTTGTGGAGAGAAATTGTGTAAAATTGTTTTTGTCATGAAATATCTTGGTTTCTCCATCTATGGTAATTGAGAGTTTTGCTGGGAATAGCAGCCTGGGCTGGCATTTGTGTTCCCTTAGGGTGTGTATAACATCTTCCTAGGATCTTCTAACTTTCATAGTCTCTGGTGAGAAGTCTGGTGTAATTCTGATAGGTCTGCCTTTATATGTTCTTTGACCTTTTCCCCAGACCACTTTTAATATTTGTTTTGTGCATTTGGTGTTTTGACTATTATGGGATGGGAAGAATTTCATTTCTGGTCCATTCTGTTTGCAGTCCTGTAGGCTTCTTGTATGTTTATGGGCATCTGTTTTTTTTATTAGGATAGGAAAGTTTCCTTCCATAATTTTGTTGATGATTTTTGCTGGCCCTTTAAGTTGGAAATCTTCAAGCTTTTCCATACCAATTATTCTTAGGTTTGGTCTTCTCATTGTGTCCTGAATTTTCTGGATGTTTTAAGTCAAGACAATTTGCATTTTATATTTTTTGGAATGTTGTGTCAGTGTTTTCTATGGTATCTTCTGCACATGAGATTCTCTCTTCTACCTCTTGTATTGTGTTGGTAATGCTTACATCTATGACTCCTGATGTCTTTCCTAGGTTTTCTATCTCCAGTCTCCCCTTGTGATTTCTTTATTGTCTATATTTCCATTTTTAGATCCTGGATGCTTTTGTTCAATTCTTTCACCTGTTTGGTTGTGTTTTCCTGTAATTCTTTAATGGATTTTTGTGTGTCCTTTTTAAGGGCTTCTAGCTGTTTACCTGTGTTCTCCTCTATTTCTTTAAGGGAGTTATTTATGTCCTTCTTAATCTCTTCTATCATTATCATATGATATGATTTTAAATCAGAGTTTTTCTTTTGTGGTGTTTTGGGGTATCCAGGGCTTGCTGTGGTGGGAGAGCTGCATTCTGGTGATGCCAAGTAGACTTGGTTTAAGTTGCTTATTTTCTTGCCCTTGCCTTACCATCTGGTTATCTCTGGTGTTAGCTGGTCTTACTGATTCTGACTATGACTTGTATCTCCTGCAGGCCTGTGTGTCTGTTCTCTTGGGAGAGAAGTTCTCTCCAGGAAGAATTTTGATGTGGAGAGCTGTGTCACTGTGTCAGCTACAGGGTGCTAATGAAAACCCATAAGATCCTGTCTGTAGCTGTTCCTTGGTTCCCCAATTTCTCTTCTTTTAATGACAGTTCTGGGTTTCTTAGGAAAATCATAAGAGGACTCTAATATAACATATGCCCCCAATTTATCACAGATATTACCTTCTGATATTCTATTTCTCAGCTATTTTGTCTCAAATTATTTATTTGTATTTTGTGTCTATGAGTATTTTGTTTGAACATAGATCTGTGAGGTTCATGACAGAGGAGATTACAGATCAACTAGAACTCCTGTTGTAGACTGTCATGAGCCACCATGAGAGTAATAGAACTGAAGTAGTGTCCTTTATCGAAGCAGCCATTATTTTTAATCTCTGAGCTCCCACTTCAGAAAAGTAGATCATATGTTGAACAGAAGAATATCCTTAAAACAATGTAGAATGTCAAAATTTTTAGATGCATATCCCAAAATTTCCCAGATTCACACAGTACTCTGTGCCTTCCAATGTTCCGATTTTGTGATGAACACTGTGTAAATTACTGCTATTACTTCAGTGAAGGATTAGTAATTTAAGGTAAGCTGGAGTTTTGTATGTTTGTTTGTACTTAATAACTTAGTTGGAAAAATGATCTTTCATTTGAAAATGATGAAACTATTAATCCCTTGTTCTTTTAAAACTTTTTAACTTTTAAAGTGTTTTTAAAGCATTGTTATCAGTATACCTTTGCTATGAATCTTGAAATAAGCCCTTTTCACATAGATTTCCTTTTGCAATACTTTCATTATGTTAATAATGGCATTATTTCTCCAAATATTTGTTTTTCAAAAGGCTTCTCATGGTTTTTGTTGGTAAATCTCATTAGCAGAATATCACAGGGTTTTTTATTATTATTTTTTATTTTTGTTTGGTTTTGGTTTTTTGTTGTTTTTTTGATTAGTGTCATCTTTCTCATTGTGGAGATTTCTATTTTTCTCCTGTTTACTTCACTTACACTATAGTTGTATATTCATACAGTACAATGATGTCTACAGCATTGTTATACTTTCCCTAGCACCCACATAAAATCCAGCACGGTGGCACATTTTCGTAATGGTAGAGGGACAAAGAAGGATCCTTGAAACTCAGTGGGAAGCCAACCTGGCTGAATCATACAGCTTCAAGTTTAACATGAGATCCTGACTCAAGAAATAAGGTATAGAACAGTTGAGAACAATCACCCACTCATAATATTATAATGTAATGTAATGCACTATTATATATTTTGTATATTTCAGTTTAATGTATATTCACTTGTCATAGCATGCTTTTGATGCCTAGGCTGATGTCTTCAGTAATTTTCCAGAGTATATGGAATCATTAGAAATTAGTAGAAAAATATAATATTGATATCACTGCCTATGAACAGATTAAGAAATATGGCTGCTATCTGCCCTTCAAGGGTCAAAAATACCTATTCAAAATACAAGGCAGAATAAAGCTATAATGGTTTCTTCCTTTCTCTGGTTTTAACTTGATTTGTTTTTTGAAACCTGCTTTCAAGTAGTAGGCATGTATCACTATGCTCAGTTTATGCTGGAAACTGAACCCACAGATGCCAGCAGTGTGGTAGCCAATGCACACCTGTTGGCCCTGGGCACTTTAAGACAGAAGACTGTGCAAGCCAATAAGCAGTATTCCATTATAGCTTACACATCAGTTACTACTTCTAGGTTGCTGCCTTGAGTCCATGCCATGACATATATGGATGACAGTCTACTTACTGGCTTTAATATGAAATGAACCCTTCCTTCCCCAAAATGGTTTGGATTGTGGTTTTTATGAACATAGAAGAAATCAGAATACTCATACTGCTGGCAGGATTGCAAACTTGTACAACCACTCTGGAAATCAATGTGTAGGTTCCCCAGTAAAATAGGAAACAGATGTTCCATTATGTTCCAAGTGCCCTTGTTTGTAATAACTAGCATCTGGAGACAACCCAGATGTCCCAGAACAGAAAAATGGATAGAGAAAACGTGGTTCATTTGCACAATAGAATACTACTCAGCTATTAAGAATGAGGCCATCCTGAGTTTTGCAGTCAAATGGACATAACTAGAAAATATCCTGAGTGAGGTAACTCAGACCCAAAAGGACGTGCATGGCAGGTACTCACTAAATAAGTGGATATTAGCCAAAGAAACTACAGGATACCCATAGAACTCAAAAAGGTCAACATGCTGAAGGGCCCAAGTATGGACACTTCAGACCCACTCAGGAGGCAGAAGAAATGTTGGGAGGGAGTGAAGGACCTGAAGGAGGGAAGTAGATTGGAGGAGAAGAGGGGAACATGATCTGGTATTGGGTGGTCAAAAAAGACTGAAGACTTGAGGGTCAACAGATTGAATGGAAACAGGCAACCTCAGGAGGTAGGAGTTTGGAGGAACCCTCCGGAATATACCAGAGACCTAGGAGGTGAGAGACTCTCAGGATTCAAAGGGAGAGACCTTGGATGAAATGCCCTACAGTGAGCAGACAGATCTTGTAGAGCCCACCTCCAAGAGAAAGACAGGAATGGGGTTGACACTGTGGAGTCAAAACTCTGACCCATAGTTGTCCTGTCTGAAAAAACTACAGGGATTAAAATGGAGAGGAGACTAAAGAAAAGAAGGTTCAGCAAAGGGCCTAAAGTGGAATCCAGCTCAAGGGGAGGGCCCAAGGCCTGACAATATTACTGAGGCTATGGAGCACTCACTAAAAGGGACTTATCATGACTGCCCTCCAAAACAGCCAGCAAGTAGCTGAAAGAGTCACATGCAGATAATTGCACCCAACCAATGGACAGAAGATGCTGATCCCTGTGGTTGAATTAGAGAATAGCTCAATGAAAGTGAGGAGGAGAGTTCCCCAAAACAAGGATCAGTAGTCTCAATTACCCTGGATCCTAGAGGTCTCTCAGACTTCAGACAACCAACCAGGTAACATACACCATCTGATATGAGGCCCCGAACACATATATAGCAAAGGCCTGCCAGGTCTGGGTTCAGTCAGAGAAGATGCAACTAACCCTCAAGGGGCTGGAAGCCCTAGGGAGTGGAGAGTTCTGGTGGGGTAAGAGTGGGGTGGACACATCATCACGGAGACACGGGTGTGGGGAAGAGGTATGGGATGTGGAAAGGTCAGAGGATGTACCGGGAGGTGAATAAAATCTGGAGGTTAAAACAATATTAAATAAAAAGAAGCAATATATAAAAAATAAAAATAATGTAAAAAAGAAAACCCAATGAAGACACCATGATATTCACTACATATTCAGCAAATTATTACAATGACATAATCCAGTATGAAATTGAAAAATTGCTGCAGAGCAGCCACTGTTCTCTCACCTTCTCTTCTATTAGTTTCAGTATATCTGGTTTGATGTGGAGGTCCTTGTTCCACTTAGACTTGAGCTTTACAGGTAAGTATGGCTCAGTTTGCACTCTTCTACAAGCCCTTCACCAGTTGAATTAGCACCATTTGTTGAAAATGCTGTCTTTTTTCAACTGGATAGTTTTGATTTCTTTGTCCAAGATCCTGTGGACAGAGATGTGTGTGTGTGTGTGCTTATTTCTGGGTCATCAGTTCTATTCCATTGATGTATCTGCCTGTCTCTGTACCAATACCATGTGGGTTTTATCACTACTCCTCTGTAGTACACCTTGAGGTCAAGGATGGTGATTCCCCCAGAAATTTTTTTTTATTGTTGAGAATAGTTTTCACTATCCTATGTCCTTTTTCATTCCAGATGAATTTGAGAATTGCTCTGTCTAGCTCTGTGAAGAATCAAGTTGGGATTTTGATAGGGATTGCATTGAATCTATAGTTTGCTTTGGGTACGATGGTCATTTTTACTATGTTAATCCTGCCATTCCATGAGCATTTGAGATCTTTCCATTTTCTGAGTTCTTCTTTGAGTTCTTTCTTCAGAGACTTGAAGTTCCTGTCATACAGATCTTTTACTTCCTTGGTTTGAGTCACACCAATATATTTTATATTATTTGTGACTACTGAGAAGAGTGTTATTTCCATAAGTTCTTTGTCAGCCCATTTATCCTTTGATTATAGAAAGACCACTAATTTTTTTGAGTTAATTGTATATCTACAAACTTTGCTGAAGTTGTTTGCCAGTTGTAGGAGTTCTTTGGTGGAATTTTTGTGGTCACTTATATATACAGTCATATCGTCTGCAAATTGTGATATCTTGAATTTTCCTTTCTAATTTGTATCTCTTTGATCTCCTTTTGTTGTCTAATTGCTCTGTCTAGAATTTGAGTACGATATTGGATAAATAGTGAAGAAGTAGGCAACCCTGTGTTGTCCCTGATTTTAGTGGGATTGCTTCAGGTTTCTCTCCATTTAGTTTGATGTTGGCTATTGATTTCCTATATATTTCTTTTGTTATGCTTAGGTATGGGCCTTGAATTCCTAATCTTTCCTAGACTTTTAACATGAAGGGGTATTGTATTTTGTCAAAGATTTTTTTGCATACATAAAGATGATCATGTGCTTTATTTTCTTTGAGTTTATATAGTGAATTACTTGATGTATTTCTATATATTGAAACCACTGCTGCATACTTGGAATGAAGTCTACTTAATCATCGTGAATGACCATTTCATGTGTTCTTGGGTTTGGTTTGCAACAATTTTATTGAGTATTTGCATGCTCCACTATGTTGACAGTAGCTTCACTTAAAATAGCCAGAAGCTTGACACATCCCAGATGTCCCTCAATAGAAGAGTGGTTACAGAAAATATGGTATATTCACACAATTGGGTACTAAACAGCTATCAAAGACCATGAGTTCATGGAAATGGCAGGCAAATGGATGGAACTTGAAAATATCATCTTGAGTGAGATAATGCAGATGCAAAAGGACACACATAATATATACTTATCGATAAGCGGATATTAGCCCCAAAGCTCAGAATACTCACGATAGAGCCCACAAAGTGCATGAAGCTTTAGAAAAAGAAAGATATAAGTGTGGGTTCTTCAATCCTACAAAAAGGAGAGAACAAGATAATCCTAGGAGGTAGAGAGAGGGGGGAATCTTAGAGGGAGAGAGGAAGGGAAGGGAAAAAGTGCAGGATCAGGAATATAAAGGAACAGTAGAGAAGTTCAGAAGGTCCAGAAATTGAATATACATATGTGGCAGTGGAAATGGGAATCTAGAAAATCTTAGAAGCCAGGGAAGTGAGAGGCTTTCAGGACTCAACAGGGATGATATTAGCTGAAATACCCAACAAAGGAGAGATATAATCTGTAGAGTCCATCTCTAGTAGATAGGCAAGGCCTCAAATTCAGGGATGGTGCCATCCACACATATCAAATTTTTTAACCCAGTTTTGTTCCTGCTTAAAATAAATTTAGAGGCAAATAATCAAGCAGAGACTGAAGGAAAGATCATCCAGAGGCCTGCACACCTTAGCATCCATCCCGTCTGCAGACATCAAACCCCAACACTATTGCTGATGCCATAAAGCACTTGCTGACAGGAGCATGATATGGCTTTCCCCTGAGAGATTCTACCAGTACAGGACCAATGTAGATGCAGATACTCACAGCCAACAATTGGACTGAGCCTAGGGACCCCAATGGATAAGCTAGTGGAAGGACTGAAGGAGCTGAAGGGGACTGCACCACAAAATCAACTAACTTGTGCACCTAGAGCTCCCAGGTACTAAACTATCAAAGAGTATAGATGGAGGGATCAATGGCTATGGCTTAATGTATATAGTAGAGGATGGTCTTATCTATCATCAGTGGGTGGGGAGGCCCTTGGTCCTTGGAGGCTTGTTGCTGCAGCACAGGGGAATGCTAGAGCAGTGAGGTGTGAGTGGATAAGTGGGTGGAGAAACAACCTCATAGAGGCAAACTGGAAAGAAGATGGATGGGGTTACAGAGGAGAAACCAGGGAGAGTTATATCATTTTAAATGTAACTTAATAAAGTGATACTTATTTTTCAGGGGAGATACCATGAAAGCAAGGTGGCTTTCCAAGGGCAAGGTTCACCCATTGAACTTGGGGTATCCTGACACCCCAAAAGTGGGAAACTGTATAATTTGTGCCAGTGGGGGACTGCTTTCATGTTCTACCCTGGTGTTTCTGGTATAAATAAATAAAGCTGCTCTCCACTCAAATAAAATTAAATAAAACCATAAGAAACAAGGAAAGGAAAGAATTTATGAAAATGAATTGTAGAAATACAAGGGGGAAAACCTGGGCAGATGCAGATATAGCAGCTAGTAAATTATAGCCTATAATCGCTAGGGCTACAAAGAATCTAGGGAACTAGCAGATCTGGAAATGAGCAATTATTCCAAAAGGTAGGGTGTAAGGCAGAGGCTGAACACCTGCCTGTCAGGAACATTCCTCAGGAGTGGCTCATGTAAAATTCTCTACCACTGAGTTATCCTGGTGGTGACGTGACTTTTCACATTCACAGTTTATCCTGCAATGTCACAAGAGCCTCTTCATATCACAAGAACCCTGTCTTCTTACTGCAGCTATAGCCAGAAACCCCAGTCAAGACTCTAAACTTTTACATCACCACAGATAACTTGTTCATAAATCCTATTGTCCTAGTGAGTTCATGGAAGACTTTTTTTCTGGGGGTGGAGGGCACTGGAGAGATGGCTCAGTGGTTAAGAGCACTGACTGTTCTTTCAGAGGTCCCGAGTTCGGTTCCCAGCAACCACATGATGGCACACAACCATCTCTAATGGGATGAAAGACATTTTTATGGTGACTCCTTTTTTTTTTTTTTTTTTTGAGGTTGAGTCTTAAAGTGGACGTTTCCAGATATGTCAGGTGACACAGACTCCTGGTGTTACACTGCTAGAGACTCACATGGTGAGGCCATCTCACAAGCAGGACCTGGAGAAGGTCACATAGTGTTTGGAGAGAGTACAAATGGAACTCAATGAACAATGACAGCACACTTTTAGCTCTGCAATGCTTCCTTGGTCTCCTGCTTTCATCTTCACTGATCTTCACTTTGGGGAGGGAGGCAGAGCAGAGAGCTTCTCCTGGTATCCCTGGTGCTCTTGGTTACCTTTGATGAATCATACACATTCTACAATGGCCTGGTGGTTTCTGCTAGGCCATGCCACTGCTGCTGATTCAGCTTTGCTATCCAGACACCATAGAAATAGACCCTGGTATTCTGACAAATAGAGATTGCCTCTCTCACCTCAAAGGAATACTTCTCAACAGGTCTACTTCCCATTGTCTTATTTACTGTCTTTTCTTCCCTACCTTTGAATGGTTGACTTGAAGGGAGGGTCAAAGAGTATGTAAATCCTTATTAAAATTAGGTTTAAAAGAATCTAAACCAACAGTGTCTTTTGTGCCAAGGGTAGCCTCAAGCATACTATGTAGCTGAGGATGTATCTGACTTCCTGATCTTCCCATCTCCCACAAGTAACACTATTAAGATTTCACCATAAGAGTAAATTCATTGTTCATTTTTAACAATATAAATAACATGGGTTTTTATACTGTATTTTATACTATACACATTTAAAACAAAATTAGAAGAATTGATCTATACCTGATAATGACAGACCATGCCTTCATTATCTGTTGTGCTTGGGCAAGGGTAGCACAGAACTTATGGGGAAAATACCAATCTCCCTAAAGATGTTCTGATTAATGGTTTGGTACCTATTCAAGTTTCATTAGAAAGGTTGTATCAGGGAGGCATATGACTTCCCATTAGTATATTATTACTTGTTCAGTGTAAGAAGACTCTGAAGGTTGTACTCAGGTGCTGACCTTATGTACTAGCATTGTACCTACAGTGATTGCCAGGACATGTCTGTATCAGCCCCGGCCAGTAATTCCTTTTTTCTTTGTTCCTACTATAATGGGCTCAATCTGTTTTTATTTCTAGAATCATGAGCTACAGAACTGCTAATATACAGGAAATATACTCTCTATGATGGAAGTGCTGTTTCTGCAGAATTTCATGTTTTCTATTTCCATTTTGGTAGAATAAAATAATATACTCATCTTAAGTCAGATATTTTCTTACAGTAAATCATACATCCAATTTTTTTTTATAGTATGTATAGGTGGCATCCCATAGAGAATTTGACCAATAGTTCCCTGGGATTAATTTCTGGTTTGGTGTGTGTGTGTGTGAGTGTGCGAGTGTGTACACATGGTAGGAATTGAGGACTAAATTTGTAAATTTGTATTGACTCACTTTTTAAGCATGGCGTTTTTCTTTGCATGTATAATTGTGTATCATTTGCATTGCAATGGAGGTGAGAAGGCATCAGATCTTGCAGAATGTGAGTATCAGGTGGTTGTGAGAGGTCCTTTGGATGCAGGACACTTAAGCCCAGTCCTCTGCAAAAAGCAGCAAATGTTCCTAACTGCTAAGCCATTTCTCTAAGCCCCACCATTTTCATTATCATGTTTTTAAAAAGTAAGCAGATGAATAGCAGAATAAATATCTCAAGTGAGTCATAGCATCATGTCACCTTACTCCTTAGCTAAGTGAAGCTAGTTTTTAAGCCATTTAACTCTAAGACCAAAGATGATCAGCCTCCTTGTGAGCTGTTTGCACAGAGCAGATGGGAAGGTGAGAGTCCGGAAGAGTTGGGTGAGACTTGTTGAGCACAGACCCCTCTGCTGAGGTGATTGAACAGCACTGAGAGAGGGGATGAATAATGGGAGCACTTGGTGCTACAGAGCAAGCCTTGTGAATACTTGGTGCCAACAGTAATGCTCTCTGTTGCACAAGCTCAGATGTCCCAGATGTTGCAGGGGTGAGGACAAGCTTACCCCCTCTCAGAACACAAATCCACTCTTAGGATCTGCATCAGTTGTGGATTTTATTTTATTATTGGACTTTCACTGGCCATTACTACAGGGATACAGGGAGTAATTTTAGCTTTTCAGGATTTATACTGTTAGGGCCTCAGAGGGCAGGGCCTTCAATATTTAATTTAACATACTAGCAGTCTACTAAAATGAGGGTTTATGTTCTTTCATGGTCTCTACCCAAATTTAGTATTTATATTACTGCAGATATTGCTTGGAAAACCACATATCATAATATAATGAACAATGTAGAAAATGCTAGTTTCTCCTACAAGAAATTTTCATTTTTCACTGTTATTTTATATTTTGTAAAGCAGTTATCACAGTTATTCTGGTGATGGTTATGGGTACCAGTATCTGTCTCCTACAAAATATATGTACCAAAATCAAGATGAGGTAAGCAAATGAGAAAACACTGTCATAATGTTTAAGTATACATAAATCCAATAACAGCTGGAATTCATGACAAGAACAGAGCAAACGCAATCAAGTGTGATGTACATGGAAAGCTGAGCAGAAGCACTCACCTTTTCACTTGTTTGTGTGAGGATACAATGAAACTATACACACCACTCAGCTCACATTTTCATTGATTTCTGAGTGTGGAACAGCTTCATTGATACAGATTATCACCACAATCAAAACTTTGGGCAATTTTTTACCTTCTTAAATGGAGTCCCAGAGCACTGGGAGAACACCTCCCCACCTATATGAATCACTCCCAATTCCTGGCCACCACCATTGTATTCTCTGCCTTTGAATATGTCTAATGTAGGATCCTGAATTCGAGGTATAAAGTATTTGTGGTTTGTTGTTGTTCTGATGAGGTTCTTGTTTGTTCTGGCTAACTTGACTCCATTGGTGTAATGTCTTCTGGGCTCATCAAGAGGATGGGTGTGGGGATTTCTCAGTCTGTATAAGGCACAACAAATGTCTATTGTGTGCACAAGACTATATATGACTCCTGCATCAGATCCATAAAATTTTGAATCAGCTTACAAGCTTGTTGCCCTCCTCCATGGCTGTTGCATGAGTTCCTAGTTAAAAATCTAGTTGGGCCGGGCAGTGGTGGCACATGCCTGTAATCCCAGCACTCTGGGAGGCAGAGGCAGGCAGATTTTTGAGTTCAAGGCCAGCCTGGTCTACAGAGTGAGTTCCCAGACAGCTAGGGCTATACAGAGAAACCCTGTCTTGAAAAAACCAAATCCAAACAACAACAACAACAAAAACAACCAACCAAACAAACACACAAAACAAGTTGGAAGCAGCTCCCTTCTCTTTATATTAAAACAACAGCAGGCTTGTTTAATCTGGGCCTTCATTAGGTTTCTATTTCTGTATTGCTTGCCATGATCAGGACCATCTCGGGAGAAAAGGGTTTATCTCATATCCTTGTTCAATGCATGTCAAACAAGGAATTCAGGGCAGTAACTCAAGCAGGAAAATGGAGGTCGGAACTGAAGCAGGGGTCATAGGGGAGTGCTGCTTCCTGTCTTGCTCCTAAAGGCTTGCTCAGCCTTCTTTCTTATGGAACTCAATACCAACTGCCCAGAGGTGTCATCAAATCCACAGTTGTCTAAAACCTCCCACATTAGTGATTCATCAAGGCAATGCTCCCACAGGCCAATCTAATCTGAGAATTTTATTAATGAGGTTCCCTCTTCATTTATTGCCTCAGCTTGCATTAAATTGATGAAAACAAACCAGCACAATCCTGATCCCAATTTCTTTATTAATGCAAGTAAGATTAACAGAAAGGAATGTGTACAGGCACATTTTCTATTGGTGCTCTCCCGTGAGAAAAGGCAGTAGAATTTTGGCTACTTGTGTTACCTGTGGCTCTCCAGGTCAGAATCTCATAAATTGTTCTTAGTGATGTATAAACACAGACAACTATTATGTGAAAAGTTACTTTCTGGCAAGCTTACAAGTAAAGCAAAATGATGGGACTGGAGACATAGATAGCTCATTGGTTAAGCACAGTTGTTGCTCTTCCAAGTTCCCCATATTTGGTCCCTAGCACACACATCATTAATCATCATCCAGCTGCCTGCAAGTACAGCTGTAGGAGCTCTGATGGTCTCTTCTGGCTTCCAAAGCAACTTTACATGTATGGCATATGTTCACACAGAAACACAAATACATAAATAAAAATTGAATAAAACTTTATAAAAAATTGTGACAAATTTATGTAGTCACATGGAAAAAAACAATAAAATTGGAGACCCAGAGTAGCCATGTAACTGTAAAACTCTGATTAGTTTCTATGAGCAGTCAAATGTACAATTTGATGCAAAAAAATACAAAATTGTCTGCATTTAGGTAGCTAAACCGACCCACTTTTTTCTTTTTAAGGAATGAAAACAGGTGTTAAGACTTTCTTCACTATAGTATTTACTGTGATAATGTTGTCCAGTTCTGTCAGTTCCTGTCACTGTCTATAGAAGCCAGAAAGTATACAGCTGCTCTGCCAACAACACTCATAAGTATCGACTTTATGTTCATGCTGGTGAGTGTAAACTGTGTTTCTCTAAGAGAAACATTTTCCTTGTGTTTATTCTTGGACATGTAACCTGCTTGATAAATTAGTATTTGGGAATTGAAGTCATGATAAAATTGCTTGTGGTTTTGTCTTTCCTCTTGGACTTTTTAACTATTTCTCTAATGTCATTCCTGTGATGTAATTAGCATGCCCCTAAAAACAATAGAAAACTATTATTGTTTCTCTATAAATTTCACAACATGCAACGCAATTCCACTCACCGCCTCCTCCCTTCATACTCGTCTTCCACATTTGCAAACTGCCCCTCAAGCAGAATAACAAATCTTATTATGGAAATGGTAGTATGTCATAAATGTGTCCCACAGTATACTCTTCGGTCCACATTGCTTGCAAATGGCCATTGTGAAGACTGGTACAAGGTCTGGTACAAAGCCTCCGGGTTCTGCTACACTATCAGCACTAGAACCTCACTTGGATACACATTGGATATATTGCTTTTCCCCTATTTTTGTGTAACAGGGATCCTGCATTTTTGGCTAGAACTGGCCTCTTTTGGCACTCCCACAGATCATAGATGGAGTAGATGTTGTTGTGGACCAATTCAAAGCCCTGGATCTGGGCCTGAGAAGCATTGGATATGGGGTTAGCCCATTGGCTCTCAGGTCTGCAGGAGCAGCTCACTGACAAAGCCTTCCCTGAAACCAGGGCCAGCTCTACACTGCTGCTCAGGGGAGGTACATGATCTGCTGTCCTACCTGCTGTATCTGGTGAGGGTCAGGTGTAGTTCTCCCACTCTCATGACCTGGAGCCAGGGAAGGGAGGGGGCGTGTCTCCCTCATCTGTGCCACCACATATTACACAAATTGCAGAGCTCACATGCTCACACCCTGGGGGAAGGCTAACCTGTCCCTACTACCAGGGTCAGCTCTAGGGTGCTACCCCAAATAAGCACAGGACCTGTGCATAGCTCTCCTGACTGCTGCTGCAGGTTGAGGGGCACAAGCAGCACTCCTGCTCCAATGCACCAGAGCCAGGTCTCCCACCTGCTCAAGTGGTGAGGGGCAAGTGGAGCAGAGGGTAGCTCTCCCTAATCTACACCACTGCATAGAAGATGAGTGGCAGAGCTAGCTCTCCCATGCTCATACCCTTGAGACCAGCTCAACCCTAACTTCTGCAACATTTCAGCTGCTACTCTTCCGAATACTGTACCTGGCTATGTGTGGGGTGAGATTTTTGCACTCCTATGTCAAGGTCCAGCTCTCTGAGGATGTTCTGGTGAGGGTTGGGGCTTTGAAGGGCCCATGCTGAGGCATCCTTTCTTCCTGAGGGACCAGTCACATGATGTTATAGAATAGAGTTTATTCAGGGCATGGGGAGGAAAGTTGAGAAGTGGAGAGAGAGAGAGAGAGAGAGAGAGAGAGAGAGAGAGAGAGAGAGAGAGAGAGAGAGAGAGAGAGAAGATTCTGGCCATGAGCACCTGGAAAGACAGAGCTGGGAAGGGACTGGGGAGTGGGGGCAAGAATGGAAGAACAAGCTGGCAGGGGCAGGCAACCCCCACTGCAGTGAGTCAGGTACACCTGGCCATTGTCAGGTAACTCTGTGTTAGAGCTTAGACAAAATGCTAAAAACCATGACCATAAACTGTTTAGAACCAGGGACTATCTCTTTTTTTCAAGATCCACCATGGGGAACCATGAAGAAGCCTTCACCTACAGGGCCGAGTAGTTTTCAGATCCGCAAGGAGTTTTCAGATCTCCGACCCCCTTTTTGTGTTTGCTGACTGCAACAAACTTCTTTTCCTGGACTGCCTTCACTCGCTGATAGCAGCCTTCCTCAGGAAATATACTATGGCTTTCAAATCTGGAAAATATTTTGGTCTCCAAGTCAGCTTCTTGTTTTAAAGCACACATTGCACCTAACACAATAATCGTGGGTGACTTCAACACTCCACTCTCCTCAATGGACTGATCAGGAAAACAGAAACTAAACATGGAGACAGTAAAACTAATTGAAGCTTTGGACCAATTGGATTTAACATATATATATATCCCAAAGCAAAAGAATATATCTTTTTCTCAGCACCTCATGGTACCTTCTCCAAAATCGACCATATAATTGGTCACAAGACAGATCTCAACAAATATAAGAAGATCGAACTAACCCCATGCCTCCTATCAGATCACTATGGTGTAAGAGTGATTTTCAATAGCAACAAAAACAACAGAAAGCCCACATACACATGGAGGCTGAACAATACTCTACTCAATGACACCTTGGCCAAAGAACAAATAAGGAAAGAAATCAGAGACCTTTAGAATTTAATGAAAATGAAGGCACAACATACCCAAATCTTTGGGACACAATGAAAGCAGTGCTAAGAGGAAAACTCATAGCCCTGAGTGCCTCCAAAAAAGAAAATGGAGAGAGTATACACTAGCAGCTTAACGACACACACCTGAAAGCCCTGGAACAAAAAGAAGCCAATTCCCCCAGGAGGAGTAGAAGATAGGAAATCATCAAACTCAGGGCTGAAATCAATCAAGTGGAAACAAAGAGAACCATACAAAGAATCAACAAAACCAGGAGCTGGTTCTTTGAGAAAATCAACAAGATAGATAAACCTTTAGCCAGACTGACCAAAGGGTACAGAGAAAGTATCCAGATTAACAAATTTAGAAATGAAAAGGGGGGATATAACAACAGAAACTGAGGAAATTCAAAAAATCATTAGATCCTACTGTAAAAGCCTATACTCAACACAACTGGGGAATCTGGAGGAAATGGATAATTTCCTAGACAGATACCAAATACCAAAATTAAATCAGGACCAAATAGATCATCTAAACACTCCCATATCCCCTAAAGAAGTAGAAGGGGTCATAGAAAGTCATCCAATCAAAAAAAGCACAGGACCAGATGGTATTGGAGAACCGTAAGTTGCACTGCATTTAACCTACTTTTAACAAAAGCAAGTCCTTTATTTATTAAGCAAGGGCCAAAGATTAAAACCAAACATATAATAAGAATAGGTCCTGCAAAGGTGAAAATAAAGTGGTCATCCATGGAGACCTGGAGTACCGTGACTGGAACCATCCCTGTTGTTCCCCTCACTCTTGCTTTCTCTTTTCAAGTCTCTCTCTTAATTTCTGTATAGTCTCTGAGTACTCCTGTGTGGTCTGCATAAAAACAGCACTCTTCCTTTGATGCTGCACACAGCCCTCCTTCTTTCAAAAATAACAAATCTAAACCTCTTCTATTCTGCAACACTACTTCAGATAAGGAGGTCAAAGATTTTTCTAAAGCATCAGTGGACTTTTCTAGCATCTCTAACTCTTCATTTATAGCATCCTTCAGAGAATGAAAAGACTGAGCTCCCTGTCTACCTCAGACTAGGGCTATTACTCCCGTTCCTACTCCTACTGCAAGTCCGGCTCCCAACAACATAGCTAGAGTTAGGGAAACTGGTTCTCTTTTTAACCTCTTACTGTTGTATTCCTCTTCTAGGCATGAAGCAGGGTGATAATACACTTGTGGTAGAAGCTGAACCATGACACAGAAATCATGAGAGGGGTCAAAGACACTAGTTGATATGCAGGGAGTGAGCCCTGTGTTACAGGCCCACCATCCTACTGGCGTTGGCACAAGGTAGTAGCCAGTATCTGTCCTGCTCATGGAGTGAGTCCGGCCGCATAGATGACGGTGGGAAGAGGGAGGGGTCCCTATGCAAAGGCTGGGGCTCTCCCCTCACTCTGTTACGTCAGTTAAAGTTAATTTCTTCCCCGCACCCCACGAGCAGGAAGCATGATTGCTGGTTTTATTAAAATCCCCATTATAATAAATCCCCCCTTCATAATGGAGGGGGGTGTCAGAGGATAAGCATAACCAGCAGTCAGTAGTAGCACCTGGATCAGTGCTGTTAAGGGCATAGAAAGCTCCTCTAACCAGGTTGAATAATCTCTGTCCTGTCGAGGGATAGGATTATGTAGGGATAACAGTCGAGGGTCTGTGAGGAATGATGGTGTTGAGGGATTTTACAGGGACAGATGGAACAGTTATAGGGGCTGGAGGCTTGGGCTTGGCAGGAGGACCCTGTTCTGGGAGGATCTGGTTGGGTCCGATGGGCACGGTGGGTAGGTTCTCTACTGTCAGTTTGATTTTGAAAATCAATCCAGGGTCTTTTCCCGAGGCATACACTCACAATCCCCAACTGTTTCACCGAAACCAACTCTGAAGCTCTTGCCTCCCTTTGTTAGTGAATTTTATAAGTATCGGGTTGCAGTATTTTCCTTTGCAAACTCCACTGGGGCTATTGAGCCCCCAAGCACACCAGCTATCAAGATATTTATAACTATTTCTCTCACCCGGGTTTGGTTTATCATAGCTACCATTCCTCTTTACTGTGATCAGGTCCCAAACAGAGGATGGGTTCCAATAGATCTCTCCCGCGGTTTCACAACCCCATACAGCACAATAGAAATCAGTTATCCCTCCACACTTTTTTCTAACCTGGCCTTGGGCAGGACAAATGTAAAACTCTGCGGCTCGAAGATTGGCCCAGTAAAATTGCCCTGAGCACCCATATGTGCTCCCAATCCCACTCGAGACACACTGCTTTTCAGATGGTGGGTTAAGGAGGTCAGTGTGGTCAGGGATATCCCAGGAAAGTGATCCCGCTGCTAAGTTACAAATATCAGGCCTGAGGTCAGGCCACCAAGTCCAAGGGCGGTGTGCTGCGGTAGTTGACCAATCAATGTTCCCCTCCTCATTGAGCATTTCCCAAGTTTGTTGAATCAGAGTATGAGGGTTGAAGTCGCTGTTCAGAGCTGTCCTTGTGATGCAGGCACAGTTTAAGAGGATTGTCAGTCTTTTCCAAAATCCATTCATCTAGATCAGTCCCTGGGGGAACCTTCTTGACGTGTGAAGCATGAACCCAGGTGGAGATTCCCTCTACCTTTACAGCGGTGGGTGTAGTCAACAGCACCAGGTAGGGTACTTTCCACCGTAGTTCAAGATTCCCTGCTCGGTGCCTTCTCACCAGGACTGTGTCTCCCACTTCAAACTGATGTGGTACCATCAAGTCACCAGTGATGTAGGTTTCTTTTAACTGTTCCCAGATTTCTTTCCTCACCATCTCAAGCGCCTTCAGCCGAGCTAGGAGGCAAGATGGGGGAATGGGCGAGGGGAAAACAGGACAGGTTTTACTTTCTACAGTCACATAGATGCTCGGGAGCACCCCAAATATTAGTTCAAGGGGAGTTAGACCCGAGGCTCTGGGGATATTTTGGACCTGGAATAGGGCATAAGGGAGAAGGACTGTCCAATCATTCCCGCTGGTCTCTAAGGTCAATTTAGTCAAGGTCTCTTTTAGAGTTCTATTCATCCTCTCTACCTGTCCTGAACTCTGAGGTCTATAGGCACAATGTAATTTCCAATTTATCCCCAACTGTCTGGCCAATCCCTTACCTGGGCGACGAAAGCAGGTTCTGTTGTCTGATCCAATTATCTTAGGTATCCCAAAACAGGGAAAAATTTCTTCAAGTATCTTCTTGGTCACCACTTTAGCCATTTCTCTCTTAGTAGGGAATGCTTCAGCCCACCCTGAGAAGGTATCTACAAAAACTAGAAGGTATTTATTTCCATATCTGGCTGGCTTGACCTCAGTAAAGTCAACTTCCCAATAAGTCCCTGGTCTATCTCCTCGCAAACGTCTTCCACCATGAGTCTTGTTGGACCCGGCATTGGAGAGCGCACATGCTTAACAGTTCTTTACCAGGTCCTCCACTGCCTTCTGTAGTTGAGGAATATAGTAAGGGGATCTATTGACCAGTTTTATCATCTTTTTAGTTCCCAGGTGAGTGAGGCAGTGTATATTAGTCAAGTATTCCAGCTCCTCTTCTTTTGTGAGAATCTGTTTTTCTGGCATCTCTTTGACTGGCTGGGGTGTGGATTTAATTACCAAAGTCAGTGGCCCTTGTGCTGCCTCTTTAGCCACCTGGTCTGCCATCTGATTTCCACTTTCTATTGGTCCAGATCCCTTTCTATTGGTCCAGATCCCATCCTGGACAATGGATGATCGCCATCTTGCGGGGCAAATGAACAGCTTCTAGCAAGCTAAGGATTTCTTCTTTATTTTTGATATCTTTCCCAGGGGAAGTCAGTAGTCCACATTGTCAGTATATAGCGCCATGGACATGAGCTGTTGCAAAGGCATACCGGCTGTCAGTATAAATATTAACAGCCTTTCCTTTTGCTAGTCTCAAAGCTTGAGTTAGGGCAATTAGCTCTGCTTTCTGGGCTGATGTCCCTTCAGGCAGGCTGCTGGCCCATATGACAGACTTCCCGTCCACTACCACTGCCCTGGCTCTGGTCTTACCTTCTACCATGAAGCTGCTTCCGTCAGTGAACCAGGTTATCACCCCGGGCCAAAGTTGGTCAGTCTAGTCTGGCTGGTCCCAGTTTCTTCTGCCAGTATCTCTTCACAGTGATGTACGGGGTTTCATCAGCTTCAGGCAATAAGGTGGCAGGGTTAAGAAGGGTGGGTGGAGCGAAGGCCACCCGCTCAGTCAATAACAAACTCTGGTAGTGGGTCATTCGAGCATTAGTCATCCGGCGGTCTGGGGGCTGTCGAATGACACTCTCAAGGGGATGTGGGGCCACCATGGTCACATTCTGGCTCATAGTCAATTTGTCAGCATCCTTCACCAACACAGCAGTAGCTGCTATTGCCCGGAGACAGGAGGGCCATCCACTGGCCACAGGATCCAGTATCTTTGACAGGTAGGCCACAGGGTGCCTCCAGGGTCCTAAAGTTTGAGTGAGGACCCCCCTGGCCACTCCATTTCTCTCATAAATGTATAGGGTAAAAGGTTTTTTTTAGGTCAGGCAGTGCTAGGGCTGGGGCCTGTAGCAGCGCCTTTTTGAGAGTCTCAAAAGCCAATTGGTGTTCTTTAGTCCAAATGAATTCCCCTTTCTCTTTTGTTAGAGGATATAAGGGGGCTGCCAAGGTGGCATACCCTGGTATCCAGAGTCTGCAGAATCCTGCCGTCCCCAGGAATTCTTTTACCTGGCGAGGGGTGGTTAGGGTCGGCATCTATGTCACTGTCCATTTCCTAGCTTCTGTGAGCCATCATTGCCCATTCTTCAGGGTATATCCCAGATAAGTCACTTCAGTCCAGCATAGCTGTGCCTTCTTAGCTGAGACCCGGTACCCCAACTCACCTAACTCAACCAGGAGATTTTGAGTCCCACACTCAGATTCCTCGAGTGTCTCTGTGGATACAAGAAGGTCATTTACATACTGTAGAAGGGTCACCTGTGGATTATTGACTCGAAAGGGGACTAAATCTTGGTGTAGAGCCTCATCAAACAGAGTGGGTTAATATTTGAATCATTGAGGCAACCTAGTCCAGGTAAGCTGTCCGGTTCTCCCATTTTCAGGGTCTTGCCATTAGAAGGCGAACAAGGGCTGGCTGTTGGGATGTAGCCTCAGGCAAAAGAAGGCATCTTTAAGATCTAACACTGTGTACCAAACTCGTTCAGGTGGCAACGTGCTAAACAGAGTATAAGGATTTGGCACAGTGGGGTGTTTGTCTTGTACTCTCTTATTGACTTCTCTAAGGTCTTGTACGGGGTGATAGTCATTTGTTCCCGGTTTCTTTACCGGGAGGAGGGGCTATTCCCTTCTCGGAGCAGTCTGAGGATGTGAGGGCATATGCCTTCCTGTGCTTCTCTGCCCATAGGGTACTGTCGGACCCTAATGGGAGTGGCCCCAGACTTAAGCTCAATCACCACTGGGGGAACTTGTTTCGCCATTCCCATCCCCCCTGTCTCAGCCTGAGGAAATCGAGTGAGCCAGTCCTATAGCCCCTCAGGGGGTGTTATTTCTTTTTGGTAAATCCAATATTCTTCTCCTAGCTGTAAATACAACCCTAAGGTCTGAGGTGGCGCAGTCCTCCAGGACAGTTCTGGTTCAAGGGGGTAGAAAATTATTGTGCCTTTAACTTGGTTAATAAGTCTCTTCCAAGTAGAGGCATAGGGCACTCTGGGATAACCAAAAATGAGTGAGTTACTAGGTTCTACCCGAGGTCCACCATCCGAGAAGTGGTCCATGGGTAGGACTTCTGCCTGTGGCCCCAATCACTAGCATCTTTTAATTTTTTTTCTTTTCTTTTTTTTTTTAAATACAGCCAGAATCTAGCTGCTTCTACTTCTTCTTCTTCTTCTTTTTTTTTTTTAAGATTTATTTTATTTATTTATTATATGTAAGTACACTGTAGTGGTCTTCAGACACCAGAAGAGGGCACCAGATCTCTTTATGGATGGTTGTGAGCCACCATGTGGTTGCTGGGATTTGAACTCATGACATTCAGAAGAGCAGTCAGTGCTCTTAACCACTGAGCCATCTCTCCAGCCCATCTTTTAATTTCTTATCTTACCCAAAGGAGTTTTAAGCACCGAGTATTCTGTACCCGTATCGACCAAGAAGCTTATGGGGGTCCCCTCGACTTGTAATGTTACCCTAGGCTCAGGGAGGGGAGCCGAGCTCCTTCTCCCCTAGTCTTCATCATCCTAGAGGGACAGCACCTTTGTCCCTTGCTTCTTCTTGGGGCACTCGCGAGCCCAGTGCCCTTTGCCTTTACAGTGTGCAAGTGCAGTCTATCTCTTCTGGGTCTCCTTGGCCCCTGCCACTTTCCGTCTCCCAGGTCCCCTAGCTGCCTAATCCTGTCTCTTTTATCTCTCTCTACTACTGCAGCCAGTATTCTAGTCAGAGTCTTTTCTTGCTTCTTGTCTCTCCTATCCTCGTCTTCTCTCCTCTCTCTCTTTTCTCTTTCTTGTTTCTCTTCCTCTGTCTCCCTCTTGTGGTACACTTTCTCAGCCTCTCTAACCACATCCCTTATAGTATAGTCTTGCAATCCCTCAATCTGCTGCAATTTCTTTCTCATGTCAGGAGCTGACTGCCCAATAAAGGCCATAATTACAGAGGCTCGCTGTCCTTCAGACGTGGGGTCAAAAGAGGTGTACCTTCTGTAAGCCTCCAGGAGCCTCTCCAGAAAGACTGAAGGGGCTTCAGTCGCCCCTTGCATGACCTCTCTTACCTTAGCCAGATTCATGGGCCTTTGTGTGGCACCCCTGAGACCCGCCACTAGAGCCTGATGGTAATTGGACAGCTGTTCCCTACCTTGTGCCGTGTTATAGTCCCATTGAGGATGCGTCAAGGGGAATCCTTCATCTATCCCAGCTGGGGTCTGGACAGGACGTCCGACATTGTCCCAGACATTCTTCTGAGCTTCGAGGAGAATTCGTTTTTTCTCCTCGGTGGTGAACAAGGTTTGTAAAAGTTGTTAGCAGTCATCCCAGGTAGGCTGATTCGAGAACATCAGGGACTCTATTAGACCTGTAAGCCCTGCAGGGTTTTCTGAAAAGGGAGGGTGATTAGCTTTCCAGTTATAAAGATCAGAGGAAGAGAAAGGCCAGTACTGTAAAAGTTGTAAGCCATCCTGGTCATCTGGATTTGGAGGTGGCCCGACAGCCCTAAGGGGAAGCGCCATAGTGGAGTCAGCCAGTCCTTCGGGGGTTGCTCCCTGTCGACTCCTTGTCCCTGCAGCGGGACTTAAACAAACAGCCAAACGCGACCTCTGACGGGGTGGGATACCGTTTCCACTCCCTTCTAGGTAGAAGGAGCACTCCGTCTCCTTCGTTCCGAAAAACCACAGTCAGGTCCCCCTGACTGTCTCTCACCCTTGGATCGTCTTCCAGGGTTGCAGCCTGCAGCCCTAGGACATCTCCTTCCACAGCCACTGGGTCCTTATGGCCAGCAGCAGAAGCTGCAAACAAATTGCAGAGTGGGATTCCGCTTCCACTTCTTTCTGTTAACAAACCGAAACCAAGACACATACACAGCGGCACCGCACTCAGACACTCAAGACTCACACAGACTTACCTCCAAGGGGTCTTCGAGGTTCCTGGGTGCCACCAATTCCCCGTACGGGCCACCAAATGTAGGACCTCCTTTTGGGGAGACCCCCACTTGGCTCTTGGGATAGCGTACACCCAAGGAAATGCAAGAGACCGACTTGGTGCAAACACAAGATGCAGTTTATTATCGGAGCTCCGGGTCGACATGTATCTCACACAGGAGACAGAAGAGTCAACCCTGAGGCGCAAAAGCTAGGGGTTTATATAAGAAAAGTCAGGGGGTTTTGGCACGCAAAAACCAAATTTTTTTGATTTGCTGATTCGAACTTTGGTGGGGGAATTCTGGTGCGAAAGGTGGGCATTTTTTGGCATACGTGCAGATCGGGCCATCAGCAATGTAGGAGGGCAGTTTATTTTTGTTAGTAGGAAGGTCACTTTGACATTATTAAACTGCATCTGGTAGACAGGGAGACTACCAGAGGAGATTATCCAGAGGAGATTACTACAGACCCAGAGGAGATTACCCAGGCATGCCCCTTATCTTTATGGCCAGTCTGTTTGTGGAATGACTCAACCACAACCTTGCTTCAAGCTTGTATGGCATGCCCGGGCTTGTACAGTTCTGTACCCTTCTATAAGTCTGCTTGCTGCCTCAACTATGGATTCTGAAAAGTCCCAAGTCCCTTCAATGTCACTTCATCAGCTCGCCCCTCTGTAGCAAACTAACCTCAGGTTGATCCATTCCACTGCTGTTGCTCTTCTTGGTGATCACCCAAAAATACTGCCATCTAAAATATGAGTTCTTCTGATGCAACTAGGCTTCCCCAGTAGCCTCTCATATGAACTCTTCATGGTGCTAAGCCTCAGATCCTTTGCACGACCCCTTCCTTTCTGGGCTATCAACTGAAACTGAGGCTGTACCTTCCCCAATGGCCTCCCCATGGCCTCTTACAATGTCAAGCCTCAGCTGCTTTACATGACACCTTCATGCCTTCAAAATCAGTACCACCTGGGTAACTCTTACATATTAGCAAGTACAGCTGCAGCAAAATGTACAAGCTTTATGGGATTAGTGACCTTGTGTTATGTTGTGTGTTATGTGTAATATGTTGTATAATTCAATTGTTTCTCTGCTTTTAGTTTTGGATGGGGCTTGCCCAATTCTCTCTCTCTCTCTCTCTCTCTCTCTCTCTCTCTCTCTCTCTCTCTCTCTCTCTCTCTCTCTCTCTCTCTCTGTTTATATTTTATGAGTAAGTCAATGTAGCTGTCTTCAGACACATCAGAAGAGAGCTTTGTGCTCTCAGAAAACACTTCCCAGATTTTACCTCAGTGATGTAGTCTCTTCATAATCACCATTAATTTTTTAGCTCCAGCTAACCAGCTTTAATTGTCCCAGAAGACCCTTTTTTCACTCTAAAGCAACAGCCACATGGCTGAAGCTGTCATGTTCTGCTGATTTCTGGAGCTGGAACATGGTCCCCACTCATTCTCTTAACAGCTTTCTCTTTTCTGCCTAAGCTTGGATTTCTGGGAACTTGCTCTATAAATTGACCTTAAATTCATAGATATTCATGGCTCCTGTCATACTGGGATTAAAGTTGTATACCAATATGTCTAGATTTAAGCTTTTCTTCACCTAGAACCTGATATGTCTCAGGCTGGCCTTGAGCTTAGATCTATTTAGATTTGTGTCCTGGGATTAAAGTGCATACCACCATGCCTGGATCTAAAATTTTAGGTAGGATTTTGCCCAAAAATCTCTTAATCTGTTATCTCCAAGAATGTAGGATTCAGTTCTATTTTACTTCCTGGTGCCCTTTTAATACTTGAACCACACATTATATATTTGTCCTTTCTAAGCTGGCTATGCTTATTCATGAGATTAACCAGAGAACAAAGTCTCTTCTGGGTTTTTCTTTTTTTTGGGGGGGGGGAACTTCCTTTGCCAATGCAATTAACATAAATCTGTTTAGCTTAAACTCAAGTAGACTCTTCAGACAAGGACCAAACTATTCACATTTTTACCAAAATACCACAAAAACACTTTCTAGGCCATATTCTGAAATTCTTCTCCACTGAAATCTCTTGGAGTAGGTCTTCACAATTCAAATAACTCTCGGTAGCATATCCTTTCATATTCATAGTTGGATAGCCCATTAACCCCATTTAAAACATTCCACTGCTTTCTATAACCAAAGTCTCCAGATGCTTCCAAGCAGAAGCATGGTCGCATCTATAACAACAATACCCCAGTCCCTGGTACCAAGTTCAGTCTTAGTAAGGGTTTTACAGCTGTGAACAGTCTGGCTTATAGGTTCAGAGGTTCACTCAATTATCATCAAGACAGGAACATGAACATCCAGGCAGGCATAGTGCAGGAGGAGCTTAGAGTTCTATCTCTTCATGTGAAGGCTACTTGCAGAAAATTGACTTCCAGGCAGCTAGAATGAGGATCTTCAAGCCCACACCCACAGTGATACAGCTGCTAAAACAGACACACCTGCAAATAATGTCATTCCCTGAGCCAAGCACATGGTTCCCAAATATTAAACAAGAAGCTGTAACGTTAACAATACTTTGGAGACCCCAAGATACTTGAGAATCCAGAGTCATCAGAAACCTGTTGAGGCACACTGTTATCAAAGAGTAGAACCTACCATTTAGAGAGAATTGTGCTACACTGAACAAAGCAGAAAGGATTTGGAGACTTGCGTAGCCCTTTGACATCAGACATGAGTAGGCAGACCTTAGAGTTTGTGCAAATGTATTTTGGTCTTACTTTAGTCCAGTATTTCCTAGAATTACAAAATATGACTTATGAGCTTTTTATGAAATATGAATGCTGAATGAACCAGGAATATCTGAACACATGGATGTTCATAGCAGGTCAGGACTGAGCATGAGTAGTACATCAGTTCAGTGCCAGTATAGGAGGAGTAAGTAGAGAAACACTGTATCAAAATTATTTAAGTGATCCAGTAAGTTTCTGAAATTTGAGACTCTGAGGTCCAGTGACATTTAGTGTGTAGGAAGGGAAGAGAAAAAAGAGCCATAATTATAAACATTTATGGGATTAGTGACCTTCTGTCATGTTGTATGTTATGTGTGTAATATGTTGTGAAATTCTATTCTCCCCAACCTTCATACTTTTTAAGAAATCCACATTTATAATAGATGCTTTCTAAATTTTTTAATAAAATCTTACTGGTTATTTTATATATTTACATTTGAAATGTTATTTCCCTTCCCAGTTTCTCCTTCACAAACCCCATATCCAACCCCCTCCCTATGAGGTTTTCGCCACCCACTGACCCACTCCTGCCTCACTATTCTAGTATTCTCCCACACTGGGGCATAATGCCGTCCCAGGACCAATGGGCTCCCATTCCATTCATGCCATATAAGGTCAACCTCTACTACGTATGGAACTCAAGCCATGGGTTTCTCCATGTGTATTCTTTGGTTTGTGATTCAATCTCTAGGAGCTCTCGGACATCTGTTGGTTCATATTGTTGGTGTTCTTCCAACTGGATTGCAAACCTATTCAGCTACTTCAGTTCTTCCCCTAACTCCTCCATTGGGGTCCCTCTGCTCAGTCTGATAGTTGGCTGTAAGTATCCTCATCTGTGTTGGTAAGTTTCTGTCAGAGCCTCTCAGGAGACATCCATATCAGGCTCCTGTCAGCAAGCATTTCTTGGCATCGGCAATAGTGACTGGGTCTGGTGGCTGCATATGCGGTGGATCCCCACGTCGGCCAGTCTCTGAATGGCCTTTCCTTCAGTCTCTGCTCCACTCTTGGTCCCTGTATTTCCTTTAGATAGGAACAATTCTTGGTCAAAATTTTTGAAAAGGTTGGGTGGCCTCATCCCTTAACAGGGGCTATTCCTAACTTCTAGATATGGTCTCTACAGGGTCTCTCTCCCCCCATGTTGGGTATTTTAGCTAATGTCATCCCTGTTGGCTCCTAGAAGACTCTTGCTTCCTTGTCCTCTGGGAGTTTCTAAATAATTTATTGTTTACAAAGTGTATAATTGCAACATAAAACATTATTAACACATTCTGATTGATAATACACTGTGATCACATATTTAATTTGGATATATGTGATTTTTGTATTAGATGTATGCTAGTTCTTCTACATGACCAGCTTCAGAAAACACAAATATTTCATACTTTAAAAACAATTTCCTATATGTCACAGGCTAAGAACGACTTTACAACAGTATGTATGCCTAAAAAAACTGATACATGAATGTATGACACTGTAAATTGCTCCCCTTCTCATCAAAGCATTGAGAAGACAACAACTTTACAATTAAATGAAAATATTTCTCCTCTAGAAAGTTAAAGAGAGTTCCTACATCATATTTCACACACACACACACACACACACACACACACACACACACGATAGCAACATGCAATCTCACACAATAAGCAAAATTATATGTATAATTATACATGTTGCAGTATACAGACACTGGAACAATGCACAGAAAAAAACTATAAGAAAGCATGAAATGTAAAAAATAAAGAATGCACTGAAAAAAATGAATGTACTGTAGACTTTACAACTTTAGAAAATATAGACCTGTAGAGTAAGTTAAGTAAACAGGAGAAAACAAGAATCATGTTCTGCATGAGAAAGTTGATCCTGATATAAATAGTTTTAAAGTATACTAATGAGGTTACCAACAAAAACAATGAGAAATCAATTGAAAAACAAATATTGAGAGAAATGTTGCCATTATTAACATAATGGATGTATTGCAAGAAGAAATCTATACTCAAATGACTTATTTTAAAATTTCTACCAAAGGTATGTCGGGAACAGCATACATAAGTACTGTTCCTTGAAGAAAAAGCCATAAACAGTTACATTATTTATGAATAAAAGACACTTTTTCCAAAAAAATCATGAAAACAAACTCCTGAATGAGATTTTTAAGCCTATGAGGAATTTGGAGAGTACTCATTCACCCAGAATTCATAACAAAATAAAAACCTTTCAAAGGCTCAGAGCACAGTGTGAATCTAAGCAATTTTTGGTCACATATCTAAAAATATTGATCTGACCCATTATTCAAGGGATTTCTTCTTCTATGCTATGTATGTTCTATTAAGCAAAGTGATAGATCAGAGATTAATCCTAATGACCACTTCTGCAGAGGACACTGCCTCAGTTACTGTACTCACAGGGTAGCTCATGACATTCTTCAACACTAGTTCTAGTTGATCTGCAATCTCCTCTGTCATAGAGTTCACAGATGTACTTGCGTGGAAGCAAAATATCAATAGACAATAAAATACAAATAAAGAAATAATTAGAGAAAAAGAGCGGAGAAGTAATATATAAAATGATAATATCAGTGATAAATTAGGTTCATGCTATATAGTAGAATACTCTGTTTATTTTCCAAAAAAGCACATCATTGTCACTAAAAGCAACGAAATCATTTAAGCAATTACAGAGGAAAATCCATAGAGTTGGTTAACTTGCATATCATGAAGTAGACCACAATGGTTCACAAACACTTGTTCAGAATTTCTATGTTGTGAAATCTCAAGGAAACTCAGGACAACTGGCTAACTTAACATATCAGAAGCAGATGCTGTTAGTACCTGTAGTAAAATCTTGGCTCTTCTGAGCACTTCTCCTGCCCACCACTTCTGGAAACTTTTTTGGCCAGTGAGATTTTCTTCTGGATCCCCAGCTTCTCTGCTCCTGTAAAACATACATGTTACCATGGATCTGAGTTCCCATGTATACTCTTCTCTCTCTCTTTCTTCTATTATCTCTAACTCCTCCATCCCTAAACTACAGACCAAGTGTATTCTGCATACCTGTAGCTATGTAGGTTGCATAGCTCAACCACTCAGGAACATATGGAGCAACTGAGTCTTCTGGCTTCTAGATCCTGCTACAATCTCTGGGGGCAACAACAAAGGGACAACTAAGACCATTAGTTACTTGTCACCATATGTTGGTAATCTCTTCTTTCATAGAAGCTCCTTCCAGTCCATCTTTACAAGAGATTTCTCCTCTACCTTCTCTGACTGCTACCCCCTCCTCCTCTAGTGTTAAGTGTCAATTTGGAACTTCCTACTGTACCTACAAGTATTACAAAGGCCAAAATGATGGTCCAGCATCCCCTGTAGTCCTGCACATTTTACAGGAATAGAGATGACTCTCCTCTGAGACTTCTCTTACAAGACTCTTATTCTTCTTTGGTTGTCCCAGATACAAATTGTAGACATCTTGACATTTATTTTGTGACACCTTTTCCTCAGCACCTTCTGAACCTTTTCATAGTTCCTTCAGGGATCTGCAGTCTTTAGCTTCCTTCTGAGCTCTTAGGGAAGTGCCCCTTTTCTTCCCTCCTCCTTCCTCTAAGAGCTACCTGATGTATCTTCATTTGCTCATGGAACTATTGCAACCCTATCTTCCAAATCTGTTACTATCAATTGCCTGCTACATGCTACAAATTCTCAATGTCCTCTTGGGCTTCTGTGATGTGGGAATCCTCCCTGTGGTGGAGGTACTTTACTTTTCTACCCTGTTCCCTCTCATCTCCCTTGTAAAAACTTCAGAGATTCTTTACATCATTCCGAACTTTTATGTCCATCCTTTCTTCACCTACTTCTCACAGCTGAATTATGTGTCTCCCATTTTATGTCCTTATGGGCCATGATAGGGCACTCCCTTTCTACTTGGAATCAGGTCATCATAAAACTTCATTGTTCCTTCAAAATATATGGACAAATTACAAGTCAATTAACACCCAAAGATTGCCAGAAAAGATTTTAAATTCTATCATATGGAATCCAATCCTACAAATGCCTAAATAAATGATGCTCAAATCTCTTAGATCTAAGCCAGGTAGTGGTGGTGCACGACGTTAATCCCAGTACTTAGGAGGCAGAGGTAGGCAGATTTCTAAGTTTAAGGCCAGCCTGGTCTCCATAGTGAGTTCCAGGATAGTCAGGGATATACAAAGAAACTCTGTCTTGAAAAACAAAGCAAAAACAAAACTATGAACAAGAACAACAAAAAAATCTCTTAGATCTAAACTTTCTCCTTTCTATATTTTGAAACCTCTCTCTAAGGTTTTGTCACTTTTCAGTCTTTTTCTGCTTATTTATTTTTATCTAACAAAATGCATTCTGACTAGAGGCATCTCTCCCTCTTTGCCTTCCAGTTCCTTCTTTACTCACCTCTCACCAAACACTAATATCTTACATCTTCCCCAGAAAAGAATAGGTATAACAGAGAATTTAAGGAAAATTAACAATCGATACAGCAAGAACAGGCACCTCTCATATCAAGACTTGGAGAGGACATCAAATAGGAGAGCAAGAGTCTGAAGAGCAGACAAGTGTCTATGTCAACACTGCTTCCACTGTCAGTGTACCTCAACCATCCCCACAAAGAAAACCATCAGCCAACAACCATAGCAGAGATGCAGAGTACCTATTGTAGACCCATACAGGCTTCAGGTTCATGGTTCAGCATCTAGGAAAAGTCACAAGGTCAATTCAGAACATTCTTTTGGCTGTGCTCTCCTTGTGTCTCTGACACCTCTGGTTTCCACAATTCCTACTGTCCCTCTTCCCTGGGGTTTCCTCATCTCCTAGATGAGGAAGGCAAAAGTGTACAAACCAGGGTTCTCTCTGCCTAGTGTTTAGGTGTGGCCATTTTTAATATTCACCTGCTGAAGGCAGTTTTTCTAGTTTACTTGGAATAGGCAAAAAAAAACCATAGAGCAGAACATCATTAGGGAGGTTGTTTTATCTTTTGGGGGAGGGCTTTGGGGGGAGTATTTAAGTGTGGTTCTAAATGATGACTCTGGTGTATCTTGCTTCTTGTTTCTGGCCCACTAGGCAGTGTGAGATAAAAACTTCTCCTTTTCTCATGGACCTACAATTAAACTAGTCGATATTTGTCCAGCACAAGTTCTGTGCTACAATTGCACCCAAAAATCTTTCAAGGAAGGCATACTGGAACATGTTTATTCTTGGGTTAAGTTCCACTCCCACTCATGCAAGACCTTCTGAATGTTTGATCAATCCCCCCTCCCCAGATCCACTCCCCTACAAAGCAGAACAGAACTCTTGGGGATATCAACTGAATAGGCCATAACATGTGATGATAACAATAGGCCCAACTGCTCATACAAAAGTTATGCATGTACATTAAGTAGGAGAAGGATGACTAGATCAGACCAAAGACTCAGACATATACACATTCACACACACACACACACACACACACACACACACACACACACACACACACACTACTATATCTCTCCAGTATAATTCCTTTTATGCATCACAAGGTGACTATGTTATGCAAAGGTTTAATTAAGTTGATTACATTCATAGGGGTTCCCTCAAATGTGTGTTTTTTTAATGACTTTGTAGACAACCACAATTAGCAAAGGCTTTACCACATTTGCTACATTCATGGGGGTTCTCTCCAGTATGTGTTTTTTTCTCTCTCTCGAGGTTATTTTTTTTATTTGATATATTTTTATTTACATTTCAAATGATTTCCCTTTTCTGGTCCCCCACTCCCCGAAAGTCACATAAGCCCTCTTCCTTCCCCCTGTTCTCCCACCCACCCCTTCCCACTTCCCTGTTCTGGTTTTGCCCTATACTGCTACACTGAGTATTTCCAGAACCAGGGGCCACTTCTCTGTTCTTCTTGTACCTCTATTGATGTGTGGATTATGTTTTGGGTATTCCAGTTTTCCAGGCGAATATCCACTTATTAGTGAGTGCATACCATGATTCATCTTTTGAGACTGGGTTACCTCACTTAGTATGATGTTCTCCAGCTCCATCCATTTGTCTAAGAATTTCATGAATTCATTGTTTCTAATGGCTGAATAGTACTCCATTGTGTATATATACCACATTTTTTTGCATCCATTCTTCCATTGAGGGATACCTGGGTTCTTTCCAGGTTCTGGCTATTATAAATAGGGCTGCTATGAACATAGTGGAACATATATCCTTATTACATGCTGGGGAATCCTCTGAGTATATGCCCAGGAGTGGTATAGCAGGATCCTCCAGAAGTGACGTGCCCAGTTTTCTGAGGAACCGCCAGACTGATTTCCAGAGTGGTTGTACCAATTTGCAACCCCACCAGCAGTGGAGGAGTGTTCCTCTTTCTCCACATCATCGCCAACACCTGCTGTCTCCTGAATTTTTAATCTTAGCCATTCTGACTAGTGTAAGGTGAAATCTCAGGATTGTTTTGATTTCATTTCCCTAAAGACTAATGAAGTTGAGCATTTTTTAAGATGCTTCTCAGCCATCCGAAGATCTTTGGGTGAAAATTCTTTGTTTAGCTCTGTACCCCATTTTTAATAGGGTTATTTGGCTTTCTGGGGTCTAACTTCTTGAGTTCTTTGTATATATTGGATATTAGCCCTCTATCTGATGTAGGGTTGGTGAAGATCTTTCCCAATTTGTTGGTCGCCAATTTGTTCTTTTTTTTTTTTTTATTCGATATATTTTTTATTTACATTTCAAATGATTTCCCCTTTTCTGGTTCCCCACTCCCCGAAAGTCACATAAGCCCCCTTCCCTCCCTCTGTTCTCCCAGCCATCCCTTCCCACTTCCCTGTTCTGGTTTTGCCTTATACTGCTACACTGGGTCTTTCCAGAACTAGGGGCCACTCCTCCATTCTTCTTGTACCTCATTTGAAGTGTGGATTATGTTTTGAATATTCCAGTTTTCCAAGCTAATATCCGCTTATTAGTGAGTGCATACCATGATTGATCTTTTGAGACTGGGTTACCTCACTTAGTGTGATGTTCTCCAGCTCCATCCATTTGCCTAAGAATTTCATGAATTCATTGTTTCTAATGGCTGAATAGTACTCCATTGTGTAGATATACCACATTTTTTGCATCCATTCTTCTGTTGAGGGATACCTGTGTTCTTTCCAGCTTCTGGCTATTATAAATAGGGCTGCTATGAACATAGTGAAACATATCCTTATTACATGGTGGAGAATCCTCTGGGTATATGCCCAGGAGTGGTATAGCAGGATCCTTCGGAAGTGACATGCCCAGTTTTCTGAGGGACTGCCAGACTGATTTCCAGAGTGGTTGTACTAATTTGCAACCCCACCAGCAGTGGAGGAGTGTTCTTCTTTCTCCATATCCTCGCCAATATCTGCTGTCTCCTGAGTTTTTAATCTTAGCCATTCTGACTGGTGTAAGGTGAAATCTCAGGGTTGTTTTGATTTGCATTTCCCTGATGACTAGTGAAGTTGAGCATTTTTTAAGATGTTTCTCCACCATCTGAATTTCTTCAGGTGAGAATTCTTTGTTTATCTCTGTACCCCATTTTTAATAGGGTTATTTGGTTTTCTGGGGTATAACTTCTTGAGTTCTTTGTATATATTGGATATTAGCCCTCTATCTGATGTAGGGTTGGTGAAGATTTTTTCCCAATTTGTTGGTTGCCGATTTGTCTTTTTGATGGTGTCCTTTGCTTTACAGAAACTTTGTAATTTTATGAGGTCCCATTTGTCAATTCTTGATCTTAGAGCATAAGCTATTGGTGTTCTGTTCAGGAACTTTCCCCCTGTACCGATGTCCTCAAGGGTCCTCCCCAGTTTCTTTTCTATTAGCTTCAGAGTGTCTGGCTTTATATGGAGGTCCTTGATCCATTTGGAGTTGAGCTTAGTACAAGGAGACAAGGATGGATCAATTCGCATTCTTCTGCATGCTGCCCTCCAGTTGAACCAGCACCATTTGTTGAAAAGGCTATCTTTTTTCCATTGGATGTTTTCAGCCCCTTTGTCCAGGATCAAGTGGCCATAGGTGTATGGGTTCATTTCTGGATCTTCAATCCTGTTCCTTTGATCTGCCTGCCTGTCACTGTACCAACACCATGCAGTTTTTAACACTATTGCTCGGTAATATTGCTTGAGGTCAGGGATACTGATTCCCCCAGAATTTCTTTTGTTGTTGAAAATAGTTTTAGCTATTGTCCTTTTGATGGTGTCCTTTGCCTTACAGAAACTTTGTAATTTTATGAGGTCCCATTTGTCTATTCTTGATCTTAGAACATACGCTATTGGTGATCTGTTCAGGAACTTTCCCCCTGTACTAATGCCCTCAAGGGTCTTCTCCAGTTTCTTTTCTATTAGCTTAAGAGTGTCTGGCCTTATGTGGAGGTCCTTGATCTATTTGGAGTTGAACTTAGTACAACTAAGGAGATAAGGATGGATCAATTCACATTCTTCTGCATGCTGACCTCCAGTTGAACCAGCACCATTTGTTGAAAAGGCTATCTTTTTCCATTGGATGTTTTCAGCCCCTTTGTCAAGGATCAAGTGGCCATAGGTGTGTGGGTTCATTTCTGGGTCTTCAATCCTATTCCACTGATCCGCTTGCCTGACATTGTACCAATACCATGCAGTTTCTGGTTTTTTTTTTTTTTTTTTTTTAATCACTATTGCTCTGTAGTAATGTTTGAGATCTGGGATACTGATTCCCCCAGAAGTTCTTTTACTGTTGAGAATAGTTTTAGGTATCCTAGTTTTTTGTTATTCTAGATGAATATGAGAATTGCTCTTTCTAGCTCTATGAAGAACTGAGTTGGGATTTTGATGGGGATTGCATTGACTTTGTAGACTGCTTTTGGCAAAATGGCCATTTTAACTATATTAATCCTGCCGATCCACGAGCATGGAAGATTTTTCCATTTTCTGAGGTCTTCTTGGATTTCCTTCTTCAGAGACCTGAAGTTCTTGTCATACAGATCTTTTACTTGTTTGGTCAGAGTCAGGCCAAGATATTTTATATTATTTGTGGCTATTGTGAAGGGTGTCATTTCCCTAACTTCTTTCTCAGTCTGCTTATCCTTTGAGTATAGGAAGGCTACTGATTTGCTTGAGTTGATTTTATCACCAGCCACTTTGCTGAAGTTGTTTATCAGTTGTAGGAGTTCTCTGGTGGAGTTTTGGGTTGCTTAAGTAGACTATCATATCATCTGCAAATAGTGATAGTTTGACTTATTCCTTTCCAATTTGTATCCCTTTTATGACTTTGAAGATCACTGTGATAGGCAAAGGCTTTACCACATTGGTTACATTCATAGGGCTTCTGTCCAGTATGTATTGTTTTATGGATGTTCAGATGGCCATGGCATGCAAAAGCTTTACCACTATGGTTACAATCATAGGGTTTCTCTACTGTATGTTTCTTTTATATATTTGAAGACCACTATAATATACAAAGTCTCCTGTAACTGTTCTTTCATGTATAACTTGAAAACATTTCATTATATTACATATATCCAGAAGGTTTTTCTCCTGTGTGATGGATTTTTGTCCCTTTGAAGCTGCCTGTGACATAAAAAATTTTTATGTCATTGCATATATTCAGAATTTCTCAGCAGCACGAATTCTTTCATGTCCGTGTATGTAGCTGGTACATGTGAAAGTCTTACCTGACTCAGTACACTAATGAATCTTTTTACTGTTATGAATTGATCTCACAGTGTTTTCTACATGTAGAGTAATATTATATGATAAGTGTTTATCACTTTGTTTACACCTATGTTGTTCTCCTTCATTATGGGTCACTTTACATCTCTAAGCCTACCGATGATGGTACAAGCATTTATTACCTGGATCACATTCATAGTATAATTTTCCTATGTGGGATTTTTTTTTATATATTTAACAAAATTCACAAGGACTCAAAGCTTTACCACAAGTCTGAATTCATTAATTTTCTTATAGTGTGATCCATACAACATTTTCAAAGTGAACCAGAAAAAACAGAAAATTTTCATATTACTTATGCTCATAACTATTTTCTTCAGGTCCAGTTTGTTGATGTATTCCCAATGAAGTGGGAAAATCATCTGTATATTTGTATCAGGTTCTACCAATCCACTCCAAGTGAGGATAACTATATATCCTTTAGTTGTCCTTGGATAGAGAAGGTACAGTATTTCTATCAATATTCCTTAGGCATAGAGGGAATAAAAATACTGGCAACTCTGCAGTATAGGTCTAATGGGGCTGTGCTTGAAATGGTACAACTTGTTAAGGCATTGTTTCTATGTATTCTATCTTAATGCAATGCCTTTCAAACACAAAATTACCTTTCAATTACCTCACACAGAGGTATATACATTTGTGATAATTTGATATTCACTATCCATAAAGCTCTGCTTATTTAAATGATTGCTTTAACTAAAATATCAAGAACACATTGGGATATGTCTATATGAGAGAGACAGACAGACAGACAGAGAAGTAGATATATTATAGATGCATAAATGGTAGCTAGAAATACATTGATAAAGAAATATATAAATCTGTGTCCCTTATAATACACCTGTGAAAGGATGAATAAAAAGTAAAATGTATTCATACAGTATGACTTTTTTTTTCTTCATAGATATGTGGTATTGGCATTAAAATTTCCCTAAAACCTTTTTAACCATTATGAATGTATCCTCTCATTAAACTGAGCAACCTTACTGAAAGTATATGAGCAAAATCTGCTTTATTATTCACTACTTCTTTATAGAGAGTTTTACATTTAAACACATGACAAGTTCAAAGTCTGTACTTTCTGTAATATCTCAGAGGTATAAGACTAAACAGGCTGGCAGTTTTCACTATAGGGCTAATGGGGCTGTAATATAAATGGGACTACTTGTTAAGGCATTGCTTCCATATATTCTATCTTAATGTAATGCCGTGAAAACACAAATTGAATACCTGACACTGAAGTACATGCATTTGTGAGAATGTAATGCTCAATATCCTTAAATCTCTGCTTATTTGCACTTATGCTTTTAACAAAAATTTCAGGAAAACTTTAAGATATCTTCAGAGGCATATTTGGGTCAGCATGCACATAAAAATTACCTTCAATGTCTTCTAAGATTTTGATAATTTTCTTCACTTTTGTGGTCTTCCCAATAATAGCATAAAACACACTACCAGAGAATATATGATATATTTTTCAGATTTAGGCAAAGCATAAGGTACTATCATCTGTGAACCTTAGAACCATGCCTGATTCATTCATCTCATTCTTCCTGTTTTTAAATGAAAATTATAGAAGTATATCAACAAACACAAAAGAAGCAAGCAAGCAAAGAAACAAACAGAAAAAAGTTGACACCTTATTTAAAAAGGGAAACAGCATTCACAGTCTTACCTATAGCAGCAAGGTACCTGTAGGGCTCCAGTGTAGAGACTCTTCTGGGAAGGATCCAGCAAAGCCCATTCTTCTCGAGTGAAGTTCACATGTATTTCATTATATGTCACTGACTGATAAAATATACCACACATGTGCATAAAAGAAAGCCTGTGCTCACATGTTGGGCATGTATATTTCATTCACAAATATATGCAAATTATCTTGGTGTCTCCCCTACTTATTTCCAGGCAAAAAGGTATAATATAATCATGAAGTTATTTTAAAAAGAAACTGAACAATAAGGTTCACATCTATCATTTCTTTACCTTTGGAATAGGATATGCCCTTGCAAGAGAAATTCCAATTAACAGACATAAAGTGACAAGGAAAAAGATGAACAATAAAAAGCAAACATCATAGATATTGTATGAAATAATTACTAACTACGAAAACAATGACCTTTTGGAAATATGGCCATTTTTGCCGTGACGATCCTCTCTATCCATGAGCATGAAAGACCTTTTCATCTTTGGAAATCTTCTTCAATTTTTTTCTTCAGAGGTTTAAAGTTCTTGTCACTTGCTTGTTAGAGTAACACCAAGATATTTTTAAATTATTATTGAGTATTATAAAGGGTGTTGTTTGCCTTATTACTTTCCCTGACCAGTTTTCATTTGTATAAGGAAGGGCTAATATTTTCTTGAGTTAATTATTGCTCTAGCTAGACTTTCAAATACTATGTTGACTAAATAGGGAGATAGTGGGCAGCTTTGTCTTGTTCATGATTTTAGTGAAATTGAATTAAGCTTTTTTCCATTTAGCTTGATATTGGTTGGTTGATTTATAATTCTTTGATTATGTTTAGGTATATGCCATATATCTCTGATTTCTCTAATACATTTAATATGTTGGGGTGTCAGATTTTATCAAAGGCTTTTTAAGTGTCTAAGCAAAACCATTCTTAGTTTCACCTTAATGTTGTCAAAATTACTAAGTTTAAAATCTTAACAGATAGCACATTCTCAAGAGGAAGTGGAGAACCTGGCCCACCTCCTTATTCCTAGTGGGAATACAAACATGTACAACCATTGTGAAAATCAATTTGATTATTCCTAAGAAATCTGTGAAGAGTTCTAATACAAGACCTAGGTGTACCACTCCTGGACAGATACCCAAAAGATGCTACAACAGTCCACAAAGAACGTTCTTGAACTATGTTTCTAGCAGTTTTATTTGTATAGCTACAAACTGAAAACAACCTAGATGTCCCTTGACTGAAGAATGGAAAAGAAAATACAGTATATATACAAAATTGTGTACTGTTCAGCTATTAAAAACAAAGACATCATAAATTTTCCTGGCTAATAGATGGAACTTAAGAATATCAGTCTATGTGATGGTAATACAGTTAACACAGTCCAAAAAAGACATCCATGGTATAAACTCACTTATAAGTAAATATTAGTCATAAAATATAAGTACCATGCTATACTCCACAGACCTAAAGAAACTAAACAAAGAAGGCCTGAGTGAGGAACTTTGAATTTCTCTTAGAATGGGGAATTAAATAGTCATAAGAAGCAAAGAGAGGAGGAACCAGGGATGGAGAGGGAATGGGGACTTCAGGGTCTAGTGTGAATGGAGAGAAGAGAGAGTTAAAAGGCCATGAAAATGAATGGAAATCTACAACTGATGGGGGTGAGTAGGTGCAGGGCATCTCCAAGAAGAGACAAACACGTGGGATAAGGAATGCAACCAAGAACCGTTAGCAGAGACCTTAGCTGTGACTTACTACAGTGAAGAAATGAATATAACTCCTGAAGCCAGGCAGACACACCAGTGGAGCAATAGAAACAGTAATCTACCCACAAAAATTTCAACTCAAAATTTATCCCGCTTACAACAAATGAATGCATGGGGATTGAAGGGGAGACTGAGGAAATACCAACCAATAACCACATCAAATTGAGACCCATTGCATGGGCAAGTCCCAATCCTTAACACTTTTAATGATACTCTCTTATGCATACAGACAAAAGAATATTGTTCTCTGAGAGACTTCAGCAAGTAGCTTACTCAGACAACACACACATCCACAGCAAATCAGGATGTGAAACTTGGGTACAGTTATTAAAGATTAGGATGAAGTATTGTGGACCTCACAGGGAAGACCAATAGAGTCAAATGACCTGGACCCCTTGGGGTCTCGGATTTTGAAGAACAGACCAAAAGTCATACAAGGGTTGGACCTAAGATTCCCTGCTCATATGTAAAAGCTGTGCAGCTGGGCCTTCATGTGGCTGCTGTACAAATGAAACAGTGGCTATCTCTAAAGCCGCTAGCAGTAGATGGGATAGTTTCCTCTACTTGGCGTGCTTTGACTAGCCTCAGTGAAAGAGGAAATGTGAAGCCTAGCAGAGACTTTAAGTGCTGGGGAGTGGGAAGCAAGGGAAATACCCAGGGGATTCCTACCTGTTTAGAGGACATGGATTTAGAGGAAGCGTTATGGAAGTGGCAGAAAGTAGGATGTAGTAAGTTTAAAAATGCATAATTCAAGTGAAACAAAACAAAACAAAAACAAAACAAGCAATAAGCAAACTGATTAGATTGGCTCATGCACTTAATCCCAGGAATAGGTAGACAAAGGAAAAGTCTCATTGAGTTGTATGCCAGCCTTGTCTATGCAATCTCTTCTAGGACAGACAAAGATATATATTAAGACCTCATATCCTAGCCGGGTAGTGGCAGCACACACCTGTAATCCCAGCACTCAGGGAGGCAGATGCAGGTGGATTTCAGAATTCGAGGCCAGCCTGGTCTACAGAGTAAGTTACAGGACAGCCAGGGCTATACAGAGAAACCCTGTCTCAAATAAACCAAAAAAAAAAAAAAAAAAAAAAAAAAAAAAAAAAAAAGACCTCATATCCTGTGCAAAAATTAAAGACAAAAAAAAAAAAACAACAAAGAAGAAGGGACCAGAGATTATTGCTTATGTACTTAAAAGAATTATACATTCACCCAACTTCATATTCATCTTCCAGAATCCTGAGGTGGCCCAGTATTAATTGTAAGCCTTAAAAAGAATTATAAATTTACCCCATTTCTATATTCATCTTCAAGTAATCTGGGGTGACACAGTTTAAGTTATAACATTTTGAAATATTTTACTAAAAATGAATGCATATTTACAAAATTAAATGACTGAGTTGGTTAGAGAATTGTGGAGAACTCCCTCCCAGCCATGGATGAGGAAGGAAAATGGGAGTGGGGATTCATTATGGAGAGAGTTGAAGGAGGCATCAGGAGAAACACCTCTAGCCTAGAGATTCAGATCTGTGCTAAAATGTAAGTATCAGTACTATTTAGACTACAAAGTAGCCAGATTAGCCAGAGACACAGCAAAACTAACAGAACTTATGAAACAAATGGATTTAACAGATATCTACAGTACATTTCACCTGAAAACAAAAGAATATACCTTATTATCAGTGCCTCATGGCACCTTCTCCAAAATTGACCACATAATCAGACAAAAAAATGAGCCTCAACCAATACAAGAAGTTTAAAATAATCCCTTTCATCCTATCAGATCACCATGGACTAAGGATAGTCTTCAATAACAACAAAAACAATAGAAAGGCCACATACATGTGGAAGATGAACAACTTTCTACTCGATGATAACTTGGTCAGGGAAGAAATAAAGACTTTAAAGACATTTTAGAATTTAATGAAATAAAGTTACAATATATATAAACTTAGGAGATACAATGAAAGCAGTGCTAAGAGGAAAACTCAGAGTGCCTTCACTATCAGAGTGCCTTGATAGAGAAATTGGAGAGAGCATACACTAGCAGCTTACCAGCACATCTGTAAGGTTTGGACCAGGAAGAGGCAAATACATAAATGAGGAGTAGATGGCAGGAACTAAACAAACTCAGGACTGAAATTTACCAAGTAGAAAAAAAGACAACTATATAAAGAATTGGCAAAACCAGAAGCTGGTTCTTTCAGAAAACCAACAAGATAGATAAATCCTTAACCAGATTAACCAGAGAGCGATGAGACAGTATCCTGTGTAGAGCTTTTGGGGCCATGTCTAGAAATTTGGCAGGAACTTGACATGGGGCCAGGATAGGGAAATAAGCTCAGGCAGGACTCTGATTTTAGGCTAGAACAAAGAAGTAGACTTCAGGAAAGAGTCTGATCTGGGGCTAGGACAGAGATGTAGGCTCAGATGTCTTGGTCATCCTGATAAACCTTTAGAAACAGTGATCAAGGGACTTTGTTTATTGTCTTACTTGTTCCTTGACTATTTGTGTTTATTGTCTTACTTGTTCCTTAACTTAGAACTGACCTTATCACTTGCATTGTAATTAAAATTATGTAAAAGCAGATTGACCTGGGCAGTGGTGGCACACACTTTTAATCCCAGAACTTGGGAGTCAGAGGCAGGCAGATTTCTGTGTTTGAGACAAGCCTGGTCTACCAAGTGAATTACAGGACAGCCAGGGCTATAGAGAGAAACCCTGTCTTTAAAAACCAAAAAAATTAAAAAAAAAAAAAAAAAAGCAGATTGGGAAAAAATAAAACTGCCTCCGTGTCAGATCCAACTGGGATCATGCTGCAATGTTGTCTAATTGTCTTTTTACTTTTGAATATGCACTCTTTCCCTGTAGAACTTGTTGACTGACTGAACTGGCTTGGTCAATATCCAAATTAACAAAATTAAAAATGAAAAGGGAGACATAACAACAGAAACTGAAATGCAAACAATCATCAGATCCTACTACAAAAGCCTATACCCAACAAAACTAAAAAATCTAGATAAAATGTACGATTTTCTAGACAGATACCAGGTACCATTTAAATTAGGATCAGATAAACCACCCACACAGTCCCATAAACCTTAAGGATGTAGAAGCAATCATTAAAAGTCTCCTAACCAAAAAAAGCCCAGAACCTGATTGTTTTAGTGTACAGTTCTATCAGACTTTCAAAAAATATCTAATACCAGTACTTCTCAATCTCTTTCACAAAACAGAAACAGTAGGAGTAATTCCTAATTTGTTGTTCTTTGAAGACACAGTTTTGGTGATATGTGAACCACACAAAGATCCAACAAAGAAAGAGTACTTCAGAACAATTTCCCTTATAAATATTGATGCAAAAAGACTAAAATATTCTTGCAAACTGAATCCAAGAACACATGAAAACAATCATTTGCTATGATCAATAGGCTGCACCAGGAATGCAAGTATAGTTCAATACACGAAAACCCCAAAACACATGATTATGTCATTAGATCATGAAAATGCCTTTGACAAAATACAACAACCTTTCATGTTAAAAGTCTAGGAATGATCAGAAATTCAAGGCCCATACCTAAACATAATAAAAGCAATAGATAGACAGTACACCAATAGCCCACATCAATCTAAATAGGGAGAACTTTGAAGGAATCTCATTAAAATCAGGGACAAGACAAGACTGCCCACTCTCTTCCTATTTATTAAATATAGTTCTTCAATTTCTGGCCAGAACAATTAGACAACAACAGGAGGTCAAGGGGATGCAAAATGGAAAGGGAGAATTGAAGAGATCACTATTTGCTGACGACATGACAGCATATATAAGTGACCCCAAAATTCAACCAAAGAACTCCTACAGCTGATGAACAATTTCAGTGAACTTCTGTAGCTTATAATCAACTTCATAAAGTGGCTAGATAAAAAATTAACTCAGACAGATGTGTAGCCTTCCTATACACAAAGGATAAATGGGCTGAGAAAGAAATTATGGAAACAATACCCTTTATAAAAGTCACAAATTATATAAAAATTCTTCATGTGACTCTCACCAAGCAAGAGAAAGATGTTTATTACAAAAGCTTCAAGTCTCTGAAGAAAGAAATTGAAGAAGACCTGGGAAGAAGGAAAGATACTGAATGATCATGATTTGGTAGGATGAACATAGTGAAATTGCCATTTTACCAAAAGCAATTAATGAAATCCCCACCAAAATTCTAACTCAATTCTTCACAGAGCTAGAAAGACCAATTCTCTATTCATCTGAAATAACAAACAAACAGAATAGTGAAAAACTAGTTTCAAGAATGAAAGAACTCAGGGTTTGGAGAGATGGCTCAGCAGTTAAGAGCACTTGACTGCTCTTCTGAAGGTCTTGAGTTCCAATCCCAGCAACCATATGGTAGCTCACAAACACCCATAAAAAGATCTGATACCCTCTTTAGGAGTGTCTGAAGACAGCTACAGTTTAGTTACATATAATAAATAAATAAATAAATCTTTATAAAAATAATAAAAGACGTTCTTTGGGAATCACTATCCCTGACCTCAAGGTGTACTACAGAGGTATAGTGATTAAAAAAAAAAAAGTTTGGAATTGGTTCATATACAGTGCACACAAGTATGGGCCCTTGATATTTGATGAAAAAGAAGCCAAAACAATTTAGTAGGAAAAAGACAGCATTTCATCAAATAGTTCACCTGTGGTCAGCAGGTAGAAGAGTGCAAATTGATCCATTCTTATCTCCCTGTACAAAGCACAACACCAAGTGTGGATCAAGCGCATCCATATACAACCAGATACTCTGAATCTAACACAAGAGAAATTGGGAAAGAACCTTGAACACATTGGCACAGGGGAAAATTTTCTGAACACCAGTGGCTCAGGCTCTAAGATCAACTATTGACAAATGGGATCTCATAAAATTGAAAAGTTTCTATAAGGCAATGAAAACTATTAATAAGACAAAAGGGCAACTTACAAATTGTGAAAAGATTTTTTTCTTGTTTGTTTTTCGAGGCAGGGTTTTCTGTATAGGCCTGGCTGTCCTGGAACTCACTCAGTAGACCAGGCTAACCTGGAACTCAGAAATCCGCTGGCCTCTGCCTCCTTAGTGCTGGGATTAAAGGTGTGCACCACCATTTACCAGACTGGGAAAAGATCTTTACCAAACCTACAAATAGAGGGCTAATGTCCAATATGTGCAATGGACTCAAGAAATTAAACTTCAGGAAACCAAATAACACCATTAAAAATGGGGTACAGAGCAAATCAGAAAATTCTCAACTGAGGAATTTCAAATAGCTGAGAAATACCTAAAGAAGTGCAATCCACTACATAAACAAACTCAAAGAAAAAAACCATATGATCATCTCATTAGATGCAGAAAAAGCATTTGACAAAATTCAGCATCCTTTCATGCTAAAAGTCTTGGAAAGAATATGAATTCAAGGCCCATACCTAAACATCGTTAAAGCAATATACAGCAAACTGGTAGCCAACATAAAACTAAACGGAGAGAAACTTGAAGCAATCCCACTAAAATCAGGGACTAGACAAGGCTGTCCTCTCTCTCCATATCATTTCAATATAGTACTTGAAGTTCTAGCTAGAGCAATTAGACAACATAAGGCGGTCAAGGGGATACAAATTGGAAAGGAAGAAGTCAAATTATCACTCTTTGCAGATGACATTGATAGTCTACTTAAGTGACCGGAAAACCTCTGATCTTCGACAAAGGAGCCGAAAACATCCAGTGGAAAAGAGATAGCCTTTTCAACAAATGGTGCTGGTTCAATTGGAGGTCAGCATGCAGAAGAATGCAAATTGATCCATTCTTATCTCCATGTACTAAACTTCACTCCAAATGGATCAAGGACCTCCATGTAAAACCAGACACACTGAAACTAATAGAAAAGAAACTGGGGAAGACCCTTGAGGAGGACATGGGCACAGGGGGAAAGTTCCTCAACAGATCACCAATAGCTTATGCTCTAAGATCAAGAATTGACAAATGGGACCTCATAAAATTACAAAGTTTCTGTAAGGCAAAAGACACTGTTAAAAGGACAAAACGACAACCATCAAATTGGGAAAGGATATTCACCAACCAAACATCTGATAGAGGGCTAATATCCAATATATACAAAGAATTCAAGAAGTTAAACCCCAGGGAACCAAATAACCCTATTAAAAATGGGGTACAGATCTAAACAAAGAATTTTTACCTGAAGAAATTCGGATGGCTGAGAGGCACCTTAGGAAGTGCTCAACATCATTAGTCATTAGGGAAATGCAGATCAAAACAACCCTGATATTTCACCTTACACCAGTCAGATTGGCTAAGGTCAAAAACTCAGGAGACAGCAGGTATGGTGAAGATGTGGAGAAAGAGGGACACTTCTCCACTGCTGGTGGGGCTGTAAGAAGGTACAACCACTTTGGAAATCAGTCTGGCGGTTCCTCAGAAAACTGGACATGACACTTCCGGAGGACCCTGCTATACCTCTCCTGGGCATATACCCAAAGGATTCCCTGGCATGCAATAAAGACACATGCTCCATTATGTTCATAGCAGCCTTATTTATAATAGCCAGAAGCTGGAAAGAACCCAGATGCCCCTCAAAGGAGGAATGAATACAGAAAATGTGGTATATTTACACAATGGAATACTACTCAGCAATTAGAAACAATGAATTCACAAAATTTTTAGGCAAATGGTTTGATCTAGAAAATATCATCCTAAGTGAGGTAACCCAATCACAAAAGAATACACATGGAATGCAATCAATGATAAGTGGATATTAATTAGCCCAGAAGCTCGGAATACCCAAGGCACAAATCGCATAACAAATGACTCCCATGAAGAAATATGGAGAGGGTCCTGATCCTGGAAAGGATTGATCTGGAATTGGAGGAGAATATAAGGACAGAGAAAAAGGAGGGAGGTAATTGGAGAATGGATGGAGAGAAGAAGGTTTATGGAACATATGGGGAGGGGGGATCTGGGAAAGGGGAAATCATTTGGACTGTAAACAAGGAATATAGAAAATAAAAATATTTAAAAGAAAAAAAAAGAATGGGGGATGAGCTCACAGAGTTCCCCTCTGTTCCTTCCTGAGCTGATGAGGAGTCCACTCTTGTGCTGTAACTGTAGAGTTGGGAGACAGAGCATGATGGCCTTGGCTGTGCATGAGTACAATATTGCGTTTCCATTGCTTCTTCTCAGCTGATGTGTCTTGCACTATTTCTTCCCACAGCCCACAATGCTCGGGGCTGTATAGGGGGTTCCAAAAGTTTCCTCTCTGGAATTAAGAACGCGGGTGTTCCTTAGCCTTATATTGTGAGCTTACTCTGTATTCATGGCCTTCCACAGCATAGGGAACTTCTCTGGCTAATGCTGGCTGAACAATTTGTTCATGACAATAATTACAAACATTGAGAGGATCGTTTAGATTTAAACAACTTTCAAAAATTCCTCCCCAGAAACTAAGAACCTATCTTAAGATATAATGACTGCACATACATAATCGTTAAGAGGATAATCCTTATACAAGCTCAAGAAAAGTGACTCTCCCAGAAACCTCACAATCAGAGTCCAATGACCTGGAAAGTCAAGAACTTTTGACCAGGGATGGAGGGATGGCTCGGTACTTAAGGGCACTGACTACTCTTCCAAAGGTAATGAGTTAAAATCCCCACAACCACACATTCACAACTAAAAGTAAAGGTACCAATGGCCTCTTTTGGTGTGTCTGGAAACAACTACAGTGTATTTATACATAACATAAATAATTCTAGAACAATAATTAAAGAAAAAAACAGTACATCACTTTTTCAATACACACAAAACTTATGCCAAAGTGTTTTTGTTTATGTACGGTTTCTTCCCATTTAAAACTCATAATTTCAACACATCATTAAAAGTTTATTTTTAGCCGGGCGTGGTGGCGCATGCCTGAAATCCCAGCACTTGGGAGGCAGAGACAGGCGGATTTCTGTGTTCGAGGCCAGCCTGGTCTACAGTGAGTTCCAGGACAGCCAGGGCTACACAGAGAAACCCTGTCTCAAAAAACCAAAAACAAAAACAAACAAACAAACAAACAAACAAACAAGTTTATTTTTATTTAAATGACAGTATTCATATGTGCTTTCAATTTTTTATATGTTCTACCAGTCAATTGAAAATATTTGAGTCTGGCACCTTAGGTAATATAAAAAGCGTTCCAGAGATCTGAAGCCAGCATATTCACTTAAAAGCATACAGGATGAAGGCCTAATAAACTTGGAGAGTTTACAGAATCACACTATGATCCAACTCTGTAAACCTCATGGGATCATGCCTTTTTAAATCTAAAATGCTGCTCTCTTTAAAAAGGTAAAATTATAAATCAAGGATTGGTATTTCTAAAGTAGAAATCCCAGCTTCCAAATGACACATAGGTATTCCAAGGAGATAAAAGTTTTGACAGCGTTTGCTGATGCAAAATGAGACAAGTGATGCACAAGAACAGAAGAAACATGGAATTCTAGACCTGGGACCAGAGGAGATCAAGAGTTTCAGGAATCGGGCAGTGGTGGTGCACGCCTGTAATCCCAGCACTCTGGGAGGCAGAGGCAGGGGGATTTCTGAGTCCAAGGCCAGCCTGGTCTACAGAGTGAGTTTCAGGACAGCCAGGGCTATACAGAGAAACCTTGTCTTGGAAAAACCAAAAATCAAGAAAAACAAAAAACAAAAAACAAAAAAAGAATTTCAGGAAGGAGTCAGTGCATTCCTGTCTTTATCCTGTACTAAGACTGAAGAGATAGCCACAGTGGCTTAGCTACAGGACATCCCCAGCAACACTGGTGACACACTGAGCCTGTGGTAGCAATGGACTTGACACATGCTAAGACAGGAGCTGCTGCTAGAATTCTGCCTGAGCTATAATTAATTGCTGCCCTTGTCTCTTCATCCCTGTGACTCTCCATTCCTTGGTATCTCTTAAGATTTTGCAGTAGTTAAATCCATTGAAAGAGAAGATTTCTTGTTCTTGACGGGACAATCTGTGAGGAAGTCTGTGGATGGCCTCCTCTGCTTTCGCTTTACCATCCATGTCCTCCTGACCAGAAACTGGTAAGGAAGTCGTCTAAGAGGGTATGTCACACCAAGAGAGAGAAGTACTCTCTCTCTATGCAGGTTTTCTTAGCAGCAATTCAAAGTAAAAACTTACATTATTATTATTAATCACTTATATTTTTCTGAATATCCATAAAATATTTAACCTATCAGTATATTTTTTTCTAAGATATACGTCAAAATCATAACAATGAAAACGGTAGTAGAAAGTGAAGTTATTTTAAGATTAAATCAATACACATTAATTTTATTAAAATTGTGCTTTAATTAAAAAAGCATGAGACTGAAGGGAGATTTATTAAACATGATGGAATATGTGTTTCTTTCCTGGAAGGGCATATATCCTGAAAGGACATTTTATGCACACACACACACACACACACACACACACACACACACACCACGCAAAAAAAAAATACTTCTCATGGGTACTGTCTGCCTTCATTCAAATAGTGATTTAATTATGTTCCAGTATAATTGGGAAGAATCAATAGAAGAGTTAATTTGCAAAATGTAAAACATGTAGTTCCATAGTAAAGAAATCTGATACACGGGCTGTTTTAATTTCCAATGAATGGCAAAATGTACTACAATTGTAAAAGAGATCATTTTATTTTCATGAAGATACATGGAGACACTAATTTAACAGGAAAAAAAGAGGAATACTCCCAATGGGAAAATTAAACCTAATAAAAATAATTTGAAAACCAGCTAATGAGGTTTACCAACAAAAACAATAAGACATCTTTTGACAAAAAATATTGAGAGAAATTGATATTAACATAATAAAAGTACTCCACAAGAAGAAATCTACGTGCAAATGACTTATGTCAAACTTGATACCAAAGGCATGTTAGTAACAGTGTATTTAAGCATTATTTCCTGAACTACAAGAGATAAACAGTTTCATCATTTATGAATGACAGATTATTTTTCCAACTAAATTATCAAAACAAACCTAGAAAGATTTCTAAGTCTGCAAAAATTTAATAGGACTCATTTACCTAGTCTTTATCACAAAATAAACAACTCTGGAGGGCACAGAGCACACTGTGAATGTAGTCAATGTTGGCCATGTGTCCAAAAATCTCAATGTTCTACATTATTTTTAAGGGAATTCATCTTTGATCCAATGCATTTTCTATTTTTCTGGAGTTGTGGTATACAGATTAACAGCAATTACTGCTTCTCTAGAGAACACTGGCTCAGTTGCAGTACTTACTCAAAGCTCATAGGGTGGCTCATGTCATTCTGCAACACTAGTTCAAGTTGATCTGCAACCTCCTGTGTTCACAGATCTACAAGTAAGCAAAATTCCCATAGATACAAAATACACATAAATAAATGATTTAAGATGAAAGAATTGAGAGTAGTATATAAGTAGGTAATATCATTGATTAGCTAGGTTCATACTATATACGCAAGGGCTCTGATGATTTCACAAACAAGCCACAAAAAGCAGAGAAATCATTTAAGCAATTACAGAGAAAACAAGCATAGGGCTGGTTAACATACATATAACAAAATAATACTCAGACACTCGTTTATTTGTATGTTGTGAAGTGTCAAAAAAAGTAAGGACAGATGCCTAAGTTATTTAACATATAAAAGGCAGGAGCTGGCTGCTAACACCTATAATAAATTCCTGACTCTTCTCAGCACTTGTCATGCTCACCACTTCCCTAAATTTTTCTTTGGCAGTGAGTCTCTCTGGCTTCTGGATCTTGCTACACTCTATACAGGCAGAAACAAAGGGACAACTGAGAGAGTTAACTTGTCTCCCTGTGTTGGAAACCTCTTCTTTCACAAAAGCTTCTTCCAGTCCATCATTTTAATAGAGTTCTCCTCTCACTGTTCTGACTGCTGGTGTCTCCTCCTCTAGTGTTAAGTGTCAATTCAGAACTTCCTATTTTCCTAACTAGTATAACAAAAGCAACACATGTGTACCAGGACCCCTTGTAGTCCTTCCCATATAACATGAATACAGATGATTATCTTCTGTGACCTGTGACGCTTCTCTCTGACAAGTTTCTTATTCTTCTGGGGAGCTGCCTTAAATATAGATTCTAGACATCATGGCACTTATACTTCTGAAAACTTTCTCTCAGATAATTCATGGGCTTTTGACTTACTTATTTTTAGGTGCTGCAGGTCTAGTTTATTCTTCTGCCCCCTTGGAAAAGTGAACATTCCCTTGCATCATTCTCAGAGCTACCTGATCTATCTTCATTAGCACCTGGGACTAAGTATTATAGCCTTGTGCTCCTCGTCTCTTGTTATAAGAGCTTCTAGGATAAGGGAATTATCATTGCATGGGAGGTCTTTTGTTTTTCTACCCTGTTCATTCTAAGATCCATTCAAAAGTCTCAGAGACTCCTTATATCATCCTCAACTTTTACTTTTACACTTACCTCATGTACTTCTCTCTGGTGTATTCCTTGTCTCTTCCTTCATTCCCTTGTGGACTTGGTATGACTATCTCATCCTCCTTGGGTTCAGAAGATCCTAAAACCTCACTTTATTCCTACAAATCACTTGCCTGACTCACAGATCAATTAAAGGCTAAAGACACACACACTCTAGATTTTTAAATTATCTCATATTGAAGCTAATCCTGTAACTGGACAAATGATGCTCAAATATCTTATATGTAAATTTTATCTGCTCCAAATTTTAAAGCCTTTCATCTGTAAGGTTTTGCCTATTTCCATTTTTGTATTATTATTTATTCCTATCTACTACATTCGATTCCAACTGGAGCTATCACTCATTCTAGCACTCCCAATTCCTCCCCAACTCACCTCTTCCCAAGCATAACTGTCTCATGTCTACCCCAAGAAAAAGTAGGCTTACCAGACACATTAATGAAACACAAGGTTACATAAAACTAGAACAGGCACAACCCTTCCTTATTTCAAGACTAAGAGAGGTCAACCAATAGGAGGGCATCAGTCCTTCACACCAACTCTCAGTATTCTTCAACACGCCCCCCCAAGAATCCACCAGCCAGGAACCATAGCATATTTGCAATGTACCTAGAGTAGGACTATACAAGCTCCAAGAGTGTACTTTAACATCTGGGAAAATCCAGGAATACAGCTCAGATAATTATGCTGCCTGTGGTCTCCTTGTATCCTTGACACCTATGGTTTCCAGAATTCTTTCTGTCCCTCTTCTCTGGGGTTTGCCAAGATCATAGGTAAAGAAAAAAATAGAGACTGGAAACCTGGCTTCTCTATACCTTGTGTTTAGGTGTGGGTCATTCATATTATTCTCATACCCTGCTGAAGGCAGACTTTAATGACAGTTGGAATAGTCACCAAACTATGAACAGAACATCATTATGGTTTTTCTTGTTGTTGTTGTTGGGAAAGGGGGCAGTTATGTTTGGTTCTAAGGTATGATTCTCGGTTATCTTGCTTCTATTTTCTGATCACCCCGTCAGTGTCAGTTACAACCTCCTTCTTTTATGTCCCTGCAATGAAACCAGTCAATATTTGGCTGCCACCACAATACTGGTAATATTGACCAAGCACATCTTGCAAACAGGAAACATTATAGGCTTAAGGTTTTATTCCTGGGTTGGTTTCCCTTCCCTACACTTCTCCTTGATTTTCCAAAGCTACCATGGCTCCAAGATCCAGTCCTTTCCTAACACCTTCAAAAAATAGCAGGCCTCTTTTATATATCAAATGAACAAGGCATGAGGTGACAATAAAAACAGGAAGAAAACCCCATGTTAAACCTAGGCAACGTACTTTAGTAGGAGGAAAGAATGGGAAGATTAGCCAAAGGAAACACAGACATGTGCACACACACTCACACCAGATCCTACAGTTTGATTCCTTTCATGCATTAGTTGGTGCCTCTAATATATGAAGGTTTAATCAAGTTCACTACATTCATAGGAGTTCACTCAAATTTATGCCTTTCGATATCACTGTACATCTCAAAGATTTACCATATTAGTCATATTCATAGTGTTTTTTCGAGTATGTGATTTACATGCCTTTGAAAATGACAGTAGTATGCAAAGTCTTCCCAGCATTGGTGATCTTGCTAAAGATTTCTCTACAGTATGTGTTCTTTTATAACACTTAAGATTATTACTATGTGTAAATGCATCAATGTACTGGAATTCCCTCCAGTTTAATCACGTATCTGAAATGTACTATTTGATGCAAAGACTTTATCACAGTGGTTACATGCCTAAGGTTTCTCTCCAGTATGTGTCCTTTTATGTTTTTTAAGATGGGCGTTCTGTACAAAGCGCTTACCACATTGGTTACATTCATAGGGTTTCTCTCCAGTATGTGTCCTTTTATGGTTTTTAAGATTGCTGTTACATGAAAAGGCTTTACCACATTGGTTACATTCATAGGGTCTCTCTCCTGTATGTGTTTTTTTATGGTTTTGAAGCTGGCTGTTCTGTACAAAGCCTTTACCACATTGGTTACATTCATAGGGTCTCTCTCCAGTATGTGTTCTTTTATGGTTTTGAAGATGGCTGGTCTGTACAAAGCCTTTACCACATTGGTTACATTCATAGGGTTTCTCTCCAGTATGTGTCCTTTTATGGTTTTTAAGATTGCTGTGATATGCAAAGCCTTTACCACATTGGTTACATTCATAGGGTTTCTCTCCAGTATGTGTCTTTTTATGGTTTTGAAGATTGCTGTGACTAACAAAGCTGTTACCACATTGGTTACATTCATAGGGTTTTTCTCCAGTATGTGTCAATTTATGTCTTTGAAGATAGCTGTTATATGCAAAGGCTTTGCCACATTGGTTACATTCATAGCGTTTCTCTCCAGTATGTGTCTTTATATGGTTTTGAAGATAGCTGTTATATGCAAAGCCTTTACCACATTGGTTACATTCATAGGGTTTCTCTCCACTATGTATCTTTTTATGGTTTTGAAGATAGCTGTTATATACAAAGGCTTTACCACATTGTGTACACTCATAGGGTTTTTCTCCAGTATGTGTCCATTTATGGCTTAGTAGATGACCTTGAAGAGCAAAGGCTTTACCACATTGGTTACATTCATTATGTTGCACAAATTCATGGTTTTTCTCTCCAGTGTAAATACTTTCTTCCCATTGAAGAGGCCTGTGACATACAAAAATCTTTATTATTTTGTATATAATAGGATATTTTCTCTACTGTACAAATTCTTTCATGCCTATGGATGCAATTTGCATTTTTGAATGGGTTGACCCCTGCATTATACTAATGAGTCTTTATATGTGCTTGAATTACATTTACACTGTTTTATAAATGTAACAAGAAATCAGATATATTAAGGTTTCATCACTTTGTTTATATCCATGGAGCTCTCCTTCATTAGCGGTTCAATTACATTTTTAGTTGTAAAAACATTTATTTCACAGGGCACACTCATCGCATTCTTTTCATATATGGGGATTTTTTTCACTTACTTAATAAATCCTGAAATAACTCAGAGTTTTACTACAACACCTGCCTATACAGTAAGCCATATAACACTTGCAAAATGAACAAAAACAAAGAGAAATTTTGACATTACTTATATTAATAAGAACTTTATGCAGTGGGAGTAAGTTGATTTATTCCAAAGAAGTTGGAAAATGAATTAACTGTAAAATTATAACAAAGTGGGAGTAACATAACAACATATCTTCTAAATTTCCTGGGAGAGAGTAAAGTACAGTATTCTGACAGTATCTTTAGTAATTGAAGTCTAAAAGCACTATATAGGATACAGATAGAGAGAGATAAAAATATAGATATTGCCAGATATATAGATAGATCTAAAAACATGCCTGTGCTGTATAACTATGAAAAATAGCAAAGAAAATGTATCCAAATTGCATTCAAACATTTTGAATTTTTGTTTTCAGATACATGTGTGATATTGTCATAAAGATTCCATTCAAGTTTCCCAAACATCATAAACATCCACTATGACTAAACTTAACGAACTTACTACAAGTACACAAGTAACATCTGATTTATTGTGAACTATTTACTTATTAGTAGGTTTTGGATGCATATGCATTATATGTTCAAAGTGTATACTTTTTGTAATAACTCAGAGGTATAAGATGTAGTGGCAGATCTGAATTTTAGTGCCAATAGGCCTGTGCTTGAAACAGTACTACTAGTTATGGAATTGTTTCTATGTATTCTATATTAAAGAATGCCCTGAAAACAGAAATTGAGTATCTGAAACAGAGGTGTAGGCATTGGTGAGAATTTAATACTCAATATCCTTAAAGTTCTACTTAATTACACTGTTGCTTTTAACCAAATCTTCAAGAACACATGAAGATTTCTTCAGAAGAATATCTGGATCAGCATGTAAATAAAAATTACCTTCCATGTCTTCTAGAATTTTGAGAATGTTCTTCATTATTATGGTCTTCCCAATAGTAGCCTAAAACACAGTACCAGAAACTATAAATCATTGGAGTTTAGCCAAAAATTAAGGTATTATCTTCAGTGAACCTTAGAACAATGTCTGATTCATTCACCTCATTCTTCTTCTTTCTCAATAGAAATTATAGAAGAACACCAAAAAAAAAAAAAGAAGCAAAAAAAAAAAAAAGACAAGCAAACAAACATACAAATCAAAAAATAGTTACCCTCTTATCTTAAAAAGGAAAACAATATTAGGAGTTTTACCAATAGCAGTGAGGTTGCTGTAGGTCTCCTGCATCACATCTTCATAGAGACTCTTCTGGGAGGGATCCAGCAAAGCCCATTCTTCCTCAGAAAAGTTTACATGCACATCCTCAAAGGTCACTGCATTCTAAAACATCCCATACAAGTGTGTGAAAGAAAGCATGGTGATCACATATTGAACATATATTTCATTGACAGTGAATTCAAATTATTCCCCCTTTTCCTCTCCACATCCAAAAGAGAGCTAATATCCAAAATATATAAAGAAATCAAGAAACTTATCATCAAAAAAACAAAAAACCCAATTAAAAAATGGGGTACAGAACTAAACTAAGATTTCAAAACTGAGGACTCTCGAAAGGCTGAGAAGCACCTAAAGCAATGTTCAAAGTCCTTAGTGATCAGAGAACTACAAGTCAAAATGACCCTGAGATCCCCTCTTACACCAATTAGAATGGCTAAGATCAATTCCTCAGGTGACAACACATGTTGTAGAGGATGGGGAGAAAGAGAACCACTCCTCCATTGCTGGGGACATTGCAAACTCACAGAACCACTCTGGAAATCAATCTGGAGGATCCTCAGAAAATTGGAAATAGATCTACGTGAACACCCTCCTATACCACTCTTGGGTATATACCCAAAAGATGCCCCCACCATGGCACAGGAGCATGTGTTCCACTATGTTCACAGTGACCTTATTTGTGGTAGCCAGAAGCTGGAAACAACCAAGATGTCCCATGACAGAAGAATGGATACAGCAAATGTGTTTCATTTACACAATGGAATACTACTAGATTATTAAGAACGCGGACATCCTGAGTTTTGCAAAAAATGGATGGAACTAGAAAATATCCTAAGTGAGGTAACTAAGAAGAAAAAAGGACATTCAATGTATGCTTTAACTAATAAGTAGATGCCAGACAAAAAGAAAAAAAGTACAGAGTACCCAAGATACTCAATAGAACTCAAAAACGTAAACAAGTTCAAGTGCCCAAGTGAGCACACCTCAGTCCCATAGGGATGGGAAAGATAATTAGAGTGGGGGTTCAGTAGAAAGAGAGTTTATGAGCCCTAGAAAACAGCTTTAGCCTAGAGACTTAGATCAGTACTAAAATGCAAGCATCAGTAGGATTTTCACAAGGAAGTAGCCAAATTAGCTACTACAGATTAATAGACAATGGAAATAAAGGAATACTGCTCAGTTGTTTTGGACTTATGCCTTGATAAATAAAAATAATATTCCATCCCAGCAATCTGGGAGGCAGAGGCAGGCAGCTTTCTGAATTCTAGGCCATCCTGGTCTACAGAGTGAGTTCCAGGACAGCTAGGGCTATAGTCTCGGGACAAAAAACAAATTCAAAAAAACAACAACAACAAAAACCCAGATTCATTTATTTAGGAGATAGCTGTATTGAGGAAAAAATACAGCATTACTAAAAAGTCAATAACATTTGGTATACAAATCAGTGGCAAGAACCACCTTTGAATACCAACCTAGAAAAAAGCACTTAATGAGTAAGTTTCTCAGGCAGGAGCTCCTGGCTCCTTAAACAGACAAACCTTCACAGGTTCAGCTAATCAAAAACAGCTGCAGGAACAAACAAACAAAAAAAAAACTGAAAGAAAGAAAAGAAATGAAGAGAAAAAGAGAGGAAATACAGGGTCAGTTCTTTTAAGATATCCTTGCTGCATCAAAAAGTGGCCTGTCAACACAAGCCAGATTCCCAGACTAGACACAGTTTCCTAGCTAGGCATGGGGATAAATTCTTTGGAGAAGGTTCTCAGGTTGGCCTAACTCATACTGGACAGAAAAGCAAATATCTGTGACACCAACAACTTCTGAGAGAACAGCAGGGTCAGAATCTGTTATAGCATCTAAGGGTTACACATCAAGGTGATGAAATGCAAAACAATATTCCATTGAAATGAACATTAATAAACAAGTTGATATGGCCATTTTCCTATCTAGAAAAATAGACATCAAGTAAAAATTAATTAAAAGCAATGCAGGACATTACATGTTCATCAGGAAACAAAAAATTCAAAAGAAACGTGTTTCAATACAACACAATACCTTATGAATGATTCTCCAAAACTGATCAAATAATTCAACACAACAGTCTCAACAGATACAGGAAAATCTAAATAAACACCCTGCATACCAGGGTGCTTGTTTCTAACTTTCTAAGTTGTTTCAGCCTATCTTTATAAAACCAGCACATCAAGAAAAGAAACAACCAGTTTCCATCTGAACCCAGAGTGGATCCTGTGCTAGAGTGCTACATAGCCAAATACCACCAGGAGAGAGCTGGTCTCCCAGAAGTGACAACACACCTCTGAACACAGGTAAGTCCACCACGTCTCTTCAAATTCCTGGCCCAAGAGAAACCCTTCCAGAGCCATCAGGACACATGAACTAAGGAGCAGCCAGGCACAGGATCCTTCTGGTTTCTGTCTATACCCCAGACCTGACACTGTGCCACATCTCTCCATCTCAAATTCCTTCCTGAAAGAACTGGTCTCCCAGGAGTACGCACACAGACTGGAAGGAGTGACCAGTCACAGTTAGCGACAACATGACTAGCTAACACCAGAGATAAGCAGACGGCAAAAGACAAGGGCAAGAACAGATGCAACAGAAACCAAGGCAACTTGGCATCATCAGAACTCAGTTCTCCCACCACAGCAAACCCTGGATACCCCAACACACCAGAAAAGCAAGGCTCTGATTTAAAATCACATCTCATGATGATGATAGAGGACTTTAAGAAGGACATAAATAACTCACTTAAAGAAATAAAGGAGAACAGAGACAAATGGATAGAAGCCATTAAAGAGGAAAAACAAAAATCTCTTAAAGAATTCCAGGAAAACACAACCAAACAGGTGAAGGAACTGAACAATTACATCCAACGTCTAAAATTGTAAATAGAAATAATAAAGAAAAAAAAACAAAGAGAGACAACACTGAAGATAGAAAACCTAGGAAAGAGATCAGGAGTCATAGATACAATAATCACCAACAGAATACAAGAGACAGAAGAGAGAATCTCAGGTGCAGAAGATACCATAGAAAAGATTGACACAACAGTCAAAGAAAATGCAGCATATTAAAAAAATACAAAACAAAACATGCAGGAAAACCAGAACACAATGAAAGGACCAAAACTAAGGATTATATGTAGAGAAGAGAGTGAAGATTCCCAAATTAAAGGGTCAGTGACTATCTTTGACAAAATGATAAAAGAAAATTTCCTGAACCTAATGAAAAAGATGCCCATAAAAATACCAAAAGCCTACAAATCTCCAAATAGATTGCCAGAAAAGAAATTCCTCCTGACACATATTAATAATTTTAAAAATGCACAAACTGAAGAAAGAATATTAAAAGGGGTAAGGTCAAATACCACATAAAGGCAGGCCAATAACAATTACACCAGACTTCTCCACAGAGAGTAGGAAAGCTAGAAGATCCTGGACAGATCTCTTACAGACCTTAAGAAAACACAAATGCCAGCTAAGACTACTAGACCCAGTAAAACTCTCAATTATCATAGATGGAGAACCCAAGATATTCCATGACAAAATCAAATTTACACACCATCTTTCAATAAATCCAACCCTACACAGGATAATAGATGGAAAACACAAACAGAAAGAGGGAAACTACACCCTAGCAAAAACAAGAAATTTTCTTTCAACAAACCAAAATGAAGATAGCCACACACACTGAAAAAGGACAACAAAAATAACAGGAACCAACAATCCCTATATCTTAATCTCTTAACAGCAATGGCCCCAATTCCAAAATAAAAAGACATAAAATAACTGACTGGATTTGTACACAGGACCCAGAATTTTGTTGCATGCAGGAAACACACCTCAGTGTCAAAGACAAACAGTACCTACAGTAAAGGAGTGGAAAACAATTTTCAAAGCAAGTGGTCCCAAGAAACAAGCTGGAGTGACCATTCTAACATCGGATAAAATCTAATTTCAACCACAAGTTATCAAAAAGGATAAGGAAGAATACATCATACCGATCAAAGGAAAAATCTGCCAAGACGCACTCTGAATTATAAACATCTATGCTCCAAATGCTAGGGCACCAACATTCAAAAAAGAAACTTTACTAAAGCTCAAAGTACACATTGTACCTCACACAATAATAGTGGGAGACTTCAACATCCCACTCTCAATAATGGACACATCCTGGAAACACAAACTAAACACAAATGCAGTGAAACAAAGAGAAGTTATGGACCAAATGGATTTAACAGATTTCTACAAAATATTCTGTCCTACATCAAAAGAATATACCTTTTTCTCAGCACCTCAAGATACCTTCTCCAAAAGTGACCACATAATCAGTCACAAATCAGACCTCAAGAGATATAAGAAGACTGAAATGATCCCAGGCACTGTATCATATCTTGAAGGATTAAGGCTGGTCGTCAATAGCAACAAAAACAACAGAAAGCCCACATACACATGAAAGCTGAACAATGCTCTACTCAATGATAACTGGGTCAAAGTAAAAAATAAAGAAATAAAAGACTATTTTAGAATTTAATGACAATGACAGTACAACATACCCAAACTTATAGGACCAAATAAAAGTAGTGCTTAGAGGAAAACCCATAGAGCTGAGTGTCTCCAAAAAGAAACCGGAGCAAGCATACATTAGCAGCTAAAATCTCTAGAACAAAAGAAAGCAAATACACCCAAGGGGAGTAGATGATGGGAAATAGTCGATCTCACAGCTGAAATCAGCCAAGTAGAAATAAAAAGAACCATACAAAGAATCAACAAAACCAGGAGCTTGTTCTTTGAGAAAATAAACCAGATAGATATAACTTTAGCCAGACAAATCCCTGGGAACACACAGAGAAATGAAAGCAAGATATAACAACATAAACTGAGGAAATTAAAAAAAATCATTTCCTACTAAAAAGGCCTATGCTCAACAAAACTGGCAAAACTGGATGAAATAGACAATTTTCTAGACAGATACCAAACATCAAAGTTAAATGAGGATCAGATGAACCATCTAAACAGTCCCAAAACCCCTAAAGAAATGGAAGCAGTCATTAAAAGTCTCCCAGGACTAGATAGGTTTAGTGCAGAATTCTATTAGACCTTCAAAAAAGACCTAATACCAATACTCTTCAAACTACTCCACAAGACAGAAACAGAAGGAACACTACTCAATTTGTTCTATGATCACAGTTGTACTTCTACCAAAACCATGCAAAGACCCGAAAAGAGAAATAGAACTTCAGACCAATTTCATGTATGGATATTGATGGAAAAATACTCCATAAAATTCTCACAAACCAAATCCAAGAACACATCAAAAGATCATTTACCATGATTAAGTAGGCTTCAGCAAAGGAATGCGGGGATGGTTCAATATACAGAAATCTTTCAACATAATCCACTACATAAACAAAATCAAGGGGGGCGGGGAGATGATCATTTCATTAGATGCTGAAAAAGCATTATAGAAAATTCAGCATCACTTCCTATTAAAAGTCTTGGAAAGATCAGAAATTCAAGGTCCATAAGTAAATATAGTAAAAGCAATATAGAGCAAACCAGTAGCCAACATCAAACTAAATGGAAAGAAACTTGAAGCAATCCCACTAAAATCAGGGACTAGACTAGGCTGTCCTCTATCTCTCTATCTATTCAATATAGTACTTGAAGTTCTAGCCAGAGCAATTAGACAACAAAAGGGGGTTAAAGGGATACAAATTGTTAAGGAAGAAGTCAAAAATATCACTATTTGCAGAAGATATAATAGTATAATTAAGTGGCCCCAAAAACTCCACCAGAGAACTACAGCTGATAAATACCTTCAGTAAAGTGGCCAGACATAAAATTAAAACAAATCAAACAAATCAGTAGCCTTACTCTACTCAAAGGATAAAGAGGCCAAGAAAGAAATTAGGGAAATGGCACCCTTCACAATAGTGACAAACTGTATAAAATATGTTGGTGTGACTCTAACCAAACAAGTAAAAGATCTGTATGACAAGAAAGTTAAATCTCTGAAGAAAGAAACCAAAGAAGACCTCTGAAGATGGAAACATCTCCCAGGCTCGTGGACTGGCAGGATTAATATAGTAAAAATGGCCAGCTTGCTGAAAGCAATCTATAGATTCAATGCAATCCCCATCAAAATTCCAAGTCAATTTATCATAGAGATAGAAAGAGCAATTTTCAAATTCATTTGGAATAAGAAAAATCCCAGGATACCAAAAACTATTCTCAACAATGGAAGAACTTCTGGGGGAAGCAGCATTCCTGATCTCAACCTGTACTAGAGAAGAAGCGATAAAAATTGCATATTATTGATAAGGTGACAGGCATGTAGATCAATAGACTAGAACTGAAGACTCAGGAATGATCCCACATACCTAGGTCACTGGATCTTTGACAAAGGAGCTAAAAAAGGCAGCAGAGTGGAAAAAAGACAGCATTTTCAGCCAATGGAGCTGGTTCAACTGGAAGTCAACCTGTAGAGGAATGAAAATGGATCCATTCTTCTCTCCTTATTCAAAGCTCAAGACCAAGTGGATCAAAGACCTCCACATAAAACCAGATGCACTGAATCTAATAAAAGAGAGAGAATAGGGAAAAGTCTCAAGCACATGGGCACAGGGGAAAAGTTCCTAAACAAAACACCAATGGCTTATGCTCTAAGATCAAGAATGAACAAATGGGACCTCATAAATTGCAAAGCTTCCTTAAGGCGGAAGGGCACTGTCAATAGGACAAAATGGCAACCAACAGATTGGGAAAAGTTCTATACCAATCTTACATCTGATAGAGGCCTAATATCCAATACATACAAAGAACTCAAGAAGGTGGACCAAAGAGAAACAAATAACCCTATTAAAAAATGGTGTTCAGAGATAAACAGAGAATTCTCAATTGAGGAAACTCAAGGGCTGAGAAATACCTAAAGAAATGTTCAACATCCTTGGTCATCAAGGAAATGCAAATGAAAACAACCCCGAGATTCCACCTCTCACCAGTCAAAATGGCTAAAATCAAACTCAGGTGACAGCAGATGCTGGTGAAGATGTGGAGAACGTGGAACACTCCTCCACTGCTGGTGGAATTGCAAACAGATACAACTCCTCTGGAAATAAGTCTTCATAAAATTGGACATAGTACTCCCTGAGGACCTAGCTATCCATCATGGAAATATACCCAGAAGATACTTTAACATGTAGTAAGTACACAGGCTCCACTATGTTCATAGCCACCATATTTATAATAGCCAGAACTGGAACCAACCAAGATGTCCCTCAACAGAGAAAGGGATCCAGAAAATTTGATACATTTCCAAAATGGAATACTACTCAGCTATTAAAAGTAATGCCTTTATGGAATTCGCAGGTAAATAGGTGGAACTGAAAAATATTTGGAATGTAAACAAAGAATATAGAAAATAAAAATATTAAAAAAAACTCAAAAAAAAAAAAGAAAAATATCATCCTAAGTGAGGTAACCCAATCATAAAAGAACACACATGGTATGCACTCACTGATAAGTAGATATTGGCTCAGAAGCTTGGAATACCTAAGACATAATTCACATATCAAATGATGCCCAAGAAGAAGGAAGAACAAAATACTCATAGTAAAATGGGCCTTCTTAGAAGGGGGAACAAAATACTCATAGGAGGAAATATGAAGAAAAAATGTGGAATAGAAACTGAAGGAAAGGCCATCTAGAGACTGGCCCACCTGGGGATCCATCCCATATAGCCACCAAACCAGGACACTATTGTGGATGCAGAAGTGCTTGCTAATGGATGCCTGATATGGCTGTCTCCTGAGAAACTCTGACAGAAGCTGACAAATACAGAGGTGGAGGCTCACAGCCAACCATTGGACTGATCGTGGGTTCCAAGATGGAGAAGTTGGAGAAAGGACCAAATCTGAACTGTTTTGCAGCCACATGGGAGAAGCAACAGTATCAACAGGCCTGCACCTCCAGCGCCCTCAGGACTGAACCTCCAACACATGGAGGAACCCATGGTGCTAGACACGTATGTCAGAAAGGGTGGCCTTGTTGGACATCAGTGGGAGGAGAGGCCCTTGGTACTGATGGTGTTGGAACTCCCAGTATAATGGAATTTCACAGAAGGAAGATGGGAGTGGGAGGATAGGTGGTGGAGCACCCTCATAGAGGCAGGGTGAAGGGAGATAGGACAGCAGTTTTCTGAAGAGGAGACCTGGTAAGGGGAAAACATTTGAAATGTAAATAAACAAAATATACAAAAAGAAAAACAAACAAAAGAATAGAAATAAATGAAGGCTTATGGACCCTGTGAAACTGAACAACTTCCTACTATAAATAATGTCAATACAGAAATAAAGAAATTAAAAACATTCTTCAACTCAATCAAAAGAATACATAGCACACAAACTTATACGACACAAGTCACAAGTGGTGATAAGACGATAGTTTATTCCACTAAATATCACATTAAAAAAAAAAACATTAACAAAATCTCATGCTAGAATAACAGCACACCTAAACGTGCTAAAAGAAAAAATAGTAAGCACAGAAAAAAGGACAAGAGAGCAAGAAACCATCCAACTGAAGGGAGAGAGAGAGACAGAGAGAGAAACAAAAAGCTGTTCTTTCAGAAAAATCAAGCCCTAAAGACATGGAAAGATTATCTAAAATACTCAACTCAAAGTGAGAAAGGACACGTAACAAAAAGCAAATGGAAAAATCCCAAAAACCAGAAAGACATATTTAAAATCCTGTACTCCATCAAATCTGAAAAGAGAAAGAAATAAATGTTAAGATGAAATATTTGTTTCAATCAGATTCATTATTAAATATTAAATTGAGACAATATACACAGTTTAATTAGCGAAATAACTCTAGTAAAACAGAAGCTATTATTACAGAATTTGAACTAAACATGACACAGCTGGAGAGCTGAGTTGGCAGAAGTCAACAGGATTTTGAAAGGAGATTTACCGCCAATACTTAACAGTAGTCTACAAAAGAGAAACAGGAAGAATATTATTTAATTCTATTTATGAAGCCACAGTTATGCTTACACCAAAGCATATATAGACTCAAGAAGGAAAGGCCAATATCCTTCATGAACAAATATGCAAAAATATTTGGTAAAATACTTGCAAACAGCCTTCACGAACACATCAATAATACCATGCACACTGATCAACTAGGATTCATCCAGAGATGCAGTGATGACTCAACACAGGAAAATCAGGAAATGTAATCCACCATAGAAAGAAACTCACAGAAAGAAACCACAGCACCATCTTACTGGACAACAAACAAATCCTCAAAAATACAAAACCACTTCATGAAGAGGCTTGGGTAGATTAGGGATAAAACTGACATATAACATAGGAAGTTTATGGAAATTCTACAGCAAACATCAAATTAAATGAGCAGAAAATAAAAGAAATTCCACTGGTTCTACAACCAAAACAAGGCTGTCTACTTTCTCCATATCTATTAATATAGAACTTGAAGTCGTACCGAGAAACACGATAACAGAAGAACAAGAGGATATAATTTGGAAATGAAAAATTCAAAGTATACAAACTGGCTGATTATAGGATAGTGTATATAAGTGAACTGAAAAATTCCATAAGAAAACTTTTTTAGCTCATAAACACATTCAAGATAGCGACTGGATCTTAGACTATATCAAACAAAACTGATAGCCCTCTTACATTCCTCTTATATGAAAAGGCAAACGGTGTGAGAAAGAGATCAGAGAAACAACACCCTTTGTAATAACCACAAATAATATGAAATATGTTAGAAGAGTTTGAGGTGTGGCTAAGATTCTTAGACTAACTAAACCTCTGACCTGGCTGTAATTACAAAATAGTGGAACAAGCTAATACGGAACAAAAGAAAACCCAGTAAAGTAAGAATGTCCTACACCGTCCAGGCAAGCCTGGGTAGTCGGGTCTGACTGGAGTGTGCATGGCCAGCAGCCAGTGGTGCTGTCTGTTGCCTTACACCTCTCTATTCTAGACTCGTACTGTGACACTATCTCCATCCATGGCAGCCTTCCATTTCACACGGGAAGAGTTTGAACTCAGACACACAGAGGGTATTCAGGTATTTGAGAGGAGAGGCTGGATGTGATCATGGGCCTGGGCCTCCAGCAGGCCGCCCTGGGCTGTACAGTGACTCCCTGTCTAACAGGTAAACAAACATAACAACAGGTGGGAGCAACACATTGGTAATTCAAATGAGGAACAGGAAAAGGCTGACTTGTTTCTATATCTGTGCTCCATAGGAGGCTTAAAGTTCTACCTAGAAGAATAAGACAATTCTTGCCAAGAGGTCAAGGGGATATAATTTGGAGAATAAAAATTCAAATTACACTAAATAGGAGGTGAAATGAACTTAGTGACCCAAAAAATTCTACTACCAAGTTTCTATTGCTTATAAACTCTTTCAGGAAAGTGGCTAGATGCAAGATTAACTGAAAACTGTAAAATGAATCTATAGCCCTCCTGTATGCCACCTATCTCAAGATGAGAAATGGACTGAGAAAAAACTCAGAGCAACAACATAATAACAAATGAAAGATGTCAGAGTAACATTTAAAAAGTAAGTCATGTTAAAAAAACAAATGAAAGATTTGCATGAGAAGTTCAATTAATTAAAGAAGTTTAAGTAAAGTGTAAGACCCCCAAAAAACCGAGGGTGCCCTAGCACCCCACGCCCTGAAAGGCGACACCCAAATCACTCGTGAGAAATGGTCTAGATGCAATAGCATGAGGATTTCTTTATTCCAGAATTCTGGGTTCCACAGTCATACACCACACAGGGGTAGAGGCCTGAAGACCCTGTGCAACTGAAGTCAGGGGTATTTAAAGGGAAAAAAATCACAAGACAAGGCTTAGAGGACACAATTCACAAGGCAAGGGGTGGGGGACAAAACAAGCACTGAATGGGGAAGTATGGAATGAGGAAGTAAGGAAGGTTAGAGATTATCTGGAGCAAACATCCTTGGGGCACTGTATAGTTAAACAGGGTGGGCTATCTTTCTCAAGCTGAAAACAGAAAAACAAGTTACTCTGTGCTGGGCTAGTTGTTTAGAGGTCTAAAAACATTGAGTTGGGGGTCTCTCAATAAAAAGATGGGACATTTCTCATGCCCTTGAATTGGTAGGCCTAAAGCCATAAAAATATGAATCTTCACAAACGAATCTACAAATTCAACACGATCCCTGACAAATGCCAAAGAAAAGTTTACAGTCCTCGAAAGGGCAATTTCCAGCTCCTATGACAAAAACCAAGGAGCGCTACAACAATCTGGAACAGGAAAATAACTACATGGTACTGGTATAAGAACACACAGCTTGATCCATGGACTAGAGTTGAAGACCAGAGACAATTCACATAAGGACACCTGGAGTTTTTTAAGGAATCCACCTAGAAACACTGAGAAAAACAGCACCTTAAACAAGGGGTTCCAATGACAAGCCTTGGCTCTGAGCAGGATTCAAAGACAAGGGGTGCCTGGGAACAGCAAAACAAAACAAAACAAAAAGACTAGAAGCCAAACTGTGGGTTCTAGCTGATGTCCCGAGTTCTGCTTGATAAAGATTTCCAGTTTGCTGCCCTCTATGCTCAGCTTTTTGCCTGTTGATGTCCTGCTTTCCGGTTTCTCTAAGAGATCTCTGTCCATGCTATGCTTTGTGTATGTGTGTGTGCCTGCACATGTGAACGCTTACATGTATGACAGAGAGAGAGAGACAGAGATGGGGGGGGGGGTTTCTCCAAGCAGTTCTCTCTCTTTATCCTAAAAAAATTTCCGGATACCTCACCAGAGGTAACACTGATCCAATCTTTATTTTCCATATCAATCCAATCACTTCCCTCAATCTTCCTCTGGAGTAACTCAGGAAACACCATTCCAAGACCCTGGTCCTTAGATTCTTTCTCATGGGTCAGCAAGCTTATCTTCTTAACAATGCAAAAGAATTCAGGGATCTGCACCCTTTGTTAAGCATACAACAAAAGTCAGTTGGATAGGACCCTGCCCTGAAATTTGCATGTTTACCACTCCAGGGCCTGGACTAGCAGTTTCCAAAACTGACCTTGAATGTACCTGCATTTGCATCTTTCTCACTTGCTGGCTCCAAGAGTAGCTGCCTTGCTTCCTTTAGATTCCTTAATATTTCATATGGCATCCTTATTTTCAAACTCATGTATTAGGAGCCTTTTCCCATAACCTTAAAGGCCGTCCAGAAATCCCACTTTGCCACTTTGCTATGAAGTAGCCACACCCTCAACTCCAGGATGCCTGCAGTTTCTAAGCAAAATGGAGTCATTAACATCCACAAGGAAGATATCCTCTGAAGGAAAGAGTTGTCTTGGGCAAGTGGGTCCAGAAAATATGTACATGATTACACAAACAAGCCATCAACACTCTGGAAGGCTCACACCAGTGCCCTGTCCCAGGGTCAGGAAACATGTCAACCTGTCCCCACTGGGGATATATGCATGACAATAGGCTGATGATTGCAACTACAGTAAAATCAGCATACATGAGGTAACCAAGACCTAGAATGATAGAAACTATATACATTCCCTGATAAGTGGATATTAGCTTTTGGTCAAACTTTAATGAAGGCATCCTCCTCAGACCCAGAGAGATTATGTAAAGAGAAGAGATGTAGAGAGGACACAGACACCTTTGTGACAAGATGGCTAAAGCTTTCACATCCATCTGACAAATGACAGTGTTATAAGACATTAAAAGCAGATGAAGAAAGAGTCAGCCAGACATTGCTTAAGCTGTCATTGTGTGCTGTTTCATGACATATAGGGCACTGACTGTAGGAATCCTTTATAAGTGTATAGTCCCTTAATTGTAATCTTTAACAATGTGACCTGTGAGCATATGTGTAAAAATTACCTCCCCCACACACACACACACAAACTTCAGGACTGCCAGGAAATTAACTCAACGTGACCTTCAACTGTTATATCTCTTACTGTCAATCTCCTACTGATCTTTCTTCCAAAGCCAGAAACCCTGTACTCTACAGATCTCTCTGCATGGAGATGATCAGAATGGTGGCGATGGCTCTGAGGTCCCTCATGCCTCTATGTGACTTCAGGAAAACCCACGTCCTTTGAAGCCCTGACAGAAAACAATGTTGAAGAACAATTTAATGTCTGCTTCCTGCCAAGCACTATGAACACCTGAGAATCCTCTGAAACTCAAAAGTACATTTGAACCCTGGAATTAACGTCCATGAAACACGCATTGTGGCTGGTGGTGGCAGAGCAAGGGAACGACGCATAACTACAGTGACTTTCAAGAAGAGCAGGCCATTCCCTGTGGGGAAAGGACATCAAGGAGATGATGTATGATTTTGTCATTATGTGTAATATTACCTGCTGACATATGTCAGCTGACACAGACATAGGTGATATACTAGATCAACAAAGTTTGATTCAACAGTACCCCCCCCCCCCCCACAATTTGTATACCCACAAATCTGGGCAATTTCTATTCACACCCATGAATTAACAAAGGCTGAGGAATTAAAAAAAATCACTCAGTTTGCCCCATCAGGTCCTCCTTCCCAATCGTGACTCCTGCAGATGACTCCTTAAACTTTAGTCTGTGAACTAGCTATTGCCTCATTATTTTACCCTACAGTGTACACAGCAAGTTGTTCCTCCTCTTCTGGTCTGAAGAAAGAAGCCATGCTTCACATGGAAGCACTTTTCCTTTCACTGCAAAGGAAAGTTCATTACATGACTGACAGGAGTAATTTTAAAACACTCTTGTTTTACATGCTTTGAACTATTGAACTTAGGAAGTTTAATAAAAAGAAAAGCAGAGTCATTGACATGGGGAGCATGAAACTTGGATTCAGGTGACGAAATAGCTATTGTAAACAACTTTTTAAAAAAGAGTACAGGTGCAGCTGAACAAAAACTAATGCATCTATTTTTTGATTGTGTAAAAAAACAGAAATATTGAAAGAATGTGCTTTCAGTCACCCAACATGTGAGATGCCTTTTACAACCTACACAAAATGAACCCAAAATGAATCACAACCAAAAGGATAAATGGAAGAGCTTGTAGACTGTACCAGAGAAACTGAGCCTATCTTCTATTGGCATCAAGCCAAAGGTGTTTCTATACACAAGAGAGAGGGAGGGATGCAGAAAGACACATACACACACACACACACACAGAGAGAGAGAGAGAGAGAAAGAGAGAGAGAGAGAGACAGAGAGAGAGAGAGAGAGAGAGAGAGAGAGAGAGAGAGAGAGAAGCACCATAAAACTTAGAGGGGTGGGGTGTCAAGATGGGCATGTTAGTGCATTTTTCAGTCCCAGCACTCAGGACACAGAGGAAGACCACTGTAAATTTGAAAAGAGCTTTAGAAATACAGAAATATGAAATAAACATACTAAGGAACCAACTGTCAAAATACAGTCAACATCAAATTAAATGAAGATAAACTCAGAAGAATTCCTTGAAATGAAAAACAAGAAAGTGCTGACCTGTCTCTATATCTGACCTAAATATGTGGCTTGAAGTTGTACCTACAAGAATAGGACAATTGAAAGAGATCAAGGGGATATAAATTGGACAGTAAAAATTCAAATTATACTAATTAGGAGATGACATCATTTTAGTGATCCAAAAAATTCTACTACCAACTTTCTATTGCTTATAAACACTTTCAGGACAGTGGCTGGATACAAGATTAACTGAAAACTGGAAAATAAATCTATAGCCCTCCTGTATGCCGCCTATATCAAAATGAGAAATGGACTTAAAATAAAAAAATCAGACAAATGACAAGTGTTATAAGAGATTAAAATCAGATGGGAGAAAGAGTCAGCAGGACACTGCTTAAGCTGTCATTGTGTGCTGTTTCATGACCAACAGTGCACGGACTGTGGGGATCCTTTGTAAGTGTATAGTCCCTTAATGTGAACTTAAACAATGTAACCTATGAGCACATGTGTATAGATAAACACACACACAAACACACACAAACACACACACACACACGCACATGCACACGCGCGCGCGCGCGCGCGCGCGCGCGCGCGCACACACACACACACACACACAAACTTCAGAACTCCCACAAAAATAACTCAAAGTGACTTTCAACTGTTATATTTCTCAGTCAATCTCTTACTGATCTTTCTTCCAAACCAGGAGGCCCTGTGCTCTACTGATCTTTCTGCATGGAGAAATATCAGAATGGTGGTTATGGCTCTGCAGTGTCTCATGCCTCTTTGTGACTTCAGGAAAACCCATGTCCTCTGAAGCCCACAGAGAAAACAAAGTTGAAGAGCAATTCAGTGTCTGCTTCCTGCCAAGCACCATCAACACCTGAAAAACCTCTAAACTCAAAAGTACTTTTGAATCTGTCACCTGATACACACACACACACACACACACACACACACACACACACACAGCTTCTGAGCTGCCCTAACTGGATCAAGTGTGATTCAACAGTACTTCCCCAACTTGCATACCCACCAATCTGGACAATTTCCATTCATATGCATGAATTAATAAATGCTCAGGAATCAAAAAAAAACCCCACTCACTTTTCCCTATCAGGGCCTCTTTCATAATGACCCAGCAAGAGACTCCTTATAAGAATGTCAGTCTGTGAGCTAGCTCTTGTCTACATTGTTTCACCCTGCAGGGACCACAGACAACTGTTCCTCCTTTTCTGGTCTGAAGGCAGAAGCCATGCTCCACATGCAAGTTCTTTTCCTTTAAGAGCAAAGAACAGTTCATTACATGACTGAGATGAGTAATTTTAAGACGCTCCTGTACATCCTTTAACTATCAAATTTAGGAAGTTTAATCCAAAGGAAAGCAGGTTCATTTCCCTGGAGAGCACGAGACCAGGATCCAGGTGACAACATAGCTTGTCTCAGAAACAGTTTTTTAGACGGCTAAAGGTGCAGCTGTACAAAATTAATGCATCTATTTTTTGCTTCTTAAAAAAACAGTGAAATATTGAAAGAATGTTCTTTCAGTCACTCAGCACTTGAGATGCGTCTTACCACCTAGACAAAATTAACTCGAAATGAATCACAACAAAATTGTTAAATGGAATAGAAGAGTTTGTAGCAGAGAAACTAAGCCTGTCTTACATTCGCATCCTGTCAAGGATGTTTGTATACAGAAGCCTCTGCTCCAAATGTTTCGTGCAGATTCAGCCCAGAGAGTGGAGTTATTCAGATGCCATTGATGGTTCCGGGAATGGCTAATACTAAGAGGGACCTCACGCGTGCCTGCATCAAGCTGCTGGTTCCCACCCAGCCCTGAGTCGGACCCGACACAACAGCTCCCGCTCCTCACCGTCGTATGCGGTGTGCATATCCGCGCCATGTCGCACCTTAAGATTTTTTGATCAGTACTCAGCAGTGAGGTCAGAGAACAACACAGCATGTCTCTGAAACTTCCTCAGTTGCATCGAACTTGCAATGTGATTTTCGGAAGAACCAGCCTCCTCTTCTGACTGGCAGGCTCTTATGTAGGCCCTGATTGGACAGTAAATCTGTCAATCAACAAGTGCACTTCCGCTGGGCACAGCCCCCTTGGTGCTTGGATCTTGGGAATAACTTTTTTTTTTTAATTCGATATATTTTTTTATTTACATTTCAAATGATATCCCTTTTCCTGGACCCCCACTCCCCGAAAGTCCCATAAGCCCTCAACCCTCCCCCTGTTCTCTCATCCACCCCTTCCCACTTCCCTGTTCTGGTTTTGCCCTGTACTGCTACACTGAGTCTTTCCAGAACCAGGGGCCACTCCTCAGTTCTTCTTGTACATCATTTGATGTGTGGATTATGTTTTGGGTATTCCAATTTGGGTAGGCTAATATCCACTTATCAGTGAGTACATACCATGATTGATCTTTTGAGACTGTGTTGCCTCACTAGTATGATGTTCTCCAGCTCCATCCATTTGTCTAAGAATTTCATAAATTCATTGTTTCTAATGGCTGAATAGTACTCCATTGGGTATATATACCACATTTTTTGCATCCATTCTTCTGTTGAGGGATACCTGGGTTCTTTCCAGCTTCTGGATATTATAAATAGGGATGCTATGAACATAGTGAAGCATGTATCCTTATTACATGCTGGGGAATCCTCTGGGTATATGCCCAGGAGTGGTATAGCAAGACCCTCCGGAAGTGACTTGCCCAGTTTAGAGGAACCGCCAGACTGATTTCCAGAGTGGTTGTACTAATTTGCAACCCCACCAGCAGTGGAGGAGTGTTCTTCTTTTCCACATCCTTGCCAACACCTGCTGTCTCCTGAATTTTTAATCTTAGCCATTCTGACTGGTGTAAAGTGAAATCTCAGGATTGTTTTGATTTGCATTTCCCTAATGACTAGTGAAGTTGAGCATTTTGTAAGATGCTTCTTAGCTATGCCAAGTTCTTCGGGTGAAAATTCTTTGTTTAGCTCTGTACCCCATTTTTTAACAGGTTTATTTGGCTTTCTGGGGTCTAACTCCTTGAATTCTTTGTATTTATTCGATATTAGCCCTCTATCTGATGTAGGGTTGGTGAAGATCTTTCCCCAATTTGTTGGTTGACGATTTGTCCTTTTGATGATGTCCTTTGCCTTGCAGAAACTTTGTAATTTTATGAGGTCGCATTTGTCAATTCTTGATCTTAGAGCATAAGTTATTGGTGTTCTGTTCTGATCCTGGGAATTTCCAGACTGAGTTTTCCCTTTCTGCTGACTGGATGGCGCTGGGCTGCAGGGGAATGTGAAGACACTGATCAGGGATGGGGAGTGCAGTCATAGGCCAGAGCTGGTTGGGGAGTTCCTGGGCAGCCACAAGGCACAGACCTGGCCTGGAGGGTGGGGGTGAGGTTGTGACTTGGACATCCAGGCACAGCTGGGTGTCCTGGAAGAACCAAGAACAGAGTCAGATCCGTTGTGGCACATAGCTGCGTCATATCATTTTAAATTATATAACCATTATGGTATTGACAATATTTTAGCTTCTTAAAGAGTAAATGCTAAACACTGTTTTCAGCCTCGAGTCTATTCTTTTGGAACTCTGTCCAAATAAATGTATTTTAATGCCCTTGTAAATTTTTTGCTACTTTCACATAGTAAAGGCCTGTATTATATGAGGATGGCATCATAATATTTATATATTCCAATGAATGACAGTGTGAATTAAATGCATATCGAAAATACTAAACTGAATTGTTTTATAAAAGTCCTATGGGTGCCCATAGTTTTAGTATTTATCAAAAAGTCAATATAACTCAAACAAGAAAACTGTACTTTGAATATTTGAAATAAATTATGTCCCTATGTTTCCTTAAAGGTAAAAACTGCCAGTGTTTAAGTATTAATAAATTCCTTGGTAAATCCTCCACAATAGAATATTTTAGAAAGAAAACAACATGAGAAAACATAAGCAAGATATAACTTGTTGTTGAAGCCTTAGAACACTGGTAAATGAATGTCAATATGTACACCTGGAAAATACTTTTTTTTTTCTGTTCTTAAAAACTGTTTTATCTAAGTAAATGTGAATTTAATGTGTTTCACTGTTCCAGGGAAATTAAATTTGTTGAAATCAACAAAAATTCATTATTCTTAATGTTGGAAGGTAGAACTATATATAACAGCAGGATCATTGATATTTTTTAATTCTCCCAACTGTTATATTTCTAACTGTAAATATACTTGTGAAGTATTGTGCTAGAAGTAGGATTTCTGCTAATGACAATGGCTTTGTAAATCAAAAGGGAATGTTACATAGTATAGAATTCTGATTTAAAGACACTTCTGACAATTACATGTATGGGGGGAATCTGTGTTTGTGTCCATGTGTTATTTTTATAGCATGAGATAAAGAAACCTGGAAGCAAATCATAAAAATGGCTGAGAGGCTGTCAGATCAACTGAGGAAGAAAGGCTCATTGGTACTCATGACTGGCAGTACTCTCCAAGGCACGTTCGCTCCATTGCTATAGGTCTGCTTGGTTCACCAAATTGTTGATTTTAGGTGCAGCAGTGGAGAGAGAAGCTCGACCAATTGCTAAGCCTTCGTTTTCTTGGAAAGACTGAGTGACACTGAACTAGCAACTCTAGGCCTTTGATTCAAATATTATAGAAGGTTAATTGGAGCTGGGAGGTTCCAACTCCTAAAGTTATATTGCCCTTGCTGCCTCTACTGTGAGAGCACACAACCCACACGAAGCTCAACCCTGTTGATTATTGGCTAGCTATAATCAAAGTAAAAACTGCGTGGCCCAGGAGTGTATGAGGACTGAGTTCTATGCAGCGGGGCTGGCATCTAGTCTCTTAGAGACTGCATCATATCTGCCCAAAGCCTTTAGAGTCTCTGTTGAGAAGTAAGGTGTAGTTCTGACAGATGTGCTTTTTTTAAAATTATGTTTTATCTATTTTATGTATGTGATTACACTGCAGCTGTACAGATGATCATGAGTCATCATGTGGCCACTGGGAATTGAACTCAGGACCTTGAGAGCAGTCAGTGCTCTTACCTGCTGAGTCATTTCACTAGCCCGGATCTGCTTTTATATACTATTTGACATTTCCCCTTGTACGTTTTAATATATTAGTTGAAATTTAATTCAATATTTTCCTCTGTTTTCTATACTTAGTGTTTTGAATATTATGTGGTGGAAGAATTTTCTTTTCTGGTTGAATTTACTTGATGTTCTGAAAAAGCTTCTATATTTATAGGCATTTTCTTTGTTAAGTTAGAGAAATTTTCTTCTATGATTTTGTAGAAAATAATTTTGGACTTATGTGGAGGGAATCTACCTCTTCTATTCCCATTGTTCTGAGATTGTTTTAGTATTCATAGTGTTTCAGATTTCCTGGATATTTTGATTCAGGAACTTTTTGGACTTAAAATTTTCTTTGACATATACACATATGGAATGGTAATTTACTTCAATAAAATTCTTTTCAATAAAAATAAGAGCATCCCTAACTGACTTGTCTGCTGTGATGTTTCCATGGATAAAGGAAACGGAATGGCCTTCCATTATAGAGTCTAACTCGTTTTTAATTCATTACTTTATTTATATTTCAAATGTTCTACCCTTTCCCCATTTTCCCTCTACAAACCCCCTATTCTCCCTCACCCCACCCTGCTTCTATGAGTGTGCTCTCCCACCCACCCACCCACCCACATCGGCCTCAGCACCCTGGCATTCCCCTTCACTGGGTTAACAAGCCAACACATGACCAAGGAGTTCTGCTCCCACTGGGCCTAGATAAAGATCCTCTGCCACATATTCAGATGGGGCCATGGGTTCCTCCACGTTTACTCTTTGGTTGGTGGTTTAATCCCTGGGAGTTGTGGGGGATCTGTTTTGCTGTTATTGTTTGTTGTTCTTCCTAAGGGGTTACAAATCCCTTCAGCTCCTTCAGTCCTTGCCCTAACTCTTGCATTGGGGTCTGCTTAATCAGCCAGATATTTGGCCAAAAAGTGGACTCCAATTCTTAACAAAAGCTTTGTTCCAATATAAATCTATACTTCTTAATACAAAGGTCTGGTCCTGGCTTTCTGCCTCATGGAAAAATATCAATATCAGAATTGCTTATATTTGAAATGTTATAAACAGAACCAGGCATAGTGACATATCCCTGTAATACCTGTCATCTGGAGCTGAGGTAGAAAGAGCACAAATGCAAGGCGACCCTGGCTTCCTCTGCCAACCTTATTTGAAAAATACAAGAGTAATATGACTAGCAATGAGTGCAATTATTTTCTACAAATTTCCATTAAAAATGACAATATCATATAAATCTTCTTTCATCAATTAAATCAAAAGCACCAATCACTGACCAACAGCAAAGTCTATAAGATAATTTTAGGAAACTTAATTAACATAAGAAGCTATAGTCTAATGAACCATTTTTCTGTTTAAATAATATCAGTTAGGCAAAAATGTGTGACTCTAACAGACTCACATATGTTCTTTATTTTTATTTTTTTTTATATTTTTATTTTCTATATTCTTTGTTTACATTCCAAATGATATCCCCTTTCCCGGATCCCCTCCTCCCCATATGTCCCATAAACCTTCTTCTCTCCATCCATTCTCCAATCACCTCCCTCCTTTTTTTCTCTGTCCTTATATTTCCCTCCAATGCTACATCAATCCTTTCCAGGATCAGGACCTTCTCCATAGTTAGTAATTTGTTATGTGATTTTTGCCTTGGGTATTCAGGGCTTCTGGGCTAATTAATATCCACTTATCAGAGATTGCATTCCATGTGTAATCTTTTGTGACTGGATTACCACATATGTTCTTATACATCTTCCTCTGTGTCAGAGAAAGTTCCATTAATGACATCCTGGAAGAAGTCTTCAGGGTTGTTGCGGGACTCATAGTTTTAACCTACAAAGAATCCAGCCCAAGTACAGGACTGGGAGGGCAGTCTCGCAGAGAGTGGGGGAGAGGAAGGAAGACATTCTAACTTCTTTTCTTGCTCCTGATCTTTCTATTTCACTTCACTACCTTACCCTACCCTTTTTTTTTATTATTTTCTTCCTTTTATTTATTTTTTTAATATTTTTATTTTCTATATTCTTTGTTTTTTATTGATATATTTTTTATTTACATTTCAAATGATTTCCCCTTTTCTGGGTCCCCACTCCCCGCAAGTCCCATAATCCCTCTTCTGTCCCCCTGTTCTCCCATCTACCCCTTCCCACTTCCTTGTTCTGGTATTCCCCTGTACTGCTGCACTGAGTCTTTCCAGAACCAGGGACCACTCCTCCATTCTTCTTGGACATCATTTAATATGTAGATTATGTCTAGGGTATTCAAAGTTTCTAGGCTAATATCCACTTATCAGTGAGTGCATACCATGATTGATCTTTTGAGACTGGGTTACCTCACTTAGTATGATGTTCTCCAGCTCCATCCATTTGTCTAAGAATTACATGAATTCATTGTTTCTAATGGCTGAATAGTACTCCATTGTGTAAATGTACCACATTTTTTGTAACCATTCCTCCGTTGAGGGACACCTAGGTTCTTTCCAGCTTCTGGCTACTACCAATAGGGCTGCTATGAACATAGTGGAGCATGTGTCCTTATTACATGCCAGGGAATCCTCTGGGTATATGCCCAGGAGTAGGATAGCAGGGCCCTCTGGAAATATCATGCCCAGATTTCTGAGGAACCGCCAGACTGATTTGCAAAGTGGTGGCACCATCTTGCAATCCCACCAGCAGTGGAGGAGTGTTCCTCTTTCTCCACATCCTCACCAACACCTGCTGTCTCCTGAGTTTTTGACATTAGCCATTCTGCCTCAAAATGACAGGAAGTAATAATCACTATTCTTTAATATCTCTTAACATCAATGGTCTCAATTCCCCAATAAAAAGACATAGACTAACAGACTGGATAAGGAAACAGGACCCTACAATTTGCTGTATACAGGAGACACACCTCAGTGTCAAAGATAAAAACTACCTTAGAGTAAAAGGCTGGAAGACAATCTTACAAGCCAATGGTCACAGGAAATGAGCAGGAGTAGCCATTCTAATATCAGATAAAATTGACTTTCAACCTAAAGTCATCAAAAGAGACACAGAAGGCCATTTCTTGCTGGTCAAAGGAAAAATCCACCAAGAAGAACTTTCAATTCTGAACATCTATGCGCCAAATGCAAGGGCACCCTCATTCGTAAAAGAAACTTTACTAAAGTTCAAAGCACACATTGAACCTAACACAATAATTGTGGAGGACTTCAACACTCCACTTTCCTCAATGGACCGATCAGGAAAACAGAAACTAAACAGGGACACAGTAAAACTAATTGAAGCTTTGGACCAATTGGATTTGACTGATATTTATAGAACATTTCACCCTAAAGCAAAAGAATATACCTTTTTCTCAGCACCTCATGGTACCTTCTCCAAAATCGACCATATAATTGGACACAAGGCAGACCTCAACAAATATAAGAAGATCGAACTAATCCCATGCCTCCTATCAGATCACTATGGAGTAAAAGTGATCTTCAATAGCAACAAAAACAACAGAAAACCCACATACACATGAAAACTGAACAATATTCTACTCAATGATACCTTGGTCAAGGAAGAAATAAAGAAAGAAATTAAAGACTTTTTAGAACACAATGAAAATGAAAACACAACATACCCAAACCTATGGGACACAATGAAAGCAGTGCTAAGAGGAAAACTCATAGCCCTGAGTGCCTCCAAAAAGAAAATGGAGGGAGCATACATTACCAGCTTAATGACACACCTGAAAGCCCTGGAACAAAAAGAAGCTATTTCACCCAGGAGGAGTAGAAGGCAGGAAATCATCAAGCTCAGGGCCGAAATCAATCAAGTAGAAACAAAGAGAACCATACAAAAAATCAACAAAACTAGGAGCTGGTTCTTTGAGAAAATCAACAAGATAGATAAACCCTTAGCCAGACTGACCAAAGGGCACAGAAAAGTATCCAAATTAACAAACTTAGAAATGAAAAGAGAGATATAACAACGGAAACTGAGGAAATCCAAAAAATCATCAGATCCTACTACAATGGACTGTATTCAACACAACTGGAGAATCTGGAGGAAATGGACAATTTCCTTGACAGATACCAAATACCAAAATTAAATCAGGACCAACTAGACCATCTAAACAGTCCCATAATGCCTAAAGAAATAGAAGGAGTCATAGAAAGTCTTCCAACCAAAAAAAGCACAGGACCAGATGGTTTCAGTGCAGAATTCTATCAGACCTTCAAAGAAGAGTTAACACCAATACTCTTCAAACTATTCCACAAAATAGAAACAGAAGGAACACTACCCAATTCCTTCTACGAAGCCACAATTACACTGATACCAAAGCCACACAAAGATCCAACAAAGAAAGAGAACTTCAGACCAATTTCCCTTATGAACATCGATGCAAAGATACTCAATAAAATTCTTGCCAACCGAATCCAAGAACACATCAAAACGATCATCCACCATGATCAAGTAGGCTTTATCCCGGGAATGCAGGGTTGGTTCAATATACGGAAATCCATCAATGCAATCCACTACATAAACAAAGTCAAAGAACAAAACCACATGGTCATTTCATTGGATACTGAAAAAGCATTTGACAAAATTCAGCATCCTTTCATGCTTAAAGTCTTGGAGAGAACAGGAATTCAAGGCCCATACCTAAACATAGTAAAAGCAATATACAGCAAACCGGTAGCCAGCATCAAACTAAATGGAGAGAAACTTGAAGCAATCCCACTGAAATCAGGGACCAGACAAGGCTGCCCCCTTTCTCCTTATCTTTTCAATATTGTACTTGAGGTACTAGCTCGGGCAATTCGACAACATAAGGAGGTCAAAGGGATACAAATTGGAAAGGAAGAAGTCAAACTATCATTATTTGCAGACGACATGATAGTCTACCTAAGTGACCCAAAAAACTCCACTAGAGAGCTCCTACAGCTGATAAACAACTTCAGCAAAGTGGCAGGTTATAAAATCAACTCAAGCAAATCAGTGGCCTTCCTATACTCAAAGGCTAAGCAGGCTGAGAAAGAAATTAGGGAAATGACCCCCTTCACAATAGCCACAAACAGTGTAAAGTATCTTGGGGTGACTCTTACCAAACATGTGAAAGATCTGTATGACAAGAACTTCAAGATTCTGAAGAAGGAAATGGAAGAAGACCTCAAAAAATGGGAAAACCTCCCATGCTCATGGATTGGTAGACTCAATATAGTTAAAATGGCCATTTTGCCAAAAGCAATATACAGATTCAATGCAATACCCATCAAAATCCCAACTCAATTCTTCACAGAGTTAGAAAGAGCAATTATCAAATTCATCTGGAACAACAAAAAACCCAGGATAGCTAAAACTATTCTCAGCAACAAAAGAAAATCTGGGGGAATCAGTATTCCTGACCTCAAGCAATACTACAGAGCAATAGTGTTAAAAACTGCATGGTATTGGTACAGTGACAGGCAGGAGGATCAATGGAACAGGATTGAAGATCCAGAAATGAACCCACACACCTATGGCCACTTGATCCTCGACAAAGAGGCTAAAAACATCCAATGGAAAAAAGATAGCCTTTTCAACAAATGGTGCTGGTTCAACTGGAGGGCAGCATGCAGAAGAATGCGAATTGATCCATCCTTGTCTCCTTGTACTAAGCTCAAATCCAAATGGATCAAGGACCTCCACATAAAGCCAGACACTCTGAAGCTAATAGAAAAGAAACTGGGGAAGACCCTTGAGGACATCGGTACAGGGAGAAAGTTTCTGAACAGAACACCAATAGCGTATGCTCTAAGAGCAAGAATTGACAAATGGGACCTCATAAAATTACAAAGTTTCTGTAAGACAAAGGACACCATCAAGAGGACAAATCGGCAACCAACACATTGGGAAAAGATCTTCACCAATCCTACATCAGATAGAGGGCTAATATCCAATATATATAAAGAACTCAAGAAGTTAGACTCCAGAAAACCAAACAACCCTATTAAAAAATGGGGTACAGAGTTAAACAAAGAATTCTCACCTGAAGAACTTCGGACGGCAGAGAAGCATCTTAAAAAAGGCTCAACTTCATTAGTCATTAGGGAAATGCAAATCAAAACAACCCTGAGATTTCATCTTACACCAGTCAGAATGGCTAAGATTAAAAATTCAGGAGACAGCAGGTGTTGGAGAGGGTGTGGAGAAAGAGGAACACTCCTCCACTGCTGGTGGGGTTGCAAATTGGTACAACCACTCTGGAAAGCAATCTGGCGGTTCCTCCGAAAACTGGGCACCTCACTTCCAGAAGATCCTGCTATACCACTCCTGGGCATATACCCAGAGGATTCCCCACCATGTAATAAGGATACATGCTCTACTATGTTCATAGCAGCCCTATTTATAATTGCCAGATGCGGGAAAGAACCCTGGTATCCCTTAACAGAAGAGTGGATGCAAAAAATGTGGTATATCTACACAATGGAGTACTATTCAGCCATTAGAAACAATGAATTCTCGAAATTCTTAGGCAAATAGATGGAGCTAGAGAACATCATACTAAGTGAGGTAACCCAGACTCAAATGGTGAATCATGGTATGCACTCACTAATAAGTGGATATTAACCTAGAAAACTGGAATACCCAAAACATAATCCACACATCAAATGAGATACAAGAAGAAAGGAGGAGTGGCCCCTGGTTCTGAAAAGACTCAGTGAAGCAGTATTCGACAAAACCAGAACGGGGAAGTGGGAAGGGGTGGGTGGGAGGACAGGGGAAGAGAAGGGGGCTTACGGGACTTTCGGGGAGTGGGGGGCTAGAAAAGGGGAAATCATTTGAAATGTAAATAAATTATATCGAATTAAAAAAAACTAAAAAAAAAATAATGTGAACACTTCATCTAGGTGGCTGGTTTTATGTATCAACTTGACACAAGCTGGAGTTATCACAGAGAAAGGTGCCACCTTTTAAAGAAATACCTCCATGAGATGAAGCTGTAAGACATTTTCTCAATTAGTGATCAAGTGGGAAGGGCCCATTTTGGGTGGTACCATCCCAAGGCTGGTAGTATTGTGTTCTATAAGAAAGCAAGTTAACAAGGCAGTGGAAGCAAGCCCAGAAGGAACATCCCTCCATGGCCTCTGCATCACCTCCTGCATCCTGACCTGCTTTAGTTCCAGTCCTTGTAAATGAGAGGCCAAGACAGGAGGATTGGGTTTGCATGCCCTGGCTGTATATTCAACTCTTATCTCCCAGAAAACAAAAGTTGGCTGAGTGATTACACATGGACTGTTAACCTGGGTCAGATGGTGCTGTGTGTACAGCAATGGATGCATCATACACCACTTAATGTTAAAAGTTGAAGAAAATATTTCACACCTCAACCAGTTTTGACATTCTAGCATGGATTTGGGAGGGACACACAAGTCACCCCTGCCCTAAATTCCACACAGTCTTCCCCTCCTCAGCAACACACATGCATAGCTGAGGAGCTATAGACAATGGGTGACTGCCAGGGGATGGGAAGTCAGTTTTCGTCAGGAGAGTGATCCTTGGTGTGTTGACTACACATGGGAGGTTTTTACACCCATGAGTGTATTGGCAGTGCAGACTGGACTCCATGAGTTATGAAAAGGGAGAAGAAAGGGGGAGGGGCAATAGGGAGGGAGAGAGGAAGGAGAGAGAAACTGGAGAAAGTTGAAGCTAGGTGGCAACTCTGAGGGGAATCCTGTTGGAAGGCAGCAGCTAAGGCTGAGTGAGGCTGACTGTGATTAAAATCTATAAATCTTATGTATGAAATTGTCAAAGAATAAACATTTTATAAATAAATGCTTTGTAAAAGTTCCCTTTCATTGGAGTGCACTTACACACAAAGAAAGGAGAGGCCCAGCAGTGGACTGACTGCATAAGCCTGAGGTCCTGTGTTTACATCCACACTCCAGGGGAAAGCCTGATGATGGCAAGGGGGAGGCAGGAGGGTCCCTGGGGTTTGCTGACCAGCATTCTGGCTGAGTAGGAGAAGCTCAGTTCATTCCTCAGGTTCAGTGAGGGAGCAAGGGAAACACCATTGTTGACAGCACAATGTGCACAGGACTGCAGATACACACACAGACATGCACCTACATACTAAGAGTATAGAAAATTTAAGAGCTTGAGGTACGTTTATAATGTGATACATTTGTAATACTGAAACTAAGAGTTTTTATTTGTTTTGTTTTGTTTTTTGTTAACAGAACATTAACAGAACTTCAGAAGGGAGAGGACAAATACCCACCTATAATCTTAAGGTTCATAGCTTGAGGCTCAAGGATTCCAAGTTGAAGGACAGCCTCTGCTATACAGGAAGTTGTAGCCTGGGCTACAAAGTAAGACTGAGTACAGTCTACTTGGAATCTAGAATTTAAGTTTGTAAGACATACTCTTATGAATTTCTGAACTTTATTGGCATCTGTTGCAATAGCTCCTCTTTGTCTCTAATTATATTTGTGTGTGCTTTTCTTTGTTTAGGTTGCTAAGAGTTCATTGATCTGGATTATGTTTTCAAACAACTCTTCATTTTATTGTTTGACTTTGTCATTGTATATTTTTCTGTTTCCCTTTCATTAAATTCTACCCTGTTCTTAATTCTTCACTTCGGTTGCTGTTTGGCTTGGCATGTTCTTGTGTTCCCATGGTAATGAGGTATATCATTTAACATTACTTTATAAACAAAGAGAGAGGGAAAAGTAAGGGAAGACAAAAGAGACTCAAAGTGTAGACTAGATGTCATGTCTGCAACATCTAATCATGGCTCTCATGGTTATCATGCAATAAATTCCCCCCCCCCAAAAAAAGGCATTTTTCAAAATATTTGCATTTCTTCATAACTGGGAGAATTATGATCAACTCTGACATAAGATTCAGCTGTGTTTTCCCAGTTCTTGTACTTGACAGCTATGAGTGCAAAAAACCATCACATTTTATAAACTAGACATTAATACAGAAAAAATGAATGACAATCTACTGCATTCTCAGTGACATTTTCTACTGATGCCAGGGAGGAGTGGAAGGGAATAGTAGCAGGCAGGGAACCCTTAACACACACGTACACATGGGTAGAACTTCTGGAGTGTGTCTTCCACTTCCTGCACTGGCTGTAAGGAGAAAAGCTATCAAGGAGTTTACTCCATTTCTTTATTCTGTGGTAATGGACTCTGGGAGTGATGGACAAGGTCGGGACTGCAAAAGGCCTCAGAGTCAGGACCTGAAACACAGTGACCACTTCTGTTCCTTCTGAGTTCATGCTGAGGCTGTGGGAAGGGTCTGTTTCAGTGTGGCTTTCCTGGGGTTTGGCTCTCTCACAACACCTGGACTAAGCATTGCTCCAGGAAAACAGACCAGGATCTGTGAGGACAGAGTGGGGGCTAGAGAGAGAGAGAGAGAGGAGAGAGAGAGAGAAAGAGAGAGATTCAGTCAGTGCAGTGTTTGCTGAACATGCATGTTCACCTACTCATCACCAACATGCAGGCAGCCACACTGTAACTGCAATGCAGTGATGGGGCAGACTCCTGGAACTCAGTGTTCTATCATCCTGGACAACCACTGAGTACAAGCCAAGAGAGGGTCTTGGTCTCACAAATAGTTACATGTTCTTAGTTAAGGTTTTACTGCTATATAGAGCCACTATGACCTAGAACTCGTAAGAGGACAAGCTCTTAAGAGGACAATAAGAGGCTTACAGGTTCACAAGCTCAGTCCATTATCAATTAGCAGGAGCACGGCAGAGTCCAGGCAGACATGGCTCAGGAGGAGCTGAAAGTTGTAAGTCTTGATCTGAAGTCTGCTAAAAGAAATCTGGCTCTTCTGCACTGAGCAGAAATTCAAAGACCACCTGAACAATGATGCACATGCTCCAACGAGGCCACACCTCCTAATACTGCAACTCCCTCTCTCAACAATATTCAAGCCACACCATTCTTCCTAATATTTCTAAATACACAGCAATGTCCCTCAGGAGAGCCTCTTGGCAAATTCAATATCACTGAGTTAATGCTGGAGGTGACGTGACTTTTCACATCCAGAGTTTACCCTGAAATGTCCCAAGAGCCATTTCACATCACAATAACCCTGCCTTTTTATTGTAACTGTAGCCAAAGCCCCAAGCTAAGACTCCAGACCCATCACCAGAGACCCATCATCCCACTGTCCTGGCTAGTTTTATGGCAACTAGATACAATGGAGGGTCATCAGAAAAGAAGGAACCTCATTTGAGAAAATGCGTCCATAAAATAGCTGCAGGGCACTTTCTAACTAGTGGTTGATGTGGAGGTCCCAGCTCATTGTGGTGGTGCCATCCCTGAGCTGTGGTCCTGGCCTCTGTTAGAAAGCAAGCTGAGAAAACCACATGAAGTAAGCGAGCATCTAGCACCCTCCATGGCCTTCCCATCAGATGCTGCCCCAGGTACCTCCCCTGCATTAGATCTGTCCTGACTTCCTTATGTGATGAACAGAGCAATGCTTAAGTGTGATCCCAATAAACCATTTTCTTCCCTAAATTGCTTTTAGTTCATGGATTTTGTTCAATCATCAGAAACTCTTGAGACACTCTTGAGACCCACCCAGCCAACAGAGCAGCAGAGCCAACACCCACTGATCAGTGAGACCAGTTCCAAGAACACACCCTGGAATTTGGGGGAAGGGTTTTCCCTACACCTATATATTTGAAATCTCAATACACTTCCAGGCTTGATCAGAAAACTTGTCTTGGCTCCTTTTTCTCTCTCGCAAACCCATTCAATTTCATCCCCAGCTTTGCTTGCAGGTACCCTGTTTAATGTAACTGAGGGCAGTTACAGATTGGTGCCTGAATATGGGACTTGGAAACAGAGAGACCAACTCAGGGAAGGTGTCTTGGGTGGAGCTTCATAGGAAAGGAAAGGGTTATGTATCTGGCTGTCATGCCCACCCTCGCCAGCAAGGAGGACGCAACACCAGGGAGTTTCTTCCTTCTTACGGTTTATTTCGGGAACCTTGAATTAAGCTTATTTCTTCCTTTGGCGGCCCCCAACTCTCTCCCTGCCTGACCTTATATAGCCTAGTCAGCCCCATCTGCCAAGAGAGATAGCCAGCCGCTTCCTCATTGGTGAACTAAGTGAGTTCTTCATTAGCATTTAAGTGTGATAATGAATACAGCACACTGTGCATGTACTAAAGTAATTTACTGTCAGGGAGCTGCATTTGGCCAGTGCCATCTTGTAATGGGGATGAACAAAAGGTGGCTTACTACATCTGGCAAGGTAAGCAATAGAGAGCATTAAAGTTAGAGCTACAAATGTCATTTATTGAAGGCTGTTGTTGCAGGGCTGCAAAGGGGATACAGGCTAGACTGAATTAGTATAGCCCTGACACTGAGATCAACTAGGGTGAGACAGCAAATTGGGACAGTGAATCTTATTAGGCAAATTGCCTGCAGTCAAGTACTGCATCAGATGAGCTGAAGAGGGCATAAAATAAATAAAATGAGTAAAAACCTAAATACAAAACAAAAAAAAAAAGATTTGAGAAACATGAGAGAAAAAGAGAAAGACAGAAGGAATATGGATTTCAGAACACTCCTAGGGATAAGGAGAAATCTGGAGAGGTCCTGTTTCTTCTATGGACCCTACTGGAGATATACTTAGTTCTATACAAGTAAGTGCTCTTCCCTCTCTGTCTTGTTTGTCTTTGGTACACCAATTTGACCACGTGTCAGTTTGTGTCTATCTTTGTTTTGTTGTTTCAATGACTGTTGTCCTATGTTTCATGTTGAAAAGAAAAAGAAAAATCGGGAAAAACTTTTATCTGTGGTGGTCCATCTCTTAATCCAGTCTAATTTACACAATTGATTATGATTACCTAAAGCTAAATTGAGACCAGCATCACCGAGGAGAAATCTTCTGGGTAGTATTTTCTGAGATCACAAAGAAACTGTGTTCCAGAGATTGCCAAGGTTGTACCATGTGCTGCCAAGCATAAACAAACTTGCTAATGTGTAAGAGTCACCCATGTGGTACTGCTCTGTAAGGCTTGAAGGCATCATGAAGAACAACTGAGGCTTAGCACTGTGGAAGGCCATGGAAGGTCACTGGGGAAAAGGGCAGCCTCACTTGCACTTGATAGCCCAGGACTGAAGGGGTCATACAAAGGAGTTGAGGCTTGCCACCATGAAGAGAGGCTATAGGTGAAGCCAAGTTATAGCAGAAGATCCCAGTGTACCATGAAGATGATTAGGAAGATCAGAAGCAGCAGTGGGTCAACCTGAGTTTAGAGGGCTACAGAGGGCACCTATGGTGATGGGATGCCAGCCCCCTGGAGGAACCTAGAAAATCATCTCTAGGTCTCAGATACTGGAACATGAAGTTGAGAACTTGAAGGTGTCTTGGAGGCCCAAAGTTGTTAAAAATGTCATAGCAATGGGATGCCAGCCAAGGAAATCTGCTAACAGGGAGTAGGACCAGCCCAGGAGAAAGAAGTTTCTTATAGTCAACAGAGAAAAAAATAGTGTTAGAAATATGAATATAGCTTTGACATCAGATATGGAGATGCAGAGTATATACTTTGTCCAACTCATTTCCTGTCTTGCTTTGGAAATTACAGTTAAGTGATTGGATAACTCTCAGAAGAGTCCTTGAAATATAAACATTGTTGATATTACCTTGTCGATACAATATAGTTAAGATCTGGGGGCTTTGGAAGTTGGACTAAATGTATATTTTTATTATGTTATGTGTAGGTATGGCCCACATGGACTCATATGTTTGAAAAAGCCTATGGGAGTCAGGAAATAGAATGTGATGGTTGTGTATGCTTGGTCCAGTGATTGGCACTATTAGGAGGTATGGGCTTGTTGGAGTAGGTCACTGTGGGTTGGGGTATTAATACCTTCATCCTAGCTGCCTAGAATTCAGTATTCTGCTACCAGCCTTCAGATGAAGAAATGACTCTCAACCCCTCTTCTATCATGCCTGCTTGGATGCTGCCACATTCCTGCCTTGAACCTATTGGACTGAACCTCTGCCCTGTAAGCCACCACTATTAAATGTTGGCCTTATGAGATTAGCCTTGGCCTCTCTTCATAGCAGTAAAATCCTAGTAAGACAAATATATAATGTATTTTAGCCATTCCCTCTCCATCTTATATCTCATCTCCCTTACAATCTCTACAAATACTTTTTTAAAAGTCTGGTTCTCACATTCACATTTTTGGGGGCTTATGTTGTGACCCAGAGTAGTTAAACAAGGCTGTCTGTGAGATCCTGGGTTTCAAGCTTTCCACTGGAGCAAAATCAACGTTGGCCTCTCTTCCGTGCTCTGCTAGTAGCCAAAAGTTCAATAGAATGGGGGATGAGCTCACTGAGTTCCCCTCTGTTCCTTCCTGAGCTGATGAGGAGTCCACTCTTGTGCTGTAGCTGTAGAGTTGGGAGACAGAGCATGATGGCTTTGGCTGTGCATGAGTACAATATTGCGTTTCCATTGCTTCTTCTCAGCTGATGTGTCTTGCACTATTTCTTCCCACAGCCCACAATGCTCGGGCTGTATAGGGGATTCCAAAAGTTTCCTCTCTGGACTTAAGAACGCGGGTGTTCCTTAGCCTTATATTGTGAGCTTACTCTGTATTCATGGCCTTCCACAGCATAGGGAACCTCTCTGGCTAATGCTGGCTGAACAATTTGTTCAAGACAATAACTACAAACATTGAGAGGATAGTTTAGAATTATAATTTTTTAAACAACTTTCAAAAATTCCTCCCCAGGAACTAAGAACCTCTTATATCTTAAGATATAATAACTGCACATACATAATCCTTAAGAGGATAATCCTTAGATAAGCTAAAGAAAGGTGACTTTCGCAGAAGCCTCACAATGAGAGTCCAATGACCTGGAAGGTCAAGAACTTTTTGCCAGGGATGGAGAGATGGCTTGGCACTTAAGAGCACTGACTACTCTTCCAAAGTTACTGAGTTAAAATCCCCACAACCACATAGAGGCTCACAACTAAATGTAAAGGTACCAATGGCCTCTTTTGGTGCATCTGAAAACAACTACAGTGCATTTATACATAACAAATAATTCTAGAATAATAATTAAAGAAAAAAAACAGTACATCACTGTTTCAATAGACACAAAACTTATGCCACAGTTTTTTTGTTTATGTACTGTTTCTTCCCATTTAAAACTCATAATTTCAACACATCATTAAAATTTTATTTTTATTTAATTGACAGTGCTCATAATGTGCTTTCAATATTTTATATGTTCTACCAGTCAACTGAAAATATTTGAGTCTGGCACCTTAGCTAATATCAACAGCGTTCCAGAGTTCTGAAGCCAGCATATCCACTTAAAAGCATACAGGATGAAGGCCTAATCAACTTGGAGAGTTTACAGAGTCACACTATGATCCAACTCTGTAAACCTCATGGGATCATGCCTTTTTAAATCTATAATGCTGCTCTCTTTAAAAGGTAAAAGCCTAAATCAAAGATTGGTATTTCTAAAGTAGAAATCCCAACTTCCAAATGACACACTCCAAGGACATAAAAGTTTTGACAGTGTTTGCTGATGCAAAATGAGACAAATGATGCACAAGAACAGAAGAAACAGGCAATTCTAGACCTGGGAACAAGAGATTAAGAGTTTCAAGAAGCTGGGTGGTGGTGGTGCATGCCTGTAATCCCAGAACTCTGGAAGGCAGAGGCAGGTGGATTTCTAAGTCCAAGGACTGCCTGGTCTACAGAGTGAGTTCCAGGACAGCCAGGGCTACACAGAGAAACCCTGTCTTGAAAACAAAACCAAAAATCAAGAAAAACAAAAAACAAAAAACGAGTTTCAAGAAGGAGTCAGTGCATTCCTGTCTTTATCCTGTACTAAGACTGAAGAGATAGCCACAGTGGCTTAGCTACAGGACATCCCCAGCAGCACTGGTGACACACTGAGCCTGTGGTAGCAGTGGACTTGACACATGCTAAGACAGGAGCTGCTGCTAGAATTCTGCCTGAGCTATAATTAATTGCTGCCCTTGTCGCTTCATCCCTGTGACTCTCCATTCCTTTGTATCTCTTAAGATTTTGTAGTTCTTAAATCCATTGAAAGAGAAGATTTCTTGTTCTTGACGGGACAATCTGTGAGGAAGTCTGTGGATGGCCTCCTCTGCTTTCCCTTTACCATCCATGTCCTCCTGACCAGAAACTGGTAAGGAAGTCGTCTAAGAGAGTATGTCACACCAAGAGAGAGAAGTACTCTCTCTCCATGCAGGTTTTCTTAGCAGCAATTCAAAGTAAAAACTTATGTTATTATTATTATTCATTTATATTTTTCTGAATATCCATAAATTATTTAACATATCAGCATATTTTCTTCTAAGATATATACCAAAATCATAACAATGAAAACAGTAGTAGAAAGTGAAATTATTGTAAGATTAAATCAATACACATTAATTTTATTAAAAACTGTGTTTTAATTAAAAAGCATTAGACGAAAGGGAGATTTATTAAACATGATGGAAAATGTGTTTCTTTCCTGGAAGGGCATATATCCTGATAGGACATTTTATACACACACACACACACACACACACACACACACACACACACATACACCACGCCAAAAAAATACTTCTCATGGGCACTGTCTGCCTTCAATCAAATAGTGATTTAATTATGTTCCAGTATAATTGGGAAGAATCAATAGAAGAGTTAAAATGTAAAACATTTATTTCCATAGTAAAGAAATCTGATACATGGGCTGTTTTAATTTCCAATGAATGGCAAAACATACTACAATTGTAAAAGAGATCATTTTATTTTCCTGAAGATACATGGAGACACTAATTTAACAGGAAAAAAAAAAAGGAATACTCCCAATGGGAAAGTTAAACCTAATAAAAATAATTTGAAAATGAGCTAATGAGGTTCACCAACAAAAACAATTAAGACATCTTTTAACAAAAAATATTGAGAGAAATTGATATTAACATAATAAAAGTACTCCAAGAAGAAATCTACGTGCAAATGACTTATGTCAAACTTGATACCAAAGGCATGTTAGTAACAGTGTATTTAAGCAGTGTTTCCTGAACTACAAGAGATAAACAGTTTCATCATTCATGAATGACAGATAATTTTTCCATCTAAATTATCAAAACAAACCTAGAAAGAGTTCTAAGTCTGAAAAAATTTATTAGGACTCATTTACCTAGTCTTTATCACAAAATAAACAACTCTGGAGGTCCCAGAGCAAACTTGGAATGTAGTCAATTTTGGGCCATGTGTCCAAAAATCTCAATATTCTACATCATTTTAAGGGAATTCATCTTTGATCCAATGCATTTTCTATTTTTCTGGAGTTGTGGTACACAGATTAACAGCAATTACTGCTTCTCCAGAGAACACTGGCTCAGTTGCAGTACTTACTCAAAGCTCATAGGGTGGCTCATGTCATTCTGCAACACTAGTTCAAGTTGATCTGCAACCTCCTGTGTTCACAGATCTACAAGTAAGCAAAATTCCCATAGATACAAAATACACATAAATAAATGATTTAAGATGAAAGAATTGAGAGTAGTATATAAGTAGGTAATATCATTGATTAGTTAGGTTCATACTATATACGCAAGGGCTCTGATGATTTCACAAACAAGTCACAAAAAGCAGAGAAATCATTTAAGCAATTACAGAGAAAACAAGCATAGGGCTGGTTAACAAACATATAACAAAATAATACTCAGACACTCGTCTATTTGTATGTTGTGAAGTGTCAAAAAAAGTAAGGACAGATGCCTAACTTATTTAACATATAAAAGGCAGGAGCTGGCTGCTAACACCTACAATAAATTCCTGACTCTTCTCAGCACTTGTCATGCTCACCACTTCCCTAAATTTTTCTTTCGCAGTGAGTCTCTCTGGCTTCTGGATCTTGGTACACTCTATACAGGCAGAAACAAAGGGACAACTGAGACAGTTAACTTGTCTCCCTGTGTTGGAAACCTCTTTCACAAAAGCTTCTTCCAGTCCATCATTTTAATAGAGTTCTCCTCTACTTGTTCTGACTGCTAGTGTCTCCTCCTCTAGTGTTAAGTGTCAATTCAGAACTTCCTATTTTCCTAACTAGTATAAGAAAAGCAATACATGTGTACCAGGACCACTTGTAGTCCATCCCATATAACATGAATACAGATGATTATCCTCTGTGACTTGTGACACTTCTCTCTGACAAGTTTCTTATTCTTCTGGGGAGCTGCCCTAAATATAGATTCTAGACATCATGGCACTTATATTTCTGAAAACTTTCTCTCAGATAATTCATGGGCTTTTGACTTGCTTATTTTTAGGTGCTGCAGGTCTAGTTTATTCTTCTGCCCCCTTGGAAAAGTGAACATTCCCTTGCAACATTCTCAGAGCTACCTGATCTATCTTCATTAGCACCTGGGACTAAGTATTATAGCCTTGTGCTCCTCATCTCTTGTTACAAGAGATGCTTTTCGGATAAGGGAATTATCACTGCATGGGAGGTCTTTTGTTCTTCTATTCTGTTCATTCTAAGATCCATTCACAAGTCTCGAAGATTCCTTAAATCATCCTCAACTTTTACTTTTACCCTTACCTCATGTACTTCTCTCTGGTGTATTCCTTGTCTCTTCCTTCATTCCCTTGTGGACTTGGTATGACTATCTCAGCCTCCTTGGGTTCAGAAGATCCTAAAACCTCACTTTATGTATTATTCCTACAAATCACTTGGCTGACTCACAGATCAATTAAAGGCTAAAGACACATACACTGTAGATTTTCAAATTATCTCATACTGAAGCTAATCCTGTAACTGGACAAATAAATGATCCTCAAATATCTTATATCTAAATTTTATCTGCTCCAAATTTTAAAGCCTTTCATCTGTAAGGTTTGCTTATTTCCATTTTTGTATTATTATTTATTCCTATCTACTACATTCTAATCCAACCGGAGCTATCACTCATTCTAGCACTCCCAATTCCTCCCCACCTCACCTCTTCCCAAGCATGACTGTCTTATGTCTGCGCCAAGAAAAAGTAGGCCTACCAGACACATTAATGAAACACAAGGTTACATAAAACTAGAACAGGCTCAAACCCTTGTTTCAAGACTTAGAGAGGTCAACCAATAGGAGGGCATCAGCCCTTCACACCAACTCTCAGTATTCTTCAACACGCCCCACAATAAACCATCAGCCAGGAACCATAGATTATTTGCAGTGTACCTAGAGTAGGCCTATACAGGCTCCAAGAGTGTACTTTAATATCTGGGAAAATCCAGGAATCCTCCTCAGATAATTATGCTGCCTGTGGTCCCCTTGTGTCTTTGACACCTATGGTTTCCAGAATTCTTTCTGTCCCTCTTCTCTGGGGTTCTCCAAGGTCATAGGTAAAGAAAAAAATAGAGACTGGAAACTTGGCTTCTCTATACCTTGTGTTTAGGTGTGGGTCATTCATATTATTCTCATACCCTGCTGAAGGCAGACTTTAATGACAGTTGGAATAGTCACCAAACTATGAACAGAACATCATTATGGTTTTTCTTGTTGTTGTTGTTCGGAAAGGGGGCAGTTATGTTTGGTTCTAAGGTATGATTCTCGGTTATCTTGCTTCTATTTTCTGATCACCCCGTCAGTATCAGTTACAACCTCCTTCTTTTATGTCCCTGCAATGAAACCAGTCAATATTTGGCTGCCACCACAATATTGGTAATATTGACCAAGCACATCTTGCAAACAGGAAACATTATAGGCTTAAGGTTTTATTCCTGGGTTGGTTTCCCTTCCCTACACTTCTCCTTGATTTTCCAAAGCTACCATGGCTCCAAGATCCAGTCCTTTCCTAACACCTTCAAAAAATAGCAGGCCTCTTTTATATATCAAATGAACAAGGCATGAGGTGACAATAAAAACAGGAAGAAAACCCCATGTTAAACCTAGGCAACGTACTTTAGTAGGAGGAAAGAATGGGAAGATTAGCCAAAGGAAACACAGACATGTGCACACACACTCACACCAGATCCTACAGTTTGATTCCTTTCATGCATTAGTTGGTGCCTCTAATATGTGAAGGTTTAATCAAGTTCACTACATTCATAAGCGTTCACTCAAATTTATCCCTTTGGATACCACTGCACATCTCAAAGATTTACCATATTAGTTATATTCATAGCATTTTCTCGAGTATGTGATTTGTATGCCTTTGAAGATGACAGTAGTATGCAAAGTCTGCCCAGCATTGGTGATCTTGCTAAAGGTTTCTCAGCGGTATGTGTTCTTTTATAGCACTGAAGATTATTACTATGTGTAAATGCATCACTGTACTGGATTCCCTCCAGTATGTGTTCAATCATGTCTCTGAAATGTACCATTTGATGCAAAGACTTTATCACAGTGGTTACATGCCTAAGGTTTCTCTCCAGTATGTGTCCTTTTATGTTTTTTAAGATGGGTGTTCTGTACAAAGCATTTACCACATTGGCTACATTCATAGGGTCTCTCTCCTGTATGTGTTTTTTTATGGTTTTGAAGCTGGCTGTTCCGTACAAAGCCTTTACCACATTGGTTACATTCATAGGGTCTCTCTCCAGTATGTGTTCTTTTATGGTTTTGAAGCTGGCTATTCTCTGCAAAGCCTTTACCACATTGGTTACATTCATAGGGTCTCTCTCCGGTATGCGTTCTTTTATGTTTTTGAAGATGGATGTTCTGTACAAAGCCTTTACCACATTGGTTACATTCATAGGGTTTTTCACCAGTATGTGTTCTTCTATGTCTATAAAGCTTGCTGGGACATGCAAAGGCTTTACCACACTGATTACATTCATAGGGTTTCTTTCCACTATGTGTCCTTTTATGGTTTTGAAGATTGCTGTGATGAGCAAAGCTGTTACCACATTGGTTACATTCATAGGGTTTTTCTCCATTATGTGTCTTTTTATGGTTTTGAAGATACCTGTTCTGTATAAAGCCTTTACCACATTGGTTACATTCATAGGGTTTCTCACCAGTATGCGTTCTTCTATGTCTATAAAGATTGCTGGGACATGCAAAGGCTTTACCACACTGATTACATTCATAGGGTTTCTCTCCACTATGTGTCCTTTTATGGTTTTGAAGATAGCTGTGACGAGCAAAGCTGTTACCACATTGGTTACATTCATAGGGTTTCTCTCCAGTATGTGTCTTTTTATGGTTTTGAAGTTGGCTGTTCCATACAAAGCCTTTACCACATTGGTTACATTCATAGGGTTTCTCTCCAGTATGTGTCTTTTTATGGGTTTGAAGATGGCTGTTCCTTACAAAGCCTTTACCACATTGGTTACATTCATAGGGTTTCTCTCCAGTATGTGTCTTTTTATGGGTTTGAAGATGGCTGTTCCTTACAAAGCCTTTACCACATTGGTTACATTCATAGGGTTTCTCTCCAATATGTGTCTTTTTATGGCTTAGAAGATGACCTTGAAGAGCAAAGGCTTTACCACATTGGTTACATTCATAGAGTTTCTCCACAGTATGTATCCATTTATGTCTTTGAAGATAGCAGTTATAATCAAAGGCTTTGCCACATTGGTTACATTCATAGGGTTTCTCTACAGTATGTGTCCTTTTATGGTTTTGAAGATATAGGTGACATGCAAAGGCTTTACCACATTGGTTACATTCATAGCGTTTCTCTCCAGTATGTGTACTTTTATGTCTATGAAGTTTACTGTGAGATGCAAAGGCTTTACCACATTGGTTACATTTATAGGGTTTCTTTACAGTATGTGCCCTTTTATGGTTTTGAAAATCGATGTGATTTGCAAAGCCTTTACCACATTGGTTACATTCATAGGGTTTTTCTCCAGTATGTGTCGATTTATGTCTTTGAAGATGGCTGTTACATGTAAAGGCTTTGCCACATTGGTTACATTCATGGCGTTTCTCTCCAGTATGTGTTCTTTTATGTCTTTGAAGATGGCTATTATGGACAAAGGCTTTACCACAGTGATCATATTCACAGGGCTTCTCTACAGGATGTGTTCTTTTATGACTCCAATATACAAAGGCTCCAGTAAGAATTCTTTTATGTATCTGAGGATGATTGTGACTTGAAAACACTTCATTATGTTGCACAAATTCATGGTTTTTCTCTCCAGTGTAAATACTTTCTTCCCATTGAAGAGGCCTGTGACATGCAAAAATCTTTATTATTTTGTATATAATAGGATATTTTCTCTACTGTACAAATTCTTTCATGCCTGTGGATGCAATTTGCATTTTTGAACGGCTTAACCCCTGCATTATACTAATGAGTCTTTATATGTGCTTGAATTACATTTATACTGTTTTATGAATGTAACAAGAAATCAGATATATTAAGGTTTCATCACTTTGTTTATATCCATGGTGCTCTCCTTCATTAGCGGTTCAATTACATTTTTAGAGAAACCTTCAGTTGTAAAAACATTTACTTCACAGGATACACTCATTGCACTCTTTTCATATATGGGTTTTTTTTCACTTATTTAATAAATCTTGAAATAACTCAGTTTTACTACAACACTTGCCTATACTGTAAGCCATATAACATTTGCAAAAGGAACAAAAACAAAGAGAAATTTTGAAATTACTTATATTAACAAGAACTTTATGCAGTGTGAGTAGGTTGATTTATTCCCAAAGAAGTTGGAAAATGAATTAACTGTAAAATTATAACAAAGTGGGAATAACATAGCAACATATCTTCTAAATTTCCTGAGAGAGAGTAAAGTACAGTATTCTGACAGTATCTTTAGTAATTGAAGCCTAAAACCACTATATACGGTATAAAGATAAAAATATAGATATAGATAGATATATAGATAGAAACAAAAACCTGACTGTATAACTATGAAAGGTAAAATAGCAAAGGAAATGTATCCAAATTGCATTCAAACATTTTGAATTTTTGTTTTCCAGATGCATGTGTGATATTTTCATAAAGATTCCATTCAAGTTTCCCAAACATTATGAACATCCACTATGACTAAACTTAACAACCTTACTACAAGTACACAAGTAACATCTGATTTATTGTGAACTATTTACTTATTAGTAGGTTTTGCATGCATATGCATTATATGTTCAAAGTGTATACTTTTTGTAATATCTCAAAGGTATAAGACAGAGGGCAGATCTGAATTTTAGTGCCAATAGACCTGTGCTTGAAACAGTACTACTAGTTATGGAATTGTTTCTATGTATTCTATATTAAAGAATGCCCTGAAAACAGAAATTGAGTATCTGAAACAGAGGTGTAGGCATTGGTGAGAATTTAATACTCAATATCCTTAAAGCTCTACTTAATTACACTGTTGCTTTTAACCAAATCTTCAAGAACACATGAAGATTTCTTCAGAAGAATATCTGGATCAGCATGTAAATAAAAATTACCTTCCATGTCTTCTAGAATTTTGAGAATGTTCTTCATTATTATGGTCTTCCCAATAGTAGCCTAAAACACAGTACCAGAAACTATATATCATTGGAGTTTAGCCAAAATTTAAGGTATTATCTTCAGTGAACCTTAGAACAATGTCTGATTCATTTACCTCATTCTTCTTCTTTCTCAATAGAAATTATAGAAGAACATTAACAACAAAAAAGGAAGCAAGAAGGAAAAGACAAGCAAACAAACATACAAATCAAAAAAGTAGTTACCCTCTTATCGTAAAAAGGAAAACAATATTAGGGGTTTTACCAATAGCAATGAGGTTGCTGTAGGTCTCTTGCATCACATCTTCATAGAGACTCTTCTGGGAGGGATCCAGCAAAGCCCATTCTTCCCGAGAAAAGTTCACATGCACATCCTCATAGGTCACTGCATTCTAAATAATCCCATACAAGTGTGTAAAAGAAAGCATACGGATCACATATTGAACATATAGTTCATTGACAGTGAATTATTCCCACTTTTCCTCCCCATATCCAACAGAGGGCTAATATCCAAAATATACAAAGAAATCAAGAAACTTATCATCAAAAAACTAAAAAACCCAATTAAAAAATGGGGTACAGAACTAAACTGATTTCAAAACTGAGGACTCTTGAATGGCTGAGAAGCACCTAAAGCAATGTTCAAAGTCCTTAGTGATCTGAGAACTGCAAGTCAAAATGACCCTGAGATTCCACCTTACACCAAGTAGAATGGTTATGAGCAAATCCTCGGGTGACAACCCATGTTGGAGAGGATGGGGAGAATGAGGACCACTCCTCCATTACTGGGGAGATTGCAAACTCACAGACCCACTCTGGAAATCAATTTGGAGGATCCACAGAAAATTAGAAATAGATCTACCTGAATACCCTCCTATACCACTCTTGGGTATATACCCAAAAGATGCCCCCAACGTGGCACAGGAGCATGTGTTCCACTATGTTCACAGTGGCCTTATTTGTGGTAGCCTGAAGCTGGAAACAACCAAGATGTCCCATGACAGAAGAATGGATACAGCAAAGGTGGTTCATTTACACAATGGAATATTACTAGATTATTAGGAACAAAGACATCCTGAGTTTTGCAAAAAAAATGGATGGAACTAGAAAATATCCTAAGTGAGGTAACTAAGAAGAAAAAAGGACATTCAAGGTATGTATTAACTAATAAGTAGTTGCTGGCCAAAAAGAAAAAAAAAAGGACAGAGTACCCCAGATACAGTCCATAGAACTCAAAAACGAAAACAAGTTCCAGTGCCCAAGTGAGCACACCTCAGATCCACTCAGGAGGGAGAACAAAACAGGCACAAGAAGGGAGATAGAGAGGTTGCTGGGAAAGAAAGTGGATGGGGAAAGAAATGGGAATGGAGTGTGAGGGGGAGAGGGAAACCTGATCTGGTGTTGAGTGAGTGAAAAGGACAGAAGCACTGACGGCCAGATGCAAGAATGTAAAGAGGCAACCTCGGGAGGTAGGAGGTTGGGGGGAACCTCCAGAATGCCTCCAGGTTAGGACCTTAAACCTAAACCTAACCCTAACCCAAAGACCTGGGACATGAGAGACTCTCAGGACTCAAAGGGAGGGACCTTGGATGAAATACCTAACAGTAGGGAGAGAATAATTATAGAGACCACCTCCAACAGGAAGACAGGGCATAAACGAGGGAGAGGGGGCCATCCCGCAGTCAGAACTCTGACCCATAATTTTTCCTGTCTGAAATAATTACAGGAAGGGAAATGGAGAAGAACCTGGGGCAAAGAAGGTTCAGTGACACCCAAAGTGGGATACAGCTTAATGGGAGGTCCCAAGCATGATCATACTCTGGAAGACCCAACAAGCAGCTGAAAGAGCCAGATGAAGATATTTGCACCCAACCAATGGACAGGAGCAGCTGAGCCCTGTTGTTGAATTAGGGAAGGATTAAAGAAGCTGAGGAGAAGAGCAATCTTGTAGGAGGACCAAGAGTCTCAATTAATAGGGAACCCCAAGATCCCTAAAACACAGGAACACCAAACAGGCAGCATATACCAGCTGATTTGAGGCAGCCAACACACATAGAAGACCTCCTGGTCTGTGTCCATTGTTCATTCAGTGATGATGCACTTAACCCTCAAGAGACTGGAAGTCCCAGAGAGATTAGAGTTCACATTGGGTGGGGGCGGGGGTGGGGACATCCATGTGGAGTCTGGGGAGTGGGGAGGAGTATGGGATGTGGAACAGTAGGAGGGTGGAGGTGGGGATAAAATATGGAGTGGTAAAAATTAATTAATACAAAAGAAAAATATAAGAGACAAAAGCAAACAGATTAATAAGACAAAGCACAAATTGTAGATATAGTATGAATAATTACTAACTACAAAAAGCAATGAACAAATGGTAAGATGGCCATTTTTCCTATGGGAATCCTATCTAGACATGAGCACCTTTTTAAATCTTCAATTTCTTTCTTCTGGATTTGAAGTTCTTTTCATACAAATCCCAAACTTGCTTGGTTAGAGTCATACCAAGATATATTATATAGTGTGGCTATAGAAAAGGGTGTTGTTTCCCTTATTATATTCTCAGCCCAATTATCATTTGTATGAAGGAGGACTACTGATTTCTTTGAGTCATATTTTTATTCAGCCACTTGTCTGAAGGTTTATATTAATTACAGGAATTCTCTGGTAGAAATTTGGAGTTACTTCTTTTATAGTCTCTTATCATCAAAAATAGTGATACTTTGACATCCTCCTTTCCAATTTGTATCCTCTTCATCTCCTTTAGTTGTTTTACTATTCTGGCTAGAATTTAAATGTCTATATTGAATACACAGGGAGAGGTGGGAAGCATTGTCTTGTCCCTGATTTTAGGAGAATTGCTTTAACGTTCATTTAGCTTGATGAGGAATATTGGCTTGCTTTATATTGCACTGATTTTGTTTAGGTTTTTGTCCTTTATCTCTGATTTCTCTAATACCTTTAACATGAAGGCATGTTGGATTATATCAAATGTTCTTACTGTATATACGATAAACAAAACAATTCTGAGATTCCATTTTATACCAGCCAGAATGGGTAAGTTCATAAGCTAAAGAAATAGCACATGGTAGCAAGGAAGTGGAGAAACTGGACCAACTCTGTTGTATTCTGTAGCTGCCTGCAGCTCCTGTGAACTGGGTTTCTGGAAGAGTAGCTGAGGGATGGATGGGGAAGGGGCAAAAAGGAGGCCAGGAAGATAGTTTACTGATCAAGGCCGAAACTTTAATGGCAGCCAGACCATTTAACAGTTAGGGAAAGCCCCTTCCTCAGACTCCAGGCTGAGTTCCAGGGAAGTCCTCAGGCGTCCTTGGCTTCACTGTTCAGGCAGCTGGGTGGGTCAC